>NC_048449.1:16098531-16444536 GCF_004353265.1 Vitis riparia | reverse complement strand
CCAATATCTTCAAAGCCCATAAACAATATCCAAAGCTCAAATTCAAGCAATATAAAGTACCCAAAATCAATAATGAAACGTCAAAGGCCAATAGCAAAAAAAAAAAAACAAAAAAGAATAAGAAAATACACACACACACAAAACCACTATAGAAATCAAGAAGGAATTTACTTTATTTTTTGAGAACCCTAAGGTGGCAAATAAAGTGGATGGTGAGATCTAATGACAAAAATGGATGTGGTGTCATGGAAAGCATGTGGCGAGGAGATATAGTGACTACCAAGGTGAAGTCCTAGGTGTGGCATCTTGTGGCCGGAAATGGGTGTGATGAAGGCCATGGAAGTATGGGTCCCAACATCTGTGATGGAAAGGAGGATGATGAAGAAGGCGGATGAGGCGCGTTGGTGGGGATGCCAATAACGGTTTCAACGACTAGCAGTGGAGGGAAGGATGGTTGGCCATGAGAAAGTAATAGAAGAAGAAAGGAAGAGAAAAAAGAAAAAGAAAAAAAAGAAGAGTGGGACTATGAGTGGGGTAGCTGAAAAATGGGATGAAGAAAAATGGGAGGGAAGGGGGTGGGGGGTCTTAGGGTTTTTTTGTTTTTACCAAAATATATGGTGGATATTTGATTAAAAAAAGGAATGCTAAGATTAATTCTTCAATAAATTTTGGGTTAAAAGTTAAAAGGAATTTGCCTAATATACACTAACCAAAAGTCCTAAAATAAATGAAATATACAAAAGTAAAAATAAATAAATAAAAGAGTTCAGGATAAATTTTGGGGTCTACAAATATATCCCTCTTTATTAGAGTTCATGAGTGTAAGGAATGCGAGTGATAGAGTGGAATAAAGTATGAACAATGAATGCTTCTTTCTTCTTGGTGACCATACTGGTAATGGCAATTGACACTATATCCATAGAAGAACAATGAGCATAAATGACCTATGCCATCACCAAACTCACCAAGACTATTGAAGAAAAAGATTTGCAAATTGCCTGTCTCATGAACAAGGTTGAGGCACAAGCATAAAACACAGTTGAGTCAAGTCAGGGACGTAATCACCATCTAGGTATCACATCTCCAAGTGATGCACCACCTATGTCTAAGTCGGTGTAAATTGGGAGACAAACTGTTAAATCTACCTCAATAGTGTTGTGATATGTTTAACAACTTCAGGACATGATAACTAACACCATTAGAGTGCAGTAGGGTGGACCCTCATAAAGTACACTCATGTACTCTAAACTTTACACAAAGAGAATTGATAACCTACGTATGCCTATGGGTTATTAGCCTCTAAAGTTTCAGTCATTCAATGGAAAAGGAAATCCAAAGCAACATGTTGCCCATTTCGTCAAAACTTGTAATAATGTAAGTATAGAAGATGACTTATTCGTTAAACAATTTGTTCGATTTCTCTAAGGGAATGCCTTTGATTGGTATACAAACCTTGGACCCATGTGTATTGATAGTTAGGATCAAATGGAGCGTGAATTCCTTAATCGTTTCTATAGCACTCGACGAATGGTAAGCATGATGGAACTCACTAATACCAAGCAGTGGAAAGACGAGCCAGTTGTTCACTACATCAATCAATGACATTCCTTAAGCCCTGATTGCAAGGATAGATTATCTTAGGTTTTAGTTATAGAAATGTGCATACAAGGAATGCATTGGGGTCTTTTGTATATTTTCCAAGGCATACGACCTCGCACCTTCGAAGAGTTGGCTACTCGAGTGCATGACATGGAACTTGGCATAGCTAACCATGGTGTAAAGAAAGAGTCTATCATTGACCATCGGATGGAGAGAAATGATAGGAAAAGAGGTGACAAGACCTCAAAGAAACTTGACCAGGAGTTAATGATGGTAAATATGACTCCCATTAAAATCTCAACATGAGATAAAAAGAAATAGGTAAAAAAAGCTGGACCAACCCAAGAAAATGAGAGGCATCGACCTTGAAGGAATTAAAGGAGAAGAAGTATCCTTTTCCTAATTCTAATGTGCTTAACATGTTGGAAGATCTGCTTCAGAAAAAAGTTATTGAGCTACGTAAATGCAAGCATCCAGAAGAAATGAGTTGTGTCGATAACCCAAATTACTGTCATTACCATCGAATTATCAGCCACTCAGTAGAGAAATGTTTCTCTTAAAAGAGCTCATAATGAAACTTGTGAGACAAGGAAGAATTCATTTGGATCTTGATGAAGTAATAGAGTCAAACCATGCCACAATCACATTTGGGTCATTCGATCCTATTCGCATACACGTTCCACTTAAGGCACTGGGGGCATGCATCGGTTCTATCCAATGTGAGTCACCTAAGCTAAAGGAAACACAAGCGTCATGCTAAGACGTTTTTCTTGACCTTTGCACTAATAATGAATCGATATTATATGAAAAAGAAGGTTGAACATTGGTGACACGAAGAAAACTTTGCAAGAAACAAGAATCTCATCCATACTGAAATTTCCCTAAGAAGAAACAACATAGGCAAAATATCTGGCAACGCCTGAAGAAGAAATAAGAAAGGAAGCCTAAAAGAAAACAAATAGTTGGACAAGTTGATGACCTCTCGATACAAAAACTCATCACCCCTATCATCTTAGAAGAATAATTCCCACCAAAATTCTTTGATAAAAAGATGATGACATTAATTCATATGGTCTCTTGTTACGAGACTTTGGAAGATGAGGGATTAAGTGAGGATGAAGAAGTGCTCTTTGTGTAGAGTTGAACAAAGCCAAGGAAGAAAACAAGGTAGTGGCAAGCCTACAGTGCTTACCCTCGCTCTTCAATATCCATGAAATGCTACAAATTCTTGAGGAAACACGAATTGCATTGATCCAAGCACTTAAGAATCCATTACTTTATGCCACAAAAATAAAAGGGGGCAAAAGGATTTGAAGATAAAAGCCAACATTATGTGACATGTTGTGGAGCCATCATTTTTATTGACGAGGACCTCTAGTTAGGGTCAAAGCCACATAATCAACTACTATTCATTACCAGATACATATAAGAACAAAACATCAATCATATCTTGATTGATAGAGGGTCTACACTAAATATCATGCCTAAAGCAATGATGAAACAACTTAGGATTGCTATAAAAGAGCTAGCGCGAAGTCACCTAATGATTCAAGGCTTTAATCAAGGGGGATAATGAGCTATTGGTATGATTCGCTTGGAGCTTGTTACCGGTGAGTTAAGTTCGGACATGTTGTTTCATGTAATAAATGCAAAAACATCTTACAATGTGTTACTTGGGCAACCATGGCTTCATGAGAATGGGGTAATTCCTTTGACACTACACCAATGTTTCAAATTCTATAAAGGTGGGTAAATAAAGTAGAGTCTAATACTAAGCCATTTACAGAAATCGAGTCTTACTTTGCTAATGCCAAATTCTACACAGAGGATGATGTTATATAGAAAGACTTTCCTGCAATCATTCCCTCTACTGGAAAGGCTAAACCTAAGGGAAAAGTTGAGTAGTGTGAGCCAACACCGATAGGGGAACATTCATAGCTAGTTATGACTCGAGTTGAAGAAAAAAAGAAATCTTCAAAAGGGTTGACATCGAACTCAAGAAGTGTCACTACTCTCCCACTCTTCATGTACATCCCAAGATCTTAACGAAGTGAGGGTCAACCACATTTCATAGAAGACTGAGGTGAAGTACAACCTCGAAGATTAAAAAATAAGGATCTTCAGGTCTTGAAAACAAAAATGACCATTCCCCTACCAAACTTACAAATTATCTCTAGGGATGAGACGCAAAAATCGATCAAACCCTCAGGAGGTCAAACTGAGCAAGAATTATTCCCTAATATAAGAACAAATGAGGGGTTTGATCCTAAGGCTTACAAGCTATTAGCCTAGGTGAGGTATGACTTCTCTTTATCATCACAATTAGGAGAACTTAGCCTTGAGACCACAGGTGAGAGGATGCATGGTCTTAATGAAACTCAAAAAAGTTAAAACAACAAGAGTATGCAGTTAAACCCTCTAAGGCAAGTTTAAGGTTTGTATCTTTCAAGCCCATCAAGATTTCAGTAAAGAGTAGAAAGACTAAGGCAAATACACAACACATCCCTATGGAAGACATAGAAAAGAGTAGTGGGTTAAATTCTCCTCGAATTTCAATGTTTGATTGGATAGAGGCCCCAATTACACGAGCTTCATCGTTCACTAAGTTAGGCCATTTTAACCAAGTGGAACGTAATTCAACACATATTCCATAAAGGGTAATACAACAAAGGATTGGGACTCTACCCCGAAAGTCATGGCAACGAAATCCCAATAAGAAGCGGTGTATTGAACTAAAATAAGATGTAGAGACAAGGAGTTTAATCCCATCACGAATGAAATGCCATTCAACTTGGGAAATCTATACTAATGGTTCTTTAAAAGTAAAAGGATGTACCATTGTAATCAACAAGCAATCGGACGATGAGTGCCCTAAGGATATTGAAGAAAGTTTGATGCACACTAGCTATCATGTTACAATGGAAGTAGACTTGGATTTAGAATCTTTAGAAGATGAACTAGCGGAAGTTCCTCAAGCATTCAGGGGGCAAGCCATTGTAAATGAGTTAAAAAAACTCAACTTAGGTACAAACGAAGACCTGAGGCCAATTTATGTTAGTATGATTTTAAGTCCTTCTAAGGAGAGAAGTTATTTTGACTTATTACTTGAATATAAAGATGTCTTTGCATGGACATACAAAGAAATGCCAGGTCTTGATCCAAAAGTTGCAGTACATCAACTCATGGTGAAGCATTGTGTCCGACTGATTAAACAAGCCTAGAGATGATTTCAACCATAACTTGTTTCATAGATAGAAATATAAGCTGACCAACTAATTAAAGCTAATTTTATTAGGGAGGTAAAATACTTGACATGGATTGCGAACATCGTTCTTGTTAAGAAGAAATGGGAAAATCCGTATTTGTGTGGATTTAAGAGATTTAAATAATGCTAGCCTAAAAGATGACTTCCCATTAACAATCATTGAGCTCATGGTTGATGCGACAACTGGTCATGAAGCTTTATTCTTCATGGATGGATCATAAGGTTATAATCAAATATGAATGGTGCTAAGAGATGAAGAGCTTACTGCATTTCATACTCTAAAAGGTATTTTTTGTTACAAAGTGATGCCTTTCGGACTAAAGAATGCAGGTGCAACATATCAATGTGTCATGCAGAGAATCTTCGATGATATGCTTCACAAGAATGTTGAGTGCTACATTGACAATCTGGTGGTAAGACCACCTACAAGATCTCCGTATGGTGTTTGACAAACTTCTCAAATGTGCTTTTGGTGTTGCTTTGATGAGTTCCTAGGGTTTATTGTTTGACACCATGGCATTGAAGTAGATCAAATCCAAGATTGAAACCATTTGAGATATGCCAAATCCGAGGAATCTTCAAGAGCTTAGAAGTCTTCAAGGATGTCTTGCTTTCATTCGATGATTTATTTCAAACCTTGCAGGACGATGTTAACCATTCAGTTGACTTATGAAGAAAATTGTCTCATTTGTTTAGGATGAAGCTTGTCATAATGCCTTTGAAAGAATTAAGAGGTATTTGTCTAATCCACTAATTTTAGGTGCTCCTATGGTAGGGAAGCCATTGATACTTTATATTGTTGTACAAGAATGCTCTTTAGGAGCACTACTTGCACAAGAAAATGAAGAAAACAAAGAGAGAGCATTGTATTACTTAAGTTGAACTCTAATGGGACCAGAACTAAATTATTCCCCAATAGAGAAGACTTGTCTTGCTTTAATCTTCTTAGCAAAAAAGCTAAGACATTACATGTAGACATACACGAGACACTTAATAGCACATGTCGATCCCATTAAGTATGTGCTATCAAAGCCAATCCTTTCAGGATGATTAGTAAGATAAGGGTTGCTACTCATTCTACATCCCTCAAAAGGCAATCAAAGGACAAGCACTTGTAGACTTCTTGGTAGATCATCCTATCCTTGCAACACGGGAAATTTCAGACGACCTCCTAATGAAGAGATCTTTTATATTGATGTTTTTCCTTCATGAATGATGTTCTCTGATGGGTTAGCATGCTATGATGGAACAGGTGCAGGTGTTGTATTTGTCTCACCACAAAGGCAGATACTACCATATTCATTTGTTCTTAGTGAGCAATGTTCCAACAATGTCACTAAATACCAAGCCTTAATTATTGGGCTAGAAATGGCGATTGAAATGAAAATAAAAAACTTGGAGATATATTGGGATTCTAAGTTGGTAATCAACCAACTTCTAACCTAGTATGAGGTTAAAAGTGATGACTTAGTTCCTTACTTCCAATATGCTACACAAATGATAGAAAGGTTCGAGTGAATCTCTTTAGTTCATATTCCACGAAAAAAGAACTAAATGGTAGATGCTCTAACTAAATTAGTTGCAAGTTTAACACTACTTAAGGACGAGATTATACACATCCTAGTCTACCATAAGTGGGTATTATTACCATCACCAATATTACAACAAGAAGAGGTGAATACTACATCGATGCTCACTATCGATACTGAAGATTGGTGACAACCATTGATTGACTACTTAGAGCATGGGAAGTTACTTGATTAACTAAGGCATCGAACAAAAATACGACATCGGGTTTAATGTTTCATTTACTACAAAGTGACACTCTATTGTTGCTCATTTGATGGAGTACTTCTTCGATGCCTAGGAGAAGAAGAGGCAAATCAAGTGATCGAAGAAGCTCATTCCGGGATTTGTGAGGCTCACCAATCAGGGCCAAAGCTTCATTTTCAAATCAAAAGAATGGGTCACTATTGGCCAACTATGGTTAAGGAATGTATGGAATATGCTAAGAAGTGTCAATCATGTCAATTTTCTTCAATAGTCTCTATGAAAGGTTTGGTTTCTAGCAACACAATTCATTAATGTACAATGCACTAGCTAATGGTCTTGCATAAGCATTTAATAAGACCCTTTGCAACTTATTGAAGAAAATTGTTGATAAGTCCAAAAGGGATTGGTATGAATGAGTAGGAGAGACACTTTGGGCATATCGAACAATATACCGAATGGCCACATAGCTAACCCCTTACTCTCTTGTTTATCGTGTGGAAGTTGTGCTACCCCTTGAGCGTTAAATACCATCATTAAGGATCGCTATACATGTAGGTCTAACTAATGAAGATAATACAAAATTATGTCTTCAAGAGTTAGAAGCATTAGATGAGAAGTGGCTCGAAGCCCAACAACGCTTAGAGTGTTATCAAGCACGCCTCTCAAGGGCCTTTAACAAAAGTCGCCCTAGATCCTCTCAAATTGGAGATCAAATTCTTACTGTTCATAGACCCATCATCACCACACATAAAGCTGAAAGCAAATTCACATCAAAATGGGATGGATCTTATGTAGTGTGAATGTTTACACCAATAGTACTTATAAGATTGTCGCTGAAGATGGATTAAGAATTGGCCTTATCAATGGTAAATTCTTAAAATGCTACTATGCTTGAGACATACCATGCTCCTAGCTCACATGAGCTTAAATTTCATACGACAAAAAAAAAAAAAAAAAAAAGTCCACTAAGTTGTAAACCTGAAAATGCGACTTAGGCAAAAATTAGGACATGTGTTCGTAAGATTAAATCTTTTAGTCTTGGTAAAAGTTAGAGAGCATATATATATATATATATACATATATGAACTATGTTTGACTTGATTCCTTCTCTTTGAAGGGTACATAGACAACTTGGAGAAACTACCTAAGTTCAGTCACTAAAAAAAAGAAAATTCTCATTTTATAAATAAGTTTGGCTAGCAAATGCTAAACTTATTACATTTCAATAAAAATGAAAGAAGAAAATGAATGGTGAAACTAAAGACACAACAATCACACCCACACCAAGCATACAAGCTCATCACATTGAGTCTTTAAGACTTTTTGAAGTGTCTCTAAGGTCTTGACATCAACATCAGTAAGCACAGGGGTTATCGCAATAGCAACGTGTTCTTCCTTCAAATAAGAAATATTATTCTACTTATTGACTAGATTCTCATCGATCTCCAAAATTTAGTTATAAAGGTGCTCTCTTTGTATACTTAGTTGTTCCAACTCCTTTTTAATTGTGTCCTGATTAGCATCAAGAATAACTAAGTCAGCCTTTAATGATTCACAACGTCTTGCCTCCACGCTCTTAGAGTTTAAAGCATTAGCAATCTAAGATGCAATAGTAGTTAAACTCCCACTTTGTACTTCAGAGAATATCTTAGTAGAGTTAGCATGTTGCACTACAACAAGGTGACCTATACTTTCCATATACTTCTGAATTTGAGACTTTAATGATGAAGGGTCTACGTCGATCTTCATAATAGCCCTAAAAAGCTCATTAATTTTTCCTTTCAATAATGATAGATGATCAATGGAAGCTTTGAGAATCATTTCCTTAATGCTCTCTCCTATCATGTGTGCTGCTTGACGTTACGCATCAAGAATGGTTTGTTCCACATCAAATGTGCGAATAAAATCAAAAGGGGGCATAAAAGGGGCATCAAGTTATGAAGATTGCTGTCTAGTAATTAAACCTACAATATTTAAAAGCATCAATTCATCATATATGGTATTTTTAATGGTGGCCTCTTAACCTTAAGATTCAATCAAAATCTCACTTGAAATGTTAGTAATGCCGTCATCACCCAAATGAAAATGGGGTAAGGGTGTTGGAATGATAAAGTAATCTTCTCGTTGGATAGTCGAGTTAAAGGACGTCGACCCCCTTAGTGTTATCAACATTTTCAAACTAGCCTTTAAGAAAAGTATGATCATCACCCTCACCAATAAGTTGATTGTCATTTTCATCATAAGGCATTTTTTTTGTTAGCATCGATGTGTTAAAAAAAGAAAAGAAAAAAAAAACACTTTACACCACCAAGTTCCATTGGTTGAGTTGATGATGGAACATCAGCAAAGAAAACAGATGCATCAAGTGGATGAGAGTTAGTCTCATCATAGTACATAAGGGAGGGTCTAGTCTTTCAACGTTTGAAGTAACATTCACTTGTATCCTGGGAATCATCATCTGATACATGAAGAACCTGTGCATTGTTAATTTGCTTAAAAGTTTGGTGATAGTGACCATTACCACCATTAAAGATAGTTCCTTCATGTTCTAAGTGTGTGAAAATATTAGTTTGATGACCACCCATTGAGCGGTTAGAAGAAACTCTTGAATCAATAGGTAAATTATCAAAGTTTCCCTCAATATTGTCCTTAACATTCTTCTTAGTAGAAACACTTGGGTCAATCTTGTATATTCTACTCTCCAAAGATTTTGAGGGTATTTGTCGAGAAGAATCATGAGGGGAAGGGGGGTGTCTTCTCAAGATTACACACTCCAATCCACCAATCTACATAAGTCTTGGTGATTGAGAACTCTTCAAGACTATGATAATCTGGTATAGTAACTTTGGAGTGGGTACCAAGCCTAGTGCATGATTTCCAATGTTTACACACCACCTCTAAAGTTCCAGTGCAAAAAACCTCTAGTAAACCCTTGGGAACATCTTAAGGATACCCAAACTATCTACAAAACCAGTGAGGATGATACAGTTGGATTACCCGATGGTTACCTTATCGTAAAGATAAATAGTTAGAGTGAAGACTTATGAGATAAGAAGCTTAGGTAGCAGTAATAGACTCATTATCAGTCCAGTACATGCGCTTTTTGTGTCGTAATACCAAGTGGTTAAACTTTATACCTTTGCAAGACATTATCAAACCCTGCGCTTGTGAATCTTTGAAAAACTTAGCAGAAAACTTGTTGGCATAATAAGTCATCCGTGGGGAATGATTCTAGGAAGGAGAGAGGAAATAGGTATCAAAATATTTGTCTAACCATCCATATAAATAGTGAATAGGGAAAATAGATGCATTAGTCATAGACTTTGAAGAAAAAACAATTTCATTCAAACCATTATACATAAATGTTTGCTAACACCAAAATAGCAAGGCTAAATGTCTCACCTTGAGCCATTCTACTAACTCCCTTGAAGACTCCAGGACAAATCAAATTCACACCCTCCCTAGGAAAAACAAACTTGCATATCTAGCATATAAGGAAAATAGCCAAACAAGTTTCCTCAACATCTTCCCCAGCCACGCTAAGGTCGTTAAACACCTCCATCTCTATCTAAGTATGAGATTTAATAGTATCAATATTCCGAGGAGGATTATGAGTCTCCTTAGGTCTCTGCGTCTTGTTCTTTGTACTCTTCAATAGGGTTTGGCATACTTCATAGGGCCTTTATACCAAAATGACACCTAAGAGGCTATCTTAACCTGAAGACTTGCCCTTCATCTTAGAGCAAATTTAATGACATGCAAGGAACAAGTTTTGACAACTTGGTGAGAGTGAGGACTTCAATAGCCTTTTTGCAGTCAGTACCATTTCATCATAAAAATATCCAATGATAGGTAGTCCAGTAATGCGATACAAGTACCAAAGGGAGATGGAAACCTTTCCAATAGAACTATGCAAGGTGTTGGTTATGGGACACCAACATTCGCAAAAAGCTCTGATGATAGACACATTTCGATCATAACTGAACAAGGAAACAAAGATAGCTTCATAAAGCTTGCATTCTTTAAGAAATTTTCCCTATCGACCCAACACAACTTCTACCCATTCCTAATATCCTTTGATAAAAAAGGATTCCCCAAGCACCTTGAAGGAGGTTCCTCATTTGACTTCTCCATCACAAACACGAGAGCCCAACAATCCAATTTCACTTTGAGTTTCAATAGTGGTTGGGTGAGAAGAATTCAATAGTAGAAGGTCATAAACAAGTTCTACTTTGTTGAATTTTGAATTATTAATGTTTGTAAGCTTGCAAGATGCTACTTGAGACCAAGAAGAAATGTGTAATGGATCCTCTATCACTAGCACTAATGAGAATTGAAGGTCAGTAACTGACTCATGCACTGACAGGGTAGTTCCCTCTTCAAAATCTTCACTATCATCCTCGAGCATGGTCACAGTTTTATCCTTGAAACACTTGAAGAATGCCATCCTACAAAAAAAATGAAAAATAAAAAATAAAATAAAATAAAATTTGGGTTTAATTTTTTTTTTTTTTAGAAGTTAGACACCATTATACATCCAAGTTAGGTCAATTCATATGAGTGAAGACCTTAGCAGTTAAGCTGCATTAAGTGCAGAAAGTACAACACCGCATAGTATCAAGGCCAACTTGTTTGTATAGGTGTCAAATATTATTATGATTTTAATTAAATATTAAAACTTGAACACCATTATGGATTCAAGTCAAACCAATCAGCATGAGTGAAGACGTTAACACACAAGTATCAAAAGTACAACATTGCGTAGTGTCAGGGTCATAACTTGTTTGCATATGTGTCAAATATTATTCTAGTTTAATTAAATATTAAAACTTGAACACTACTATGCATTCAAGTCAAGCCAATCTGCATGGGTGAAGACTTTCGCACATAAATGTCGAAATACAACAGCGTTTCACGTCAGGGCTACAACTTGATTATATGAGGATCAAATTTTAAATATTCATAAATTCTTATGGATATTTAAGTTTACCAAAAAATTTCTTCCTCAAGTGTTAAGGTAATTTAAAAAAAAAAAAAATGAATTGAAAAACAAAATACCTAAAGCCAAATTCATCTTTGCAAAGCAATAGAGATTAACGCGTCTTGAGGATCATGGAACTTTTCCTTCAAAAAAAAAAAAAAAGATCACGTGTCAACCACTTTCTAGGAAGATTTCAATATATATATATATATACATATACATATATGTATATTTTGGCTATTGCTACATAACCCACAACATGACATTCTCTCCGCTCATTCCCAAAACATGCTACTCCATCACGTGATGCTAGTCCATGCCATTATTGTTAAATCTCCACATTTCCACGACAGAAGTCCTTGAAGGTGAAAATAAACATAAATAAAAATAAAATAAAATAAATAAAATATAACTTACAAGTTTGGAAATAATAATAATAATAATAATAATAATAATAATAATAATAATAATAATAATAATAATAATAATAATAATAATAACAATGATAGTAATAATAATAATAACAATGATAATTGAGAAAACAAATACTATGTTTAGTTAAGAAAAACACCCAAAAGGGGGGTGAATTGGGTTTTTAAAATCTTTTCAATCACAACAAAATTAAACAAAATATAAGCAAAGTAAAGAGATAGAGTTGAGAGAATTCAAACTCGGGTTTAATAATAATAATAATAATAATAATAATAACAATGATAGTAATAATAATAATAACAATGATAATTGAGAAAACAAAGACTATGTTTAGTTAAGAAAAACACCCAAAATGGGGTGAATTGAGTTTTTAAAATCTTTTCAATCACAACAAAATTAAACAAAATATAAGCAAAGTAAAGAGATAGAGTTGAGAGAATTCAAACTCGGGTTTATAGTGGTTCGGCACTTCCTTGCCTACGTCCACTCTCTTCAACCTCCTAATCGAGTGAGGGTTCCACTAACTTGAAACTTCAACCAAGCTTCCAATCTTCTTACACTTGGATTCCGGCTTCAATGGGCTCTTACACAACCTCTTCAAGATTCAACTCTCATGAAGGCTTTAACACTCAGATTGTTACAAAATATACTCACTCAACCTAGCTTAAAGATGGCTCAAATACAAGGCAAAGCTAGGATGACAACAAGAGTGCACTAAAGGATATGCAAGTGGTGATTTAATGCACTATGAAAGAAATGATAGCTTTTTTATCAAGAATAGGTAGGTGGGCTTTGAATGCAAGTGTTCTCTAGTCAATAAATGAAGTGGAGCTCTCAATTTATAGATTTCTAAGCTCAGGAGTCAAAAATAGCAAAAGGCAACCTCGTCTGGTCGAGCTAGGGGTCGACCGGTTCACTAGTTGTTGGGGCATTTAATGCATGACAGGTTACCGTTGCCTCAATCGGACCTCGACCGGTACTCGACCAGACCTCGATTGGGAAGAGAAGGCTACTGGGAGAGAGAGAAGGTTTTCAACCTTCCTCGACTGGTCCTCGACCGGACGACCTCAACCGGTCGACCAGTTCCTCAACCGGTTGACCGATTGGCCTTAGCCTTGACCGGTTGAGCCTTTTTGGCCCCGAAAAACCTATTTTTTGATTCCTTTCTTTTCTAACACTTAGGCAAGGCCTTTAGGTAAATTATCAAGCCAATTTTGAAACATTTTGCCAAAGGTAAATTAGTTAAAAACTCCGGTTTTAATGAAGTCGACATTTTAAAGAATAAACCGAGTTTTATAAGATGCATGAAAACATATGAAAATCCTAAGTGCACTCATGCATTCATCTTACATTAGTTTCCTATGATCTCAAGTCTTCCAAGTGTCTCGATCTTGTATCCATTTGGTCCTTTGATGAATTTTCGAATTTATACCTGAGATTCTTAAACATTAAACCAATTAGTTACTTAACCTTGGTTTGTTATAATCAAAACTCGATTAGGAGAACCCTTGGGCTAACAATAATAATAATAATAATAATAATAATAATAATCATAATAATCATAATAATCATAATAATAATAATAACAACAACAATAATAACAATAATAATAATAATCATAATAATCATAATAATAATAATAACAACAATAATAATAACAATAATAATAACAATAATAATAATAATAATAATAATAATAATAATAATAATAATAATACTAACAGTAATAATAATGATAATAATAATAATAATAATAATAATAATGATAATAATAATAATAATAATAATAATAATAATAATAATAATAATAATAATAATAATAAATTCTCTAATTGATATTTTTTAAAAAAAGGAAACAAATATTCATTTTTAAAGTCAAAAGTATATATATATATAATAATAATAATAATAATAATAATAATAATATATTCTCTAATTGATATTTAAAAAGAAAAAGAAACAAATATTAATTTTTAAAGTCAAAAGTATGTATATATATATATATATATATATATATATATATATATATATATATTCTCTTGTTGACAAATTTCCTTAATGGAGAAGACAAGTTGCTAAAATCAAGCAACTACATCTTAAGAAATTCCAAAATTTGATTTCTTAATTTCACCTATAAATATGGGTGACTTCCTTCAATGAAGAGACTTCTTCGGATTGGCTAGTCCAAGAAACGATAGATCTTCACCGTCAACGAGTTCATTCGGGAATAAGCCACGTGTGACCCTCGATTGATCTTTGAAATTATGAAAACATCATCGTCATCTTCCAAATTGTGATCAAGGTGAAAGAATCAGAGGCATATATTCTTTTGTAAAGAATATTAACACAAAGATTGTACCCCACAATTTTTAATTTTAATAAAATATTTTATTTTGCATTATTTTTCCTATTATTTTGCTTACATCGCAAGACATTCACGAAATTTGTGCATACAAACTGATCTTTAAGCAATAAACATACAAGGAGTTTTGAAAAACTCTTTTATGTTGGGGTTCCATCAAGCCCCCATTCAATCTACACAAATTCAACTTGTTTATCCTCAACGTCAAATGAATACTTACAAGTTCACAAAGGCCAAGAACCTTCCCATCAATTTAGAATCACAAGTTTAAACTTATGCGTTAAAAATCAAAATTTTTAGAAAACCAAAGAAAAAATGCATTCTAAGTAAAAAAGAATTGCATACCTTTTAAAGAAAATGAATTTTTTTACCCCTAGGATATAGAATGAATTTTCAAGAGGCATTTTTGGATTTAAAGTCATTTGGAAAAAGATTTTTTAAAAAGTTCAAGGGATAATTGATCTTCAAGCAATAAACATACCAAGAAACCCCTTAACACTAGAAGGCATGAGATCTTCAATTCGCAACCAAGGAAGGAATTAAATGAACAAGAAAAAAAAAAATACCAACTAGACATCCTTAGGCATTCGTAATCAAGGAGCCAAGTCCTAAGTGAAAGCAATTTATTTTGACAAAAGAAAAGAATTCTAAAGACATGTAAATTAAACAAAAGCAATCAAAGACTAAAATTTATTAACTTAGAAATGGATTTATTCACAAGATCAAATAAATTAAACAATTAAAATTGTAAAGACATGTAAATTAAACAAAATCAGTCAAAGACTAAAATATATTAACTAAGTTATGGATTTATTCACGGGATCAATTACATTAAATAACTAAAATTCTAAAGACATGTAAATTAAACAAAATCAATAATTTATTACCTTAGACATGGATCTATTCATAGGATCAAATAAAATAATAAAATAAAAAGTCCAAAAACATCTAAACTAAAGTAGGATGGATTAAAACTAAAACCAACAATTTTACTTATTCCTTGATCTACCAACGGTACGTGATGAATCCAAATTTCAATGGTGTGTCGTGGTTGGCTTGGAGTCCTTCCAAAAGTTCAGGCTTGTATGTGGTCCCAACTTCTCTTTTCGGTATGGCAGCGTGCTTGGTTGTTTGGTGCGCTGTTCAGACATTCTGGAGATTCAGTCCGTGTTTTTGTTTCATATGGCCCCTCAACTCTATAGTGCTGAAAGATGACTAGTTTATTGGCTGCCCCCTTCGATGTGGCGGCTGCTCATTTAAAGAAAAAAAAAAAAAAAAAGGAAGCTACAGGCCGTGTTGTGGAGCCCTCCATTCCTCCGAACCGATCATGCGTGTTGTACGCTAATGGTGGACTACGTGTCCACTTCTCCTCATGCGTGGACTGTGTATCATCAGCGGCGGCCCCCCTTTGTTGTTCCTCTCATGTTGGGGCCAGTTGCATGCTATGGGGCTTCATTGCTGCATGTGCGGTCTGCCATGGACTGTGTGTGATGGAAGTGGCTGTCCTTTTTCTCCCATGCATGAGGCGACTGGAGATTTTTCATCCCTCATGGTGCGCTGCCCCTTAATGATCCCACTTAGCGTGTAAGTCTGCGTGGTGATGCCCCGAGTCCCAATGGATGCAGTTGTGTATCCTTTTGCAGCCATGTTGGAGATATAAGAAAGGATCTCCTCTCCAATCCTGCGTGGTTGCCTTCTGGAAACAAAATCTCTCGTTGAATGCCCTTCTTGCCGAATCCAAAATCCTTTCATACGTGCTTAATTTTTATTTTTTTTTCTCGAGAATTTTGCAATATGGCCCCTTAATTTCATCCTCATGCGTGCAAGCGTTTCCTTTTTAATTTCTTCATGCAGCCGTGGTGTATCCCAAAATTCCATGGTATGCCTTCTTCCTTTTTTTTTTTTCTGGATGAATTCTATCCTTTTTCATACATAGAGAATCGTCCCAAAAATCCGTGTGAATATCCTATCTTCATGGTGCGTGAACTGTGTTCCTCTTTTGGAAGGTGGTAGCCCTTGTCTCCCTTTTCGAAGAAGATTCTAACGCAAAAAATAAAAGAATATAAGTTATAAATCTCCCAATATAATATATATAAAAAATAAAAATCATGCAGATTTAAGAGAAAAAATAGAAATGATCCATCACATGAAATTATAACGAAGTATCCATTCATGCAATTTAAAGAAAAAGAAAATGGAATCATCAATCTTCTTTAATTTTCTAAAAATAAATAAATAAAACAAGCAAAAAAATATAAATATCAAACACATGCAATCAATAATCCAAATATTAAACTAAAAAACAATAATAAATGAGAAACAAAACATTGAACTCACACAATTAAATATTAGAAATTCATCTCAAGCAAACAAAAAAAAAGGAAAAAAAAAACAAAACAAAAACAAAAATAACCAATACTTACCTAAATCCAAAATCAAGCGATCATAATCAAGAACTAATCTAGGTAAACCAAGTGGAGAAGGTATCTAAGTGGACCTAACCTAAGCTCCAATGGTGGCTAAGGTCACAACGAAGGTCCAGATAAACCCTAAACAAAAGGCACTTGTAGGTGGCTCAGAAAAATCAAGTCACATGAGTGTCAATGGGTCACTAGGGGATGACTACTAGTCAAGAGAGAAGAGTAGGAAAGAACCTATCATTACATATGCTAAGAAGACAAAATTGAGGGTCTACAATGATATTTTGATATATTCTAAGAGTCAAGAAGAGCATGGACATCATTTTTATTTAACACTTCAAATGTTAAAAGAGCACAAATTATATGCCAATTGGAGAAATGTGATTTTTGGTTGCAAAAAATTCAATTCTTGGGACATATGGCTTCTAAAAGAGGTCTCTCAGTGAATCCAATAAAGTTGGAAGCTGTGACAAAGTAGGAAAGACCCAAGAACATTTATGAAGTATGTAGTTTTCTAGGATTAGTAGGGTACTATAGAAAGTTTGTTGACAACTTCTCATGGATTGCATGCCCAATGACTAGATTGACTCACAAAGGAGTGAACTTTGAGTGGAATAACAAGTGGAAAGAATCTTTTCAAGAACTAAAAAAAAAAAAGTAACAAGAAGGTTCATGGTAATTATTTTGATAAGTAGCGAAAAAATTGTGGTTTATTGTGATGCTTTAAGAAATGGCTAGGATGTGTTTTGATGCAAAAGGGGAGGGTGGTTGCTTATGCTTCTAGGCAATTGAAGAATCATAAGAAAAACTATCATGCTCCTGATCTTGAGCTGGCAATTGTAGTTTTTGCATTGAAGATATGGCAACATAATTTATATGGTGAAAATTTTGAGGTGTTTTCTAATCACGAAAGTTTGAAGTATATTTTCACTCAGAAAGATCTAAATTCAAGGAAAAGGAGATGGATGGAAACATTTGAAGATTTTAACTTTACATTGTAGTATCATCCAAGGAAAGCAAATATCGTTGTCAATGCCCTAAGTAGAAAAGCTCAGTGTGTACTACCTAGGTTAATGGTTTATGAGTGGAAAGCATATGATTGTATTAGTGAGTTCAATCCCTATTTTGAAATACAGGATTCTAATGCGTATTTTTATGCCTTGGTGGCTCAACTAACAATGCTATACAAGGTTATTAAAGCTTAAAGAAAGAATGCAAAGTTATAGAGTATACACTCACAAATTATAGAAGATGAAGTATAAGAAGGTTGGAGTGTACATTCTAATGGAGGGATTTATTTTCTAAATAAACTCTGTGTTCCTAACAATGCATAGGTGAAGGAGGAAGTAATGAAGGAAGCTCATCATTCTCGATTCACAATATACCTAGGTGAAACTAAAATGTACCATGATATGAAATGTTAATATTGGTGGCCTAGTATGAAGCAAGATGTAGCTTAATTTGTCTCTAAGTGCTTAGCAAGTCAACAAATGAAAGTTGAACATCAGAAATTAGCAAGGTTGTTACAACCTTTACCTATAGCAAAATGGAAATGAGACCATGTGACTATAGATTTTATGACAGGATTGTCAAGGACTCAACAAGATAAGGATAGTGTATGGGTGATAATAGATTGATTGATAAAACCAACACATTTCTTAGGAATAAAAGTCACTAACTCAATCCTTGCATTGAGTAAATTGGGCGTAAAGGAAATTGTGTGGTTACACGGGGTTCCACTCTATATTATATCAGATAAAGATCCTAGATTTACATCACAACTTTGGAAATCCTTACAAAAAACTTTAGGAACTAAAATAAGATTGAGTTCAACATTTTATCCTGAAACCAATGGGTAATTTGAGAGAGTCATTTAGATTTTGGAAGATATGTTGAGAGTTTGTGTGATAGATTTTAAAGTAAATTGGAACACTTATCTTTGATTGAATTTACTTACAATAACAACTTCCAAAGCAATATTGAAATGGCATTTATGAAGCACTCTATAGGAGGCCTTGTAGGTCTCTTATGTATGTGTTGAATGGAATTTGGTGAAGCTCACTTGCTTGGGCCAGAATTGGTATGAGTGACTATAGATAAGATTCAAGTAATACGTGGAAAGTTGTTAGTAGCACAAAGTAGAAAAAAAAAAAGTTATGTAGATAACAAGATAAAACCCATAGAATTTCAAGTGGGGATCATGTGTTTTTATAGGTAAAGCCTTAAAAAGATATATTTTGGTTTGTTAAAAGGGGGAAGCTTGTTTCAAGATACATTAGACCCTTTGAAATCCTTCAAAAGGTTAGAGAGGTTGCACACCAACTAGCTTTACTACCACAACTATCAATTATACATGATGTGTTCCATGTCTCCATGTTGCGAAAGCATGAACCTGATACCACCCATATACTGGATTGGCATGATTTGAACTTGCAAGAAAATGTGATGTATGAAGAAGCACCTATGGAAATTTTAGATAAGAAAGAAAAAGTCTTACAAATGAAGACAATTCCTCTAGTAAAGGTGTTTTGAGGTTATCATACAGTAAAATAAGCTACTTAGGAGTTGGAATCAGATATGAGAAAGTAGTAACACAAACTCTTCACAAGTTTGTTCCTTTAAATTTTGAGGATGAAAATTTTGTAAGGAGGAGTGGATGTAATACCCGATAGTAAGAAAATAAATAATTAATAATGATTATGTTAGTATTTAATTTTAAATATGGTTAATAAGAGGTTAAGGTTTGTTTAATGGTTATTACATTTAATTATGGTTAAAGATGGTTAATTAATGGCTCAAGATTGTGTTATAGTCATGAGGTTGGTTTTAATTAAAAGACTTAAGGGGGTTGTTTGGGTAGGCGTTAAGCATAACAAATAATGTGGAGGGGCAATTTGTTGGAATTATGGTTGAGTGGCAGCACCAGAGTGTGCCACCTTGTGTGCTTAACACTTCATGCTTGCCCTAAAACTCTAGATGAGGATTGTTAGCTTTCATGCCCAACCCAGTTCTAAAAAAAAAAAAAAAAAGATTGGTGGGCTTAAAGGGATAAGTTAAAGAGAGAAAGTGAAAAAATCAACTTCCTTGTAATAGATCAAGGTTTTCGAACTAGAAAAGTTCAAAGGAGAAGTTAGTATAAGGTAGAGAATGTTATAGCATGCTATTGTGTATCTTTGTTTTCTTTTTCTAAATGTACTTTCTGAAAAATACTTATAATCAAGATGATTTTATGAAAAAATACTTATAATCAAGTATACAACATCATTGTTTTAAATTGTTGCATATTGTATTGATGTACATTGGTGTAAGGAAGCATGATTTCTATATTGTAGACATGTTTCCTATTGTGGTTACACTAGAAGAATGGTATGGCATAATGGTTGATAACAATCAACAGAGGAACATATCTATGAGAGGTTGCAACTTGATATTCAGAGATTGTTATATTGGGGTTGTAGGACCTGAGGATCCCTATATATTATTTAAGTGGGACCGTGCGTCATTGGGTGAAATTCCCTAAAGCCTTCAAGGAAGACACTCTAATGTGGGTGTGGGGTTGATCCTACCCCTGAATTTCAGTCCCTAGTGACACAAGGTTGGTCCTGCCCTTACGTATAAGTTCCAAAAGACACAAAGTGGTCCTACCCTTAGGTGTGTATCCTAGAAGACATGGGTTTGGTCTTGCCCCTAGGTTTCAATCCTTAAAGACACAAGGTTGGTCCTGTCCTTAGGTATACATACCAAAAGACGTGAGACATGACTTGTCCTTGGGTAGTAGTCCCAAAATAGTCATTATTCATGGTGAGTATTTTCTAGAGCATTGAGTGATAATATCTACATTGGTAGGAACTGGTAGCTATTCAGATGTGAGAAAATGGACGTGATAAAGTATAAATGAAACCAACAACTACATGCATGCATATTTGATGTGATTGCATAATTATTGATGATCTTAAATATTTAACATGCATATTGTTTTCAGGATATGTATAGGATGATTATAAATTTTCCTATTGAGTTGTGAACTCACCCTATTCCTCCCACTTTAGATGCAAGTTCAAAGTCTTTTGTTAGTGTTAATGCTTGAGCTTTGCCTGTGTTGTGGTTTGAATGATGTTTGCTTTTGTAGAGAATCATTTGAGATTTTTGCCTTTGTTTTATGTAAAGATAGAATCGTTTCAAAGCAATGACATAACTTCAATTCATTTTTGTGCACTTGTAGTAATAGTATTTTGTCTTGTACACTCTCAAAACCCTAACTTACATTGTACACTTAAATTGTGCATCATTTAATGGTGACTTTAATTGCACTTTTAGGAGCTTTCCCCACTTTGCATACTTAAAATTGTGCATTAATAGTATTCTTCCTTGTTCATTCTATTAGTTGAGGAGTTTCTTTCTTGATGAGCATTTCAGTTAACAATTTTATTTTTTGATAATTACAAGCTCACATGAAACTAAGCCAAGTAGATCTCATTGATTCCATATTGTTGATTGAGCTACTACATAGTGGATGATGCCTTCACTAGGATGCCTCTAGCTAAATATAAATGGTTATTGTTTCAGAAATCCAAAATGGAAATTGAAGAAATTCTTGGAAACAATAAGGGCAGAGTGATTAGTGTTCTCTAAACTAAAGCCTTTATCTTGGATGTTCTATAAATAGCTTTACTTACATCTCTTTCTTATTGTATTTGGTTTTGTTATCATCCCTTCTATTCATTCATGTTTGACCTTGAATCAAAGTTTCCAATCAAAAGTATATTAATTATTTATGTTGTGTGAGTATTTATAGCTTTGATGTTATGATAGTGATTAATAATATTAACTGTGCATAAACTTAATTTTTATGTTTTTGTTTCTCTTTACATTTATTCGGAGGAGTTTTTCTTCAGTTCTAATTTCTTCTAATAAACTGGTACTTGATTAATAAAAAGCTCTAAAACTTCTTTTTATCTTGTCTAATTAAACTTTGATAAGCATGGTTCATCAATTTTCACATAATTTGAATTCCTATAGGGAAAAAAGGCTTTGAAACTATACTTACAACAACATCTTTGCTTGGCACTAAAGATTTTGCAAAATAATTTGTTTCTTAAGGTACTAGCTTCCTCCTTTGTAATGCAATAGCAAGTTAAACTATTTATGTTGTAATTTATCATCTTTGCCATTGTAATAACCACAAATTATTAAGAACCATGTTGTCTTTATTATATTTTTTTCTCTTATAATCTATCTTTTTATCTTAAGTTCTCCAGTTCAAAATAGTTGACATTTTCATTTAGATGGATTTATACCATTGTTTTTACCTTAAGACAAAAAAAATTAAAAAAAATAAAATAGTTTTATGAGATTTAACATGTTTGTTCATTTCTAGAAAGGGTGATAAAGTAACTTTCTTAAATACATTTATCTCTTGTATACGACTTATTGAATTCAATAGGTGTTTTTTGTAAGTTTGCTCAAACTAGTTTGTCAATATATGAGATAGTCTACTATTGGCTCTACTCTAGTGAAAATTGGATGTCATTCATAGATGGATGAATTTTCACACATCTACTTCTTGGTTAAGTTAAATGGTCCTGACAATGCATAGGAAATATGATGTGCATGTAGGATATTTATTAATAACTTTAGTTGTTAGTGTGGTTTAGGAATTTTATTCATTTCTTTTTCAAAAAATGGATCATTCTTGGATGTCAAAGGATAAAAGATCAAAGAATTATATAGATGGGGTTGAAAGCTTTATTGCATTTGCAGTAAAAAAATTGTATAGGAAAAAAGTCCATTAAATGTCCATGTCTACAATGTGGTATTGATCAAAATTACCATACATGGTATTGGCATGGAGAGGCAGCTCTAAGTGGACCATCAATTGCAAGGGAAAAATGCTATAAGAGGGTTCAATTTAATGACATAGATAATATAATAGAAATGGTTCAAAATCCATAAAATGATTACAGAGATGATCCAAAAATGTTTGAAAGAATACTTGAAGATACTAAAAAACCATTACTTCCTGGTTGTACAAATTTTACAAAGTTGTCTACGTCAGTAAAATTATTCAATTTGAAAGCAAGATATGGGTGGTCCAATAAAAGCTTTTTAGAGCTTTTAAAAATGCTTGAAGATATGTTACCCCTAAATAATGAGTTGCCTTAATCTATGTATGAAGCGCAAAAAAAACATTGAATGCATTAGGAATGGAATATGAGAAAATACATCCATGGCCCAATGATTGTATACTTTATAGGGATGAGTTGAAGGATGCATCTTCATGTCCTACTTGGGGAACTTCAAGGCGGAAGGTCGATAAGACAAGAAGTAAAAAGAAGAAATGAGTTCCAACAAAAGTAATATGGTATTTTTCCTCCTATTCCAAGGTGATGCGACTCATGGTAGCTTAGCTTTAAAGGCATATCAACAAAATTTATACCTTAAATACTATTACTAAAGTAGCCAAGCTACTATAGCATAGTGGTTCTAGGATCGTTCACTGGGAAGGGTTTTCGCAAACACAAGTGATATTCAAATTAGGAAAATAGGTGATTTTCTTATGGATGTTAGCTTTAAAAGAAGATGTAAATGTTTTAGAAAGATTTAAGCTAATTTAAGCTAACATTAAAGACTAAAATGAAAGGGTGTAAAAACAAGTTTCTCAAAGATAGGATAGCTATGCTCTGGCTCTTATGCAAATTTGGAAATCTCAGGATAAGCTCCTCGCGTTGGGGTTGCAACTATGGTGATGCTTGCTTCCCGAACCGGTATGGATTTAGCAAATCAAGTTTTAATCCTTTAAAATGGCAAAATAGATGGTAGTGACTTTCATCAATGGTTATTCACCTTAGACTTCCTTTGAATGGCTCGTAAGAGATAACTAATGGTCTAAAGCCAAAAGCTTACCAAATATTGGCAACTCAAAGTCATTCTAGGTGATAAACTCACCTTTCAATGGCCATTGAAATTGGTTCTAACGGATTAATTCAAAACTTGGAATTGAAAACCTCACCTTCCAATAACTCGTAGGAGATAACTAATGGATAGAAATCCAAAAGCTTATAAAGTATTGGCCGTTGGAAGTTGTCCAAAGGAAATAAAAACCAAACTTTGCATTAATGAACCATTAATGAAAAACGACTACCTTACCTTCCAGGTGCGAGAAATTTCCATGGGATTGCATCCAAGCCATCACATAACATCCATACTTTGAGAAACTTAAAAGTTTTAGCCAACCATCCTCTGAGGAAAAGTCCTCAGAGGCTGTTTGGCTACTAAGAAAATAGAAATGGGGAAGAACCGGAGAAGAGAGAAAAACAGAGCTTTATATATTTCTAAGTTAATGTACAGAGGATCGATCCCCCCAATAATATCTATCCTCCTGGAGGCGTTGTGCACCTTTATATATAGCAAAATTACAAGATAAAGCCTTATGTCGGCTGAATACAAGGTTACAAAAGGAATTTACACGAGAAAATATCAAGCTAAAAATATATGGGAAGTCGGTGGTGCGTGCGTGGAGAAACAGAGGAAATTTGGCATTTTCACAAGGTGAATTTCTCCTTGCGAAATGGCAAAATTTCGCACCATGAGGAAAATCCCCTTGCGAAATTTCGCAAGGAGAAATTCACCTTGCAAAATTTTCGCAAGGTTTGATGCAGTTGTCTTCCGAAGGCCATATCTTCCTCATTTCAGCTCCAAATTGTACACGGTTTGAAGCGTTGGATTCTTGACTTCTTGAGCTTTGAAATGGTATATAGCATGTAAATGGACTTCGGGAAGTGCCCCAAAAGTGCGAAAGAAGACTGCAGCTGCTGTCCTCTGTTTTCCTCTTCTCCATTGTTCTTGTTTGTGCTTGTGTTTCCACTTGAAATTCAAGCCTGTAAACTTCCAAAATCCTTGCTTTAACTTGTCCAAGTAGCTCCTCCATCATTTGGCATGCTTGAATTGATTTATAAGCTGATAAAAACATGTAAACTTGCCACAAAATGGTTAAAACCAATTACTAAGGACCTTAATGAATTAATTGGGTTAAATGAATATAATTACTACACAAAGGTGCTTAAAATCATTATAATTAGGTCTACAAAATAGCACTTTTTGGTAGTAATCACAAGGTTTAAAAGAATGTTTTAGCCCTAAAAATATGTAAAAGACCTCATATGGCATGTTGAAAAAAGAGAATTTAATGGTAAAATGCATCATCCATCTTACTCTCCATCATAGAAGCTAGTTGACCATAAATGGTCTAACTTTGCTTCAAAGCTTAGAAACCTAAGGTTTGCTATTTCAGTAGATGGTATAAATCCTCATAGTTCACTAAGTAGCAAACACACTTGTTGGCCTATTCTAATGATCATCAATAACCTTCCTCCTTGGCTATGTGTGAAAAGGAAATTTATTATGTTATCTTTGTTAATATCAGGTTCATGACAACCTAGAATGACATTGATGTTTATTTAGCACCATTTTTAGATGACTTGAAAACTTTATGGGAAGTAGGGGTCAAAGCGTATGATGCATATCAACAAGAGTTCGTTACATTATGAGTTGTTCTATTATGGAGAATTAATAATTTTCCCTCAAATGGTAACTTATCCCATTGCACAGTTAAAGGATATTTTGTTTGTCTAATATGTGGGAAAGAAATGTATTCTCATAGATTAAAGCATAGGAAACAGAACTTCTTTACAAGTCATAGACGTTTTCTTCCATGCAATCATCATTTTAGGAAACAAAAAAAGACCTTTAACGATAAACAAGAGTTTGGATCACCTCCACAAATATTGAGTGGAGAAGAAATTCTAAGTAAAATTGATGCCCTTTGCAATTCATAGGGAAAATTGAAGGGTAACCATGGTAAGTTTAATGTGAATACTACCAATTGTTGGAAGAAGAAGTCCATATTATTTTATCTTGAGTACTGGAAATATATACATGTTCGAAATAACTTAGATGTAATGCACATTGAGAAAAATGTTTGTGAAAGTGTCATTGGTACCTTACTCCACATTCCTGGTGAAACAAAGGATGGACTAAATTCTTGTCTATACCTTGTGGAGATAGGCTTAAGGTGTGAATTGGCACCTAGGTTTAAATCAAAGCAAAATCTTCCATCTACATGCTACACTCTCTCTACGATGTAGAAAAAGTTCTTTTGCCAATCTTTTTTCCAATTGAAAGTTCCTAAAGGGTATTGCTCCAACCTTAGAAACCTTGTGTCAATGGAAGACTCTTAATTCTTTACTATCGTGCTTATAAATTTTTTTTTATAATAATCATAATTTTCTAATACCCAACTTTCTAAAGAGTAGATGAAATGGTTGAAATTGAAAAACCCCCATCAATAAAAAAAGACAAAAGTGGCTAAAAGATGAGCACATGCAAACTTTTGCTAATTGGTTGCAACAAAAGGTAATATAATGGTGGTAAATTGTCACTATTTTTTACACTAATATAAATATGAACAATAACTATATATCACTCATCCATATAGGTTGAAGTTGACAGTGGTAATGAAGAACCTATATTTGAAACCCTTTAGTGGATAGCTCATGGTCCTAGCCACTTTGTCTCCAAGTATCATGACTATTTCATTAATGAGTGTCGCTACCATACCAAGGAGTGTCATGAGTTACAAGTTACCCAGAATAGTGGAGTTAGTGTTGTAGCTACAACAATGCAAATTGCAAGTGCAAAGGATAATAACCCAATTTTTGGTGAGCTTTGTTTCTATGGAGTTATTATTGAAATTTGGGACCTTGATTATACCATGTTCAAGATTCTAGTTTCCAAGTGTGATTAGGTTGACAATAAGAACAACATCAAAGTTAATGAGCTTGGGTTTACCTTAGTTCACTTCACCAAGATGGCACATAAATCTGATATTTTCATTTTAGTATCCCAAGATAAGCAAGTTTTCTATGTTTAAGACTGAATTGATCCAAGATGGTTAATTGTTTTGTTAACTCCTCCAAAAGACTTATTGGATAGTATAACTCAAGGATAGTAGAGGTATTCTTGAAAGGTTAATAGTTTTCACCTTGTTAGATTATGGACACCAATTCATGAGGAGATCGAATGTAATGGATAGTAGATCACAGACCTGAGCATATAGTGTCTCATTGTTATTTACATGGATATTGGAATTCGGTTGAATCTCTGTAGTAGGATGGTGAATCAACTTTAGAATTGCATTATGAGGAAGGAGCCAATACTCCTATGGGTCCCACTATCCTCACTTTGAGTTCATATACCTTGTTGGAATGAATTATAAAAGTCGGATTGGTTTTAGGTTCACTTTTGCACATAAGGGCATTTTGGTAATTACATAAGATTGCATAAGGGTAAGTTAACAAGGTATTTAGATTAGGTTAATTGATTAATTAGTATGCCCTATTATGTTAATTAATCAATTAATACTCATTTTAAGCTAGATTAAGTGACCTAAGCCCATGTGGGCTCAAGTCACTTAAACCCAATTAGGAACCCTATAAATACCCCCTAAGGGTTAGGGTTTCCATCACTTTTAGTTTTCCGCCATCTAGAGAGAAAGAGAGCCATAACCTCCATCCTACTTTCCTCCCCACTGAAAGTGTGCTAAGAACAAGGTTTAGTCATCAAGTAGAAGATCGTGGGTTTACGAGATTTCCAATATCTTCAAGGTCGTCTTCAACACGTGGAATTTAAGGTTTGGGAACATCCAAACCTAAAGTTTAGTACTTTGACCCTAAAAGATCAATCTTTTAAAAAATTAGTATTGCTTATGTTGCTTAAATCTAAGATGCAAACATTGGGTTACTTAATCTAACCCCAAAAAAAGTTGTTAATTGATTAATTAATCATATAAAACCCTAATTAATCGATTAGCTCAATACAAAGATACCACTCACCTATCCTTGTGCAACCTTATGTAATTAGCAAAACAACCTTATGCCCAAAAGTGAACTAAAAACTCATCCAACCATCATAAACTGTGTCATCAAGGAATATAAGCTCAGAGTGGGGACCACTAGGACCCATAAGAGTACTAGCTCCCTCATAATCAAATTATGAAATTGACTCAACATCCCACTATAGAAAGTCAACTACACTCTAGTACCTTATGTATATAATAATGATATACCAAGTGTCTGGATTTGTGACCTATTATCCACTACATGTAGACTTCTCATGAACTAGTATCCGTAATCTAACAAGATAGTGTTATCACCTATCAAGATTACCTCTCAAATCCTTGAGTTACAGATCCCACTTATTATGTGATCAAACGAAAATACTCTAACTATAAGGAGTGTTAGCCCAAGGGTTCTCCTAATCGGGTTTTGATGATAACAAACCACGGTTAAGTGACTAATTGTTCTAAATGGTAAAGAATCTCATGTATAAATTCGGAAAATCATCAAAGGACAAAAAAATGGATACAAGATCAAGACTTTGGGAAGACTTTTGATCATAGGAAATGAATGTAAGATGTATGCATAGGTGCACTTAGGATTTTCACACCATTTCATGCATCTTGGAAAACTTGATTTATCCTTTAAAACTCTGATTTCATTAAAACCTAGGTTTTATCAAATGTACCTTAGGCAAAATGTTTTAAAATTGGCATATTATTTCACCTAAAGACCTTGCCTAAGTGTTAGGAAAGAAAGGAATTGAAAAAGATAGGTTTTCGAGGCCAAAAGGTTGAATCGGTTGAGGCTCTGGCCAACCGGTTCAACCAGTTGGGGAACCAGTCAACCGGTTGCCCTTGTTTGGTCGAGGTCCGGTCGAGGAGTGCTAAAAACACTCTCTCTCATCTAGTAGCTTCCTTTTCCCAGTTGAGGTTCACCCCTTCCCAGTTGAGGTCCGATCGAGGTTCGGTCGAGGCAACGATAACCTGCCAAGCATTAAATGCTCCAACGGCTAGTGAACCAATCGACCCCTAGCTCGACCGGTTGAGGCTCCTTTTTGCTATTTTTGGCTCCCGAGCTTAAAAATCTATAAATTGAGAGCTCCACTTCATTTATGAATAAGAGAACACCTGCAATCAATTGTCTACCTACTTGTTCTTGACCAAAAAGCTCTCATTTCTTTCTTAGTGCATTAAATCATCACTTGCATATCCTTTAGAGCACTCTTTTGTGTCATCCTAGCTTTGTCTTGTATTTGAGCTATCCTTAATGTCACGGACTTAGTCGTTCACTAAGCTCGTGCGGCACTTAGACAAGCCAAGACACTTGATCTTGCTAAGTCAGCCTTGCTCCCCAATGCTTAGCTCGCTCAGCTAAGACACTCGCTACTCAAAAGCTTAAGAAGCTTGGTAGGTAACTCTTGAAAGAATGGAAGCTCTTATTAACTCAAGAAAGCCTTTACAAGTGCTTGGATGTTCACTTGCTTGGTTAGGAAGTGATTTGGGTGGTGCCTTGGCCAAATGAGGCCCTCACCTATTTATAGGCACCAAGGGAACTCTCTAGAACCTTGGAGGGTTTCTTACAAATCAAGAATATTCTAGAACTCCCTACACTAATCTATGTACATCCTTATGTACAAGAAATCTCTAGAATTCTCTAGAAAGCCCTGGACTCCTCTCATGCCTTCTACCATAGTGTAGAGATGTGTGGACATCTCTAGGCATTTCTAGAACCTTCCACACTCTTCCCACCAATGGCTTAGTGTAGATGGCTGCAGGAGTCTCCAGAAGCTTCCCTTCTCCTATATAAGCCCATGGGGAGGGTCATTTGAAGCATCCTGTGACACTCTCCCCCACCGATGCCGTCGACGTCCTCGTCGTTGCCTCGTTCTGAAACCTCTTGATGTGTTTCCAGAACTTTCTCAAAGCATCCAGATGTTCCCAGCTTGCCTGCCTCTTAGGTAGTCCTTTCCATTGGACTAGATACTCTATCACGGGAGGAACCCCTTGTCTCCTGGTGACCCGTTCAGCCAGGATGTTTTTCACCTCCTTCTCCCGTGAGGTTCCAGATGGATGCAGACCCGTGCGTTTTCGATGCTCAGAGTGCTGCTTCCTCTTACCCATTGAGTCCACCTTTCCCTTGGTGACCTCTTTCATGTATGTGCGGGCTACCTCAGCTCGCTCCCCTTTTTCCTCCTTTCCTTGCACTCCTGCTAGTAAGGAGGTCTTAGGCGTACTAGGCTTTGGGTTGAATTGGAGGGCACCTAGTAGCTGCATTGAGCCCATATGTGCTTCGTCCTCCTGCTCCCTCTCCTCGATCATGGCACTAAGCGCCTTCCTCTTTGGACAATCCCGTGCCCAATGTGGACCGTCACATAGGAAGCATTTGGTTTTAGGCGTGAACTCCTTCCTTTCCGCCTTACCCCTTCCTTCTCGGACGTTAGGCATCTTGCCTGATCCCTTTTTAGGAGCATTGTGGTCCCTTGAAGCCTCGTCTTCCCCACCCATGGCGTGGCTATCCTCCCAAGACTCAACCTTGGGGGAGTCTTCCCTCTTATAATCCGTTAAAGACTCTGCTACTGCCATGGCAATGGCTAAGTCTTGAACACCTCGGCGTCTTAATTCCTGCTCGGCCCACCCTTGCAGGTTATCCATGAAGTTGAATAGCAACTCCTCCTCAGTCATGTTAGGAATCTCAAGCATGAGTGAAGAGAATTCCTTGACATAGTCGCGTATCGAGCCTGTGTGCTTGAGACGCCTCATGTTTTTCCTAGCCAGGTAAGCCACGTCCTCGAGGTAGAACTGCCTCTTGATCTCCCTCTTGAAGTCCTCCCATGTCTCTATGGTGCAAGTGTCTTTCTCCATATCGGCAAACCTCCGACGCCACCATAGAGTAGTTGTGTCAGTAAGGTAGAGGGTTGCAGTTGTTACCTTAGTCGCCTCATCCGTCAATGCGATAGCCTCGAAGTATCGCTCCATATGCCATAAGAAGTTATCCAACTCCTTGGCATCCCGCTTGCCACTAAACCCATGTGGCTTTGGCACCTCCACCCTAAATGCCTCCTGTGTGGCCATGACCCGTGCCGACACAGCAGCCTTATAGATGGCCAACTCCTGCCTAACCTCCTGGTCTCGGGACTCCATTCAAGTGGCCAAGGCCTCTATCCTTGACTCCATGCTAGCAAGCATGCTCAAGACCTTTCCTTGGAAGGACATAAACTCCTCGTGCAACACTGGCTGAACCTGTGAGACTAGCACCCTCTCACGAAGGTCTTGGATCTGCTCCCTTAGATCCTCTAAGCCCTTCTCTATGCCTTGCTCGATCAAGTCCAACCCCTCCCGAGTGTCTGCCATGGCTAGCTCCACCTTGGCTAACCTTGCCTCCATGTTGGCAACGGCACCACGAGATTTATCCTTCTTGCCCCTACCCCGTGCAGTAGGCTCGGTCTCCCTTCCTTGGGTTTGCTCGCTACTCTCCTCCATGTTAGAGCCCGACATGCTTCCTTTGCTATGCCCACCTAGTGACCGCGCTCTGATACCACTTGTCACGGACTTAGTCGTTCACTAAGCTCGTGCGGCACTTAGACAAGCCAAGACTCTTGATCTTGCTAAGTCAGCCTTGCTCCCCAATGCTTAGCTCGCTCGGCTAAGACACTCGCTACTCAAAAGCTTAAGAAGCTTGGTAGGTAACTCTTGAAAGAATGGAAGCTCTTATTAACTCAAGAAAGCCTTTACAAGTGCTTGGATGCTCACTTGCTTGGTTAGGAAGTGATTTGGGTGGTGCCTTGGCCAAATGAGGCCCTCACCTATTTATAGGCACCAAGGGAACTCTCTAGAACCTTGGAGGGTTCCTTACAAATCAAGAATATTCTAGAACTCCCTACACTAATCTATGTACATCCTTATGTACAAGAAATCTCTAGAATTCTCTAGAAAGCCCTGGACTCCTCTCATGCCTTCTACCATAGTGTAGAGATGTGTGGACATCTCTAGGCATTTCTAGAACCTTCCACACTCTTCCCACCAATGGCTTAGTGTAGATGGCTCCAGGAGTCTCCAGAAGCTTCCCTTCTCCTATATAAGCCCATGGGGAGGGTCATTTGAAGCATCCTGTGACATTAAGTTAGGTTAAGGGATTCATTCTTGTAAAAACTAAGTGTTAAAGCCTTCAAGAGGTTTGAATCTTGAAGAGACTGTGTAAGAGCCCATTGGACTCGGAATCCAAGTGTAAGAAGATTGGAAGCTTGGTTAAAGCTTCAAGTTAGTGGAACTCTCACTCGATTAGGAGATTGAAGAGAGTGGACATAAGCAAGGAAGTGCCAAGACACTATAAAACCCGAGTTTGAATTCTTTAACTCTATCTCTTTATTTTTGTTTATATTGTGCTTGAACTTGTTGTGTTTGAAAGATTTTTAAAAACCCAATTCACCCCCACCCCCCCCCCCCCTCCCCCCCTTTTGAGTGTTTTTCTTAATTAAGCATAGCCTTTATTTTCTCAATTGCTATCAGAGCTAAACCTCTTGTTTAAGACTTAATAGTCTAAGAGGAAATGGTTATTCCATCAAGCTCATCTCACACTGAAATTTTTGCAAAACATAGAGCTCCATTTTTTATAGGAACCGACTATCCCTATTGGAAAACTAAAATGACTTGGTTTTTACAATCAACCGATTTAGATGTATGGGATGTCATTAAAGATGACCCAACTTTTCCTACTAAACTAGTTGATGGAGTCTTGGTTCCAAAACCCAAGCAAGAATGGAATGAGCTTGATAGAAGAAATTTTCAATTAAATGCTAAGGTTGTTTTTGCTTTGCAATATGCTATGGATAGAAATGAATATAATAGAATATGTCAATGCAAATCAGCTAAAGAAATTTGGAGATTACTTGAGATAACTCATGAAGGAACAAATCAAGTGAAAGAGTCAAAAATTAATTTACTTGTTCATAACTATGAATTGTTTTCAATGAAAGAAAATGAGACTATTGTTGAAATAATTACTAGGTTCATCAACATTGTTAATGGTCTTAAAGCTTTGGGAAAAACCTACAAGGAATTCGAGAAGGTGATGTAGATATTGAGGTCTCTCCCATCAAAGTGGAATACCAAGGTCACCGTAATTCAAGAAGCAAAAGACTTGACTAAGCTACCTATGGAAGAGCTCATAGGGTCATTGATGACATATGAGATTAACTTGGCAAAGAAGCTACAAGAGGGTGAAGACAAAAGGAAGAAAAGCATAGCTCTCAAAGCTACAACCAAGGAAGAAGAAGATGTTGAAGAAGAAAAACCAAGTGAGGAAGATGACGATTTAGACCTCATCACAATAAAGCTTAACAAATACATGAGGAGTGAAGGGTTTAGAGGAAGAAAATTCACCTCTAGAAGAGACCTTTCTAAAAAGGAATCCTCATCTCATGGTGATAAGGAAAAATGGGAAGAGAAAAGAGATTTGGTGTGTTTCAAATACAAAAAACCAGGACACATCAAATATGATTGTCCTCTCTACAAAAGTGAAGCCAAGAGAAGAATGAAAAAGGCAATGATGGCCACTTGGAGTGAAAGTGAAGAATCCTCCGAAGAAGAAAAGGAGAAAGAAGTGGCAAACATGTGCTTCATGGTAATAGATGATCTTAATGAGGTAAACTCTAACTTTAGTGATGAAGATATGCATGATGTTTTTGAAGAATTATATGAGGATTTTGAAAAACTTAATTTGAAAAATAATTCTCTTAAAAAGAAAATTCAAGAACTTGAAAAAGAACTTGAAGAAGTGAAAGAAAGATTTTCAATTGTTGAAATATCTAAAACTCATCTTGAAAAAGAAAATGAGATTTTGAGAAGTGAAAATGAGATTTTGAAAAAGAAAAATGAATGGTTGACCTCCTCTCTTTCAATTTTCTCTTGTGGACAAAAATCTTTTGAAATGATCTTAGCTAGCCAAAAATGTGTTTTTAACAAACAAGGGCTAGGATTCAAATCCTCAAAGAATCAAAATTATTTTAAAAACTATTTTGTACAAGAATCCTCAAGTGCAAGTCCTTCTACTACTTGCAACTTTTGTGGAAGAGGAGGGCACATTAGTAGCACATGTCCCTTAAGAAATGGATCTCAAAAGAATTCAAATGCTAAGATTAAAAAGGTTTGGATTGATAAATCCAAGGTCACTAACCCTCAAGGACCCAAAAGATATGGGTACCTAAATCAACTTGAATTTTATTTTGTAGGGTTCAAATAAGGATAAGTGGTTCTTGGATAGTGGATGCTCAAGACACATGACCGGGGATGAATCCAAGTTTGCTTTCCTTACAAAGAGAAAGAGAGGATACGTTACCTTTGGAGACAATGCAAAAGGAAGGATCATTGGTCAAGGCAACATTAGTAATGACACATCCTCTCTTATTGAAAGTGTTTTATTAGTGGATGGTTTAAAACATAATCTTTTAAGCATTAGTCAACTTTGTGACAAAGGTTTTAAAGTAATTTTTGAAGCATCTCATTACATCATCAAAGATATTAAAAATGATAAAACCATCTTCATGGGCCATAGATGCGATAATGTATATGCTATAAATATTTCAAAATATGATGGCCATGATAGATGCTTTCAAGCATGCATGATCAAAGTTGGTTGTGGCATAGGAGGTTGGGACATGCTAACATGGACCTCATTTCCCAACTCAACAAAGATGAACTTGTTAGAGGTCTTCCCAAAATAAATTTTTAAAAAGACAAAGTTTGTGAAGCTTGTCAAATGGGAAAGCAAATCAAAAATTCTTTTAAAAACAAAAATTTCATTTCAACAACTAGGCCTATTGAGTTGTTGCATATGGATTTATTTGGTCCCTCTAGGACACCAAGCCTTGGAGGAAAATCTTAAGCATATGTTATTGTGGATGACTTCTCTAGATACACTTGGGTTTTGTTTTTAAGTCAAAAGAATGAAGCCTTTTATGAGTTTTCAAAGTTTTGCAACAAGGTTCAAAATGAAAAAGGTTTTACAATTACTTGTATAAGAAGTGGTCATGGGAGAGAATTTGAAAATATTGATTTTGAAGACTATTGCAATTAACCACAATTTTTCAGCTCCTAGAACTCCTCAACAAAATGGGGTAATTGAAAGGAAAAATAGAACTCTTCAAGAAATGGCTAGAACCATGCTAAATGAAAAAAATTTACCAAAATATGTTTGGGCCGAAGCGGTTAACACTTCTTGTTATGTTTTAAATAGAATATTATTAAGGCCCATTCTTAAGAAAACTTCCTATGAGCTTTGGAAAAACAAGAAACCCAACATTAGCTATTTCAAAGTCTTTGGGTGCAAATGCTTTATATTAAACACCAAAGACAATCTTGGAAAATTTGATGCAAAATCGGACGTTAGAATTTTTCTTGGTTACCCAACTTCAAGTAAAGCCTTTAGAGTTTTTAACAAAAGAACCATGGTTGTAGAGGAGTCCATCCATGTTATTTTTTATGAATCTAACAATTCTTTCCAAGAAAGAGGGAGTTTTGATGATGATCTAGGCTTGAAGACCTCCATGGGAAAATTACAAATTGAAGATAGAAGGCAACAAGAAGAAATTGAAGAGGATCCCAAGAAAGAAGAATCACCATTGGCAACTACCCCCTCCTCAACAAGTGTAAAGTGAATCAAGCCAAGACCTTCCTAAAGATTGGAAGTTTGTCATCAACCACCCATGAGATCAAATTATAGGCAATCCATCTAGTGGAGTAAGAACTAGATCAGCTCTTAGAAATATTTGCAATAATCTTGTTTTTATCTCTCAAATTGAACCTAAAAATATAAATGATGCTCTAGTTGATGAAAATTGGATGATTGTTATGCAAGAAGAATTAAATCAATTTGAAAGAAGTGAAGTATGGGAATTAGTGCCAAGACCTTCAAATCAAAGTGTTATTGGAACTAGATGGGTCTTTAGATATAAAATGGATGAAAATGGCATAATTGTTAGGAATAAAGCAAGATTGGTAGCCCAAGGTTTTAATCAAGAAGAAGGGATAGATTATGAAGAAACCTTTGCTCCCATAGTTAGATTGGAAGCCATTAGGATGCTACTTGCTTTTGCATGTTTCAAAGAGTTTGTTTTATATCAAATGGATGTGAAAAGTGCTTTCTTAAATGGCTTTATAAATGAAGAAGTATATGTTGAACAACCACCCGGTTTTCAAAGTTTTAACTTTCCTAATCATGTTTTTAAACTTAAAAAGACACTTTTGAAACAAGCACCTAGAGCATGGTATGAAAGATTGAGTAAATTACTTTTGAAAAAGTGTTTTAAAATGGGAAAAATTGACACAACTCTTTTCATAAAAACCAAAGAAAATGACATGCTCTTAGTGCAAATATACATTGATGATATCATTTTTTGAGCTACTAATGTCTCTCTTTGTGAAGAATTTTCTAAATGCATGCATAGTGATTTCGAAATGAGCATGATGGGAGAACTTAACTTCTTCCTTGGACTTCAAATCAAGAAACTAAAGGATAGAACCTTCATCAATCAAGCAAAGTATATGAGAGATCTTCTCAAAAGGTTCAACATGGAAGAAGCCAAAACAATGAAGACTCCAATGAGCTCATCCATCAAGCTTGATAAGGATGAGAAGGGTAAGTCCATCAACTCAACTATGTATAGAGGCATGAAAGGTTATTTGCTATATTTGACCGCTAGTAGACCCAACATCATGTATAGTGTATGCTTGTGTGCTAGATTTCAATCTTGTCCTAAAGAATCTCACTTAAGTGCCGTAAAGTGAATTCTTAGATATTTGAAAGGGACAATGGAAATAGGCCTATGGTATCTTAAGGGTGATAACTTTGAATTAATTGGATTCTTGGATGTTGACTTTGCCGGTTGTAAAGTTGAAAAGAAAAGCACTAGTGGCACTTGTCATTTCCTAGGACACTCACTTGTTTCATGGCACAGTAAGAAGCAAAATTTGGTAGCCTTGTCAACGGTGGAAGCCGAATACATAGCAGCCAGTTTGTGTTGTGCACAAATCCTTTGGATGAAACAAACACTTAGTGATTTCAATTTGTTTTTTGAGCATGTTCCTATTAAATGTGATAACACTAGTGCAATAAACATTTCAAAAAATCCCATGCAACACTCTAGGACTAAGCATATAGAAATTAGACACCATTTTCTTAGAGACCATGCACAAAAGGGTGACATTACACTTAAATTTGTAAGCACAAAAGATCAACTTGCCGATATTTTTACAAACCTCTAAGTGAAGAGCAATTTGTTGATATTAGAAGATGACTAGAGGTGATTTCTTTATGATCAAATGATTGCTTGATGAATTCTTGTTGAATATACCTTATGATTGTATGAATTTCATATCATATGCATCATATAGAAATACTCTTAGGAAAAAGGCCAAATTTTGACCAAAAATCAAAATTCCCTTGGCATTAGACATCAAAAATTGAGGATTTCAACTAAAAGGGATAGGGGGAGGATCATGAGACAAGAAAAAGCACAAAAAAATGGAGCATTGACCGTTGATCAAGCGGTCGACTGGATCATGGACCAGTCGACCGGTTCGTCGGGACTGGGAATTTAAAGAGCCTCCCGTGCTTCATTTTCTTCATTGTTCTCCTCCATTTCTTCAAGGTTCTTCACATTTCTGCTTCCATGGACCAGTTTGGGCAAGATTTTAAACTAATTGTAGGCCTTAGAGTGGATTTTCAGATGATCAGAGGCTAGTGCTTCAGATTTGGGACCTAGGGCTTTCAACTTGGGACGTTTATCTCCTCAGTTCACACATCACAGCTAGCTTCAGGACATTCCCGCATGCCTAGGGCTTTCAAGTGTGTGTGATTCTCTCTCTACCAGCTTCGCCTCCCTCATTTCTTCTTTTCTTATGGTGCCTAGGAGAGAGAAGGTAGCCTATAGGGCTTAGGGCAAGCACCCTGCTAAGCCATCTCAACCTGATCAGATGAAGGCTCGCCGAAAGGCAAGGTATGACACAATTCTCTTCAGTTCCGTCGAAGAGTATCAGAGATACAAGCAAAAATTTGCTCAGAGGAAAGTTGTTCCAGGGAGAAGCATTAATTTCTCCCAACTTCAGTATTTCAGGTTGAGGGACTATTCGGACATATGGGATAGCTACCAGTAGTGACGATTTCCGAGCCAATCTCCCCGACACTGGTGCGTGCATTTTATTCACGAGTGACCTATGGACTTGGTGGACCGATTGCTTCCATAATTAGAGGTGTTGAGATCAGACTGAGCCCGCAGAGCATTTGCCCCATTTTTTACATCCCTTCAATTGGACTCAGGGTGTATGAGTCCAAGGTTTGGCCCACTGTGCTGGGTTTAGAGCCTAGAGAGGATATTCAGAGTTTGTGCAACCTTGTAGATGCCTAGGGGATGGGCAAACCATCGGCACATAGTCTGACTATGACCAGCCGAGTCCTTCATCAGATGATCTGCTCCATCCTATTGCCACAAGGCGAACATCGAGACGAGGTCTCTTACCTTGAGGCATTCATTGTGGACTCGATTCTGACGGGGAAACGAATCCACGTGGCGTATCTGATGATGATGCACATGATCTCTTGCTGAGAGAGCATGACTCGTGTACTTCCCTATGGTCGCTTCCTTACCAGAGTATTCAAGGATGTCGGGGTTGATTTGAGCAGAGAGACAGACTTCGAGGCCCCTACCATTTATGACACTTATGATGAGCAGTCGTTGGGGCGGATGAAGTTCGAGAAGGCCCCCGATGGCTCCTAGATTAGGAAAGCTGAGCGAACTCCAGCACGGGCCCGAAGACAAGGACAGATGCATCCCGGAGTAGAGGAGGAGGCCGAGATCAGAGAGATGGAAAGTGGGTTAGACCCTTAGAGGGACTTTGAGCAGAAAGGGCCCGAGCTTGACATTCCTCCTCCACCTCAATCAAAGGGTACTCATTTTGAGGCCACATTCTCAGAGCCTATGATGATTGAGCCAACTTACACGGCGGGACCATACTCTCATCCATCATTCACCGAGCTTCCTCACATAGAGATACCATCTCAGGCACCTCATGCTCCTGATCATGCACCTTGGATGGATTTATCTGCTCAAATCAACTCACTTGGCACTCGTATGGAGGAGCTTTCCGTAGTCAGTGATACTTGATTCTACCCTATGGAGGATCACATAGATCAGTATCAAACTGGCTTCACTTCTCAGTTTGAGCATTTTCAACAGAGATTTGAGGGTATAGAGGAGCATATGGATCAACAGCAGGCTACATTTGAGCATCTCCAACAAAGTATTGAGCGCATTGAGAGTCGCCAAGAGAGTCAGCATGAGGAGATGATGGCTTACCTCCGCTCCATGTTTCCATATCCTCAGCCTTGATTTCATCGAGACCCCCTTCGTTTCTTTTTTATGTTGCCAAAGGGGGAGAGATATTTAGGATCTAGGAGACCTATACTTGCATATCATTATCATAGCATCTACTTGGTTTAGCTTTGTCTCATGTACATTTTTTTTACTATATACAATATGTTATTTTCATGTTTTACATTGTTTCCTATTGAAAATTCGCATGTCCTGTTTATCTCGATTTTAAATTCATAAATTTTGAATTGATTGATCCATGATTGGTTTGAGGGGGAGATTTCTTTTTCTCCTAGACAATCGAGGTTTGTCATCATAAAAAATGGGGAGATTGTTAGCCCAAGGGTTCTCCTAATCGGGTTTTGATGATAAGAAACCATGGTTAAGTGACTAATTGTTTTAAATGGTAAAGAATCTCAGGTATAAATTTGGAAATTCATCAAAGGACCAAATGGATATAAGATCAAGAATTTGGGAAGACTTTTGATCATAGGAAACAAATGTAAGATGTATGCATAGGTGCACTTAAGATTTTCATACCGTTTCATGCTTCTTAGAAAACTCGGTTTATCCTTTAAAACTTCGATTTCATTAAAACCCGAGTTTTATCAAATGTACCTTAGGCAAAACATTTTAAAATTGGCATACTATTTCACCTAAAGATCTTGCCTAAGTGTTAGAAAAGAAATGAATTGAAAAAGATAGGTTTTCGGGGCCAAAAGGCTAAACCGATCGAGGCTCTGGCGAACCGGCTCAACCGGTTGGGGAACCGGTCGACCGGTTGCCCTTGTCCAGTCGAGGTCCGATCAAGGAGTGCCAAAAACACTCTCTCTCATCTAGTAGCTTCCTCTTCCCGATTAAGGTTCACCCCTTGCCGATCGAGGCAACGGTAACCTGCCAAGCATTAAATGTTCTAACGGCTAGTGAACCGATCGACCCCTAGCTCGACCGATTGAGGCTCCCTTTTGTTGTTTTTGGCTCCTGAGCTTAGAAACATATAAATTGAAAGCTCCACTTCATTTATGAATAAGAGAACACCTACAATCAATTGTCTACCTACTTGTTCTTGACCGAAAAGCTCTCATTTCTTTCTTAGTGCATTAAATCATCACTTGCATATCCTTTAATGCACTCTTGTGTGTCATCCTAGTTTTGTCTTGTATTTGAGCTATCCTTAAGCTAGGTTAAGGGATTCATTCTTGTAAAAATTGAGTGTTAAAGCCTTCAAGAGGTTTGAATCTTGAAGAGATTGTGTAAGAGCCCATTGGAGCCAGAATCCAACTGTAAGAAGATTGGAAGCTTGGTTGAAGCTTCAAGTTAGTGGAACCCTCACTCAGTTAAGAGATTGAGGAGAGTGGAAGTAGGCAAGGAAGTGTCGAACCACCATAAAACCTGATTTGAATTCTTTAACTCTATCTCTTTATTTTTGTTTATATTGTGCTTGAACTTGTTGTGTTTGAAAAGATTTTAAAAAACCTAATTCACCCCCCCCCCCCCCCCCCCTCCTCCCTTTTAGGTGTTTTTCTTAATTAAGAATAGTCTTTATTTTTTCAAGGAGCATATGTCAAATTCCACTAAAGGAATTATTGTGGCCACAAATTTCATGATCACATGTTCTTTGGATCACTTAAGGGGATGACACACTACCTCAATCCCATGAGATATCATGGTGCCTCTACTAAGAATACCTATTACCATTAGCCTCTATTAATAGTGACCTAATCTATAAGGATATATGACCACTTTAGGGTTTCACCCATAAGTCAAAGCTTCTTGTTGATTTTGGAACAAACTTTATTCTCTCAAGATTGAGAGTCCATGCAATATAGCAGCTTGGTGAATCATGAAAATTGATAACCTTGTATCATGATTCAACGTAGGTCCTGTCATTATGCATCATATACTATGGAATCGCTGTGGGAAACCCATCCTAACGGCCAAGACAAGTCATCCCTCCAAGTAGAAGGTGGTGCACTACAGCCTCTACTAGATTGCCCAAATCCATGAACTAACTATGGACAATTTATCTACTTACAAGGAACCTATGACTTGTATCTTCTATGCAATTCTTAATGCATCTAAGTCATGTACAATGTAAGAGATATGGTTTGAATGTTCAAATCAATGTCAATACACTAAAAGGATAGCAAGAGGATAGTTAAGTCTAACTTTGTTACATCATGTCTTGCTTTTAGGGGCTCAATCCCAACATAAGGAATGCCAACAATTGATGTAGTCAACAATCATCTTATCTTTCCATTACTTGGTATTAGTAAGCTCCATCATGCTTACAATTCATCAAGTACTATAGAAGCGATTGAGGAATTCACACTCCATTTAGTCTCAACTATCAATGTATTCAGGTGTGAAGTTGGTGTACCAATCAAAGACATGCCCTTGGAGGGATTAAAAAAATTGTTTAACCAAGAGGTCACCCTTTATACTAGCATTATTGCAAGTTTAAACAAAATGGATGTGCTGCTTCGAAGTTCCCTTTCCATCGAATGATCAAAACTTTGTAAGTTGATAACCCATAGGTATACATAGGTTATCAATCCTCTTGTTGTAAGGCTTAAAGTACATAAGCATACTTTGTGAGGGCCCACCATACTACACTGTGATGGTGTTAGTTATCATGTCCTAAAGTTGCTAGATAGATAGCAATGCCACTGAGGTAGATTTGATGGTTTGGCCCCCCAATTTTTACCGAATTAGATGCATGTCGTGCATCACCTAGATATACAATCTTTAAAGAATGAGTAAGTCCTTAGCTTGATTCAATTGTATTTCGTGCATGTGCCTCAACCTTGCTCATGAGGGATGTTATTTGCAGATTTTTCTTGTCAATGATTTTTGGTGAGTTGGTGTTGGCATGAGCCATCTTAACTAATCGTTCTTCTATGAATCTAGTGCTTGTTATCATTATAGACATTGTCACCATTAAGGAAGAAGTAAAAGAGTCAGAATGATTGGAAAAGTTGTCCTCCTTTGACATCCCACTTAGTGATCCAAAGTGTGAGTTGGTGTTGAAGTTGGCATTGACAATAAAGTAAGAAGACTTACACCTAAAGTCCTTTAGTGTTGAAAGGTATTTTTCCCAAACATGAGGGCTTTGACCCTTTGCCCTTAAAGAGGCTAAGGTGATGAACAATTGGTAATTGTTGCAGGTCCTTGCCAATTTTAGCAAACGAGTGTGCTCACTCACTAGCTTTTTTAAAGGTGTAGTACTCGATTTTATTTTTCTACGAGTCATGAGAGTCATACAGGTGTTGTGTATCGATTGAGTAATGACAATATTGTCATTACCCTTGTTGACATGTGTAGCTTAAAATTTTTTAGATGTCATCATCTTAGGAGTGATCAATTTCTTAGTGAAAAAGATAAAAGGTAGAGAGGTCCCACTGGGCGTACTATAAATTTGTATGCACAAATTTCATGAAGTCCTACAAAATTAGAAAAACTATAGAAAAATAGTAAGAACAAAAATTTTATTAAAATTAATAATTGTGATGTACGGTCTTTATATTAATATTCTTTAAAAGAATATTTTTCCTTTAATTCTTTTACTTTGATCACACTTTGGAAAATGACAACAAATACATATTCTTGATTTCAAAGATCAACAAAGGGCTTTGAGTGGCTTGTTCCCAAATAAACTCGTTGAATGGCGAAAAACACGTGTAGTACTTTCGAGATTTCTTGGACTTTGAGGGAGATTTTATGAAGTCTTTTCTTTTCTTTGTGAAGCCTCTTTTCCTACGTAGAGTCATTTTGTTGATCAATCCAAGTCCCCTTCATTGAAAAAAGTCACCATTATTTATAGGTGAAACTAAGGAATTAAATTTTGGATTCCTAAGATTTAATTGCTTAATTCAAAGAATTTGTTTCCTTGATTTTGGTAACTTGTTTCATTCATTAAAGAAATTTATCAACAAGAGAAAATTTATTTTTAATTCTCTTTTGACTTCAATTGTAATATTTGTTTCTTTTAGAAATTTGTTAATGAGAAAATTATTTATTTTTCTAATTCTCTTTTGACCATTATGGAAATATTTGATTTTATTTATAAAACTAAATTTTGTAACCTTTCAAATTTCGTCATATATCACCTTTTAAATATATATCACATGTCAAATGTGTGTGACCCATCACTTATTGAGCTCAAATTTTGTTAAATTGAGAAGTTACATTTTTAAGACCAATTTAGTGATAATTTAATTCACTAAAAATTTTGATTTATGGAGATGTGTTTTGGTTTTATGAAAAGCCAACCAATTTATAATTTATTATTACAATGCACTAATTATATGGAAGAATATGAGTGGATGGTTATGCCACATGTTTGACATATACAACAAATGTATTTGATACATTACCAATTAAGAGGGGAAGTTGCCAAGAAAGAAAACAAACTATTTAGAAAGATGGAGATCTGTTATGATAGATAAGACACTGACCAATATATTTTAGGAGGTTCATACAATTAGGCTTTTTTTTTTTCGAAAAAAAGAAAAACACATCAAATATTTGAATTTTTCCCATGGATGAGTTCCACAAAAGCCTAAGCAACGAGTTCACATCGCAAGAGAAAAAGGTGATATTTTTTCTTTGATTTCGTTATCAGAAACTCCATAGACAAAAATATGGTTGGAAATGGCATCTGAAGAATAATGGACAAAAAGGGAAAATGATTAAGATGTGTGATGTGAGAGGGAGTTAGGGTTGGGCTACAATAAAAAGCACTAGTCGGCAAAAAATTCAACTTGAAATTCATGGTGGGGGGGCCGTGACCTAGACTTTGAGTTAAGATGACATCTTTAAGATTCTGCCGTACAAAATCTACATGTGAATTATATTCTTCATATGGTCAGACTCCTGTTTACTATTCGGCTACCGACGTATCAATAAGAGCAATGAAAAGCAGAGGCCACGGGCCGCTAATCTTGATGAGGTGACATGGCCTCGTGTGGATCATAACTTTTTTATCATGCCTTTCGAATTGAAACTCACAGAATTATTGGAAATATTCTACCACTTTTCTTCTCGGATGGTTCAGGGAAGTATTATTATTGGTGCTGAAAATCCTAGTGATGCATGTCTATCCACCCAGGTTGGGAAGTTTCACCATTTTTTCTGCTATAGTTCTATCTCTATCTCTATCTTTATCTCCACTTCTTTTTCAAGGCTGAGTTGATGACATGAATCAGATGTGGGTCTCACTAATATCTTTAGATTTGGGTAAAGACCTAATGTGAGGATATTTTTTCTGCGTTATCCTTCAGCTCTTTGCTACTCAAATTTCACATGATTGGAATCCCGGGTTGACACGTTCACCTGCTTTATTCTCTCTTCTCTAATCAAATCCAGGAGTGAGTGTGAACATATGTGCACAAAGGGACTGTGGATTAGGATTGCTTTTATCCTCTAAAATTTATTCTCGTACAGATGAATTTGCATTGGTTTACTGTATTCGTCAAACTTCTCCTTTGTAACTTGGTGGTGGGATGAGATAAGATTCATCATCCTTCTGTGAATAACTCCCATTTTATGTCTTTTAAAGGAATGACGAACAAAAATTTAATAATTAACATTTTTTTTTAATAAGAGTTCCATGATGTATTTATTTTGAATAACTAATAAGACTTAACATTTTTAGAAACCTTGTGAATATCATATTTTGTTTAGTTGCTTTCATCCTTCCTTAACTTATTAAAATAGCTGCTTTAATTAGAATGTATTTTATAGTGATTTTAAGAAATGTTTATAATATTTTTAATACTTTAAAAATAAAAATTTTCGAAAGTTATAAAGATTAAAAACATTTTTTAAAATCACCATCAAACAAACTATTAATAATACGAGGATTAATCATAGATTTATTAAATCATGGATGTCCTTGCTTCATTTTTGTTACCTTGTAATAATTAATGCTCAATATATTTTTTCTTTAAACGGAAGATTGAGGAGATAGGCCAATTATACATGGACAACCCACCAATATTTTGATCCTATTTGTCAAAGCACTAATTTCTAATACAATTCTTCTCACCAAAGGATGTGAATCAATAATTTTGTTATTTTATACTATTTATAAAGTTATAATTACTTAACAATTTTTTAAGAAAATATTATCTTCAACCTCTCTTCATTCTATTCTCTTTTTTTTTTTTTTTAATGGAAGAGCTTTTACGGTCCTAATTCCTTTCAACTTGCAAAATTTATATATATATATATATATATGAAAGAAAAGATATTTTATTAATAAATTTATTAAAACCATATGCAAGTGCCCTAAAAAAAATTGTAAAATACAACTAAAACCCTCCCATTACAAAATAATAATAATAACAATAATAATAAATATGGAAGAAAATATATTTTATTAATAAATTTATTTAAAACATATGCCAATGCCCTAAAAATTGTAAAATACAACTAAAACCCTCCCATTACAAAAATATATATATATATATATATATATATATATATATATATATATATATATATATAATAAATAAATAAATAAATAATGATAATGATGATGATGATGATGATGACGACGACGACAATGATAACGATGATGATGATGATGATGATGACGACGACGACAACGATAACGATGATGATGATGATGATGATGATGATGATGATGGATGTAAAACTTTTAAATAATTATTTTAGGTTGCAATATTTTCCAATTTAGATTTTTAATCAAGTTTTAACTATAGTAAAGAATGTGCTTTCAACGTGATTTTGAAGATTTCCTACTTTTTATTTATAAAATAAAAAATAATGGTAATGGGCACATATTTTTTTATTAGAAATTGTTATAAAATATGAATATCTGTTTGATTTTAGGAACTTATGGATAATGATCAATATTAATGTAAATTTTATCTCCAATTTTTATAAAAAAGGAGACCAACTAATGAAAAAAAATATTCTATTTTTCTCTAAACGTTCTCATTTCTACATTTGATTCTTTTGTTTTACAACACAGTATTAGGATGATATGCTATTTTATGTGGCATGATTTTAAGGTCAATAAAATTCCCTTTTTTTTTTTACTACTCTCAATAGTAGTATAAGAAGAATTTCTTTTTGCTACTTTATGATTCAAGTAAAATATAGTAGATTTATTGCCTACTTTAAATACTTCTATGTCAAATTTCAAGCCAAAGTATGTCACAATGTAATTTTTATTTTTATGTAATTATTATAATTGGTGAATTATTTTATACTTTTATAATGTTACTCAATTTTAATTATTTCTAGCTCGAAGTTATGTAGAAAAGACTAGTAATTAATATATATTAAAATTCATAGTCTAAAGCACTACAAAAAATATCTTATTATTAAAAAAAATTATACATAGTCAAAAGTTAGGTAATTGTTATTATCCACAATTAGAAGTTATGAATACAAAAAAATAATATTCTTTAAAAATATTTTATTATTTAAAAAATTATGCATAGTAAGAAGCAAGCAAATCGTTATTATCCATAATCAGAAGCATGAATACAACTTTTTGATGTTCTTATAACCAAAAGTTATGTGAAAAATATTTCATAACCAAAAATTCAAAGAATATGTCATAGCATGAAACTACGCAAAATTTTCATTTTGTTATGATGTGTTTTTTTTTCATAGCAAAAAGTTATAAAAAATTATTCTTTTATTTTTATTATTAGTTAATATTATCGAGTTTTACTATAATTTTTTATTTTTAGTTTAGATTTTCTATACAGTTCCTATTAAATTATATATGTGGTATCATATAAAAATAGAAATTCTCTTTAGCCAGCCAGTATGAAAAACTATAGAAATATGATAATTTTTTGTAACTTGAAGCATTTTTCTTATTTATTTTTATAAAAAAAAAAAGTTATGACTCAACTTGAATATGTACGGATTGTCTATCTATTCATAACCACAAGTTACGAAAAAGTTATATGACTTTTTCATTTTTCAATTAAATTATTAAAATTCTTAATTTGTTACTATTTAAGTTTGATTTGATTATATCCTCACTTTTCTTTTTACTAGCTATAAAGGTTTAAAACACTAAAATTTGTCATTCAAATTTTATGGAAAAAAATAAATTACAATTTTAATACATGTATATGTCATATTTATCAATTATATACATATGATATCAAGTGCTTGATAGATTTATTTCAAAATATTTGTCTCGTCAACTATACAAAATATATAATAGTTAATGTTAATGACAAAATTATATCACTAACGACATAAAAGTCCATGTGAATAATACGTTATATTTCATTTGATTTAGAAGAATCCAATATGATCAACATGGTCCTTGGGGTAAATAATAATGGATCAACTCATTATAAGTCATGAAGACATATTATAAAACCAGAAGTTTTTACCTGATGACTAGTTTATCTATATCCCTTAAGGTTAGTAAGACATGTTGTACCAATTATTATTTTAATGAGACAAGTTTTCCTACCATTAAAGGCAGGAAGCCAATTCTAGAAGAATAACATAAAATTTCTTGAAATTTTTTTTATACAGGTGAATATGATATATTGATGTCCTTGAAGGATGATTAAATAATACAATAATAGATAGATGTCTATAATATGCTAAAATAATTGAAGGAAAATAATAATAATAATGATGATGTTTTGATAAGACAAATAGTTATAAATGAATCCAATATATGATTCAAGTGTAGTGGACTTGTCGACTCAAATGTATGATTCCCTGGAATAGGACAAACTAGGAAACAACACAAGAAAAACTTAATACTCATGAATAGGTCACAAAAGGACTAATTAGTCCAATATTAAGAAACTTATAGCCCTTGAAGAGGTACAATTGAAACAATTAATCCACAAAGAGACATATATTGAACAAATACCTATTGAAAAGGTACAAAAAAAATTGAACCATAGCCCCTGAAGATGTACATATTCAACAAAATAAATCTAAAGAGCTATAGTTTGAACAAATAGCCCTTGAAGTGGTACAATTTGAACAATTAAACCTTGAGAGACACAAATTGAATGGATGATCCTTGAAAAGGCATAGATTAATAGGAACTCCAAATTACTTTGTTCCTAGGCTTTGGATCTCATTCGATGCATGCAAATATTCCTAGGGCTACTTAGTCCTATGAGCTATTAAGATGAAGCCCTTAAAAGCATGATATGATGTAATAAATTTGGGATTCGTTATTAATTTAATGATTTAGTTTTATCTATCCTTATTCCATGCATTATACGTTTTGAGCTCACCTAACATCTCTTGCATTGTACATGACTTGGGTTCATTAAGAGTTGCATGAAAGATCCAAGTCATGGTTTCCTTGCAAATAGATGATTTGTTCACAACTGGTTCATGGACTTAGGTAATTCATTTGAGGTTATAGTGCATCACCTCCTAATTAGAGGGATGGTTGGTCTTCGCCATCGATATGAGGTTCCCATGGTGAGTGCATTACTATGTACGGTTACACATTGAACAAGACTTAATATGAGTTATGATAAAGGCTATCGGGTAGTCATTGTTTCTCAACCTTGAGAGAAGACTGAGCTTATACCAAAGTTAGTAGTGGATTTGACTTATGTGTGAGATCTTAGAGTGATCATATATTCCCTATCGATTGGGTCACTATTGATGGAAGTCAGTAGCAACAAGTATTCTCAATAGAGGCATCATGATATCTCATGGAATTTTAGATAATGTGTCCCCTTGGGTGATCCTAAGAATGTGTGATCCTGAAATCCATGAACTAGAATATTGTTGGTAATTCTGAATTGTTTCATTCCCTGAACCTAGATCTCATAGGGTGCATGCATCTATTCTTAGGTTCTCTAGATCTATGGTAATTGAAGTATATGGCATTAAAAACCATTTTACAATATAAATCTAAAAAGAAAAAGCTCATACTTACGATCTTAATGTTCCCATAGAAATTTCTATTTGATAAAGACTTTAGCACTACGATGGTTGTCTTAGAACTCATCTATCCAACGATCTTCCACCTAATCTCTTCCTCCATGTGTCTTGACACGAGAGAAGTGTGGGCTTTTATTTATTTTTAAAGGGTAGCTAGGGTTCCTCTCTCTGGAAGACAATGCTAAAAGTGGAAAAAACCTAAACCCTGAACCCCTAAGGGGAATGCTCCTTATAGGCTTAAGTGACTTGAGCCCAAATTGGGCTTAGGTAACCTAATCTAGCCTACTTGGGTCCTAATTAATTAATTAGCTATAATGGGGTCCAATTAATTAATTAATTCAACTCACTAATAAAAAAGGCAATTCATAAGATCAAGTACAACGTTACATTTTTACCAAAATGCCTTTATGAATATGAATTACATGCCTAAAATATCCTAAAAGTGTGCCACTATGAAATGGGTGCTTGAGTGAGGACTACTAGAACCCATAAGAAAATATTGGCTCCTTCATAATCTAATTCTGAAGTTGACTCAACACTCCATTAAAGAGAGTTAACTGGACTCCAGTATCCTTTAAAATTACAACAAGATAAAGCTCAGGTTTGTGACCTATGATTCATTGGATGCAAACTTCTTATGATGATTAGGTAGTGTTATCAACTCATTAAAATTACCTCTTCAATCCTTGAGTTACAGATATTCCTATTATGTGATCAACATACTCTAGCTTCAAGAAGTATATGTCAAACTTCACTAAAGAAATTACCACAACCATAGATTTCATGATCACATGTCCTTTGGATCACCTAAAGGGACACATTGTCTCAATCCCATGAGATATCATGGTGCCTCTATTGAGAATATTTGGTTCCACCAACTTTCATCAATAGTGATCCAATCTATAAGGCATATATGACCACTTTACCCAAATATTAAAGTCTCCTATTGATTTCAATAGAAGCCTAATCTCTCAAGGTTGAGAGTTCATGTAACATAGTAGCTTAGTGAATCATGACAATCTAATAGCCTTACATCATGATTCACCATAGGTCTTGTCCAATGTGTAACTATATACACTAGTGCACTAACCATAGGAAACTCATCTCAACGGTCAAGACAAACCATCCCTCCAATTAGGAAGTAGTGTGCTACAACTTCTACTGGATTACCCAAATCCATGAACTATTTGTGAACTACTTATCATCTTACAAGGAACCCATGACTTATACTTTGTGTAACTCTTAATGCACCTAATACATGTACAATGCAAGTGATATGGGTTGAATGCTGGAATCATTATCAATGCATAAAAGGGATAGCAAGGGGACTATGAAATCTAACTTTGTTACATCATATCATGCTTTTAAGGGTTAAGATATGTTAGTTGAACACAAGGTAAGCACGTTAAATTCAATGTCTAAATCCTATTTTTGGTATCATATGCATGTTTTTGTTGTGCATAGGATTTAGATAATCCTAGGAAAGTTTTCACATGTTCCTAACCTAATCCCAACTTGGGAAATAGAAATATCCATGTTTTTTCCTACATGAGTGACTTAAGCCCACCGAGGCTTGGGCCGCTTAATCTACCCCAAAATATGTCCAAATTGATTAATTAACCACATAGGGTCATCTAATTAATTAATTAACTAATATAATCCAGAGACCTTGTTCACTATCTCCTATGCATCCTTGCATAATTAGTAAAACACTTTTATACACAAAAGTGAACCTAGAGTCAATCTAACCCTCATAACCCATGCCATTATGATATATAAGCTTATAGTTATAAAGTTATAAAGTTTGAGATTTGAAGATTATAAAATTTTGTTCTACTATTCTAAATATGAATTTGGTAATTAGTAACTTCTAGTTACAAGATGAAAGTTTATGTCAAGTCATACTTCGAGCCTTTAGACTTAAGGTGTGAAATGATCATCACGCCCTTGGGGTGGGTCTTGGGCCATGAAAAAATTCTATGGTTTATTTTGTTATGTGAACTTTCACTTTAATACTTATAATCAAGGAAAAAGATTTGTAACCGCTTCTAGGAATAACATTGCATTCGCTTCAAGGAATAAAATTGATTTCTTGTGTTGCTTCAAGTCATATCAATATATGAATTTTTTTTCTTTACATAGTTTATAGTATAAGAAAATTATAAAATTATTTCCTTTAAAGTAATTTTGCATAACTTCCTGTTATAATTTGCAAATAGCTTTTTTCTAAGAGCAAAATTTATACATAGTTTCTAGTTACAAGAATAATTTTTACATAACTTTTGATTATACATAACATTTAGCAATAATTATATTATATGAGATTTGTTCATAGCTCCTAGCCATGACCAAGCAAAATAATTTGCTTGATTTTTGGCTACATAAAACAAAATAGCTACTAATAAAAATATGCAATATTTATTTTATATTAACAATCCCGAATTAAAGATCAGTTAATTAGCTTTAAAGCAACTCATGTTGATAATGTGTTATAAAATGAAAATAAACAAAACGCAAGTTATAAAAAAGAATTAAAGATAAATATGTAAATACTCTCCTAAATGTATGAAGGAGAAGACCATTGAGAAAGCCAGAAAGAGCTAGAGAGAGACTTTTTTTTTGGTTGAGGATGTCTTTTCTTTTCATTCTAAGAGCCTTTTATAGGCTTTGCTAAAGTCCAAAAAAATAATGTCTCCATTTACTCAATAGTAATAGTAATTAGTATTAATGGAGGACTTGAAATTAGATTCTTTTAATATCAAAGGAATTAAAGTGGTGATATGCACCATTTGCAATTTACAAGAACTCATATTTTTTTATTGAAGGGAAATTTGCATGCACAATGATTAACATAAAAAATAAAATAAAATGGAAAAGAAGATGAGAGAAGAAATTATAATTTATGGGATGTTTTATATCACATTTGTGCTATGGAATTATTAGATATCATATATAAAAGATATGAGAAAAATGATGGACATATTATGTCATGTGTCTTGTATTATTTTACCCTCTCAAAACATACACACATTTATATTACGGGCTTCTATGGCTAATTGGCTATTGTGAATCTTATATTATAGTCAAGCCCAAATGAGAAGGGCCCACAGGTCGCTGAAATGGTTACGATCGGCATCTTTGTGATGGCTGGTTCAATAAACTATTTCATATCTGACTTTTATTTGTAGAAAATGGTCAAAGCCATTAAAAAGAACTCATTCTCATGAGCCGTTGTCTTCCCAATAATTAAATTTGATGAGTGGGATAAATGACTTCACATTTTCTCAGTTTAATCTGTCTCTGAAGATACCTGGGATACGTACGTTTTACTGCAAGTACAAAATCAAACTTTGTTTCATGTAGAGGGAAGATACTTACATCAAACTTTTGAAGAGAAAAGAAGGGAAATTTGAACTAACTTTAGTAAGCCTATCTATTTGAATCAATTTCCTAACATGTGGGAAGTGGGTGGGGGGAGTTTGAGAGGAGCAACCATCATGTGGCTGCCACTTTCTGGAAGAACACAAGCCTATTATCAGCCAATCTTGTGTTGTATGCAGATCTTTTGTACTCGAACCATGTAAACTCTTTGTAATGGCTCTCCTCTCCTTCCATGAGTGAGGGCAATGGTGCTATTTTCTCACTCAATGGTGGTCCTCCAAAGTATATCATCGACACTCTAGATTTACAGCTATTTGTCAACACCCTATGCTTCACACTCTGAAACCGACCATTTGTCATCACCTGCATACCCACAACCCAACCAAGGAAGTTCAAAACAAATGTTGTGCAAAGCAAAGAATGGCAGAAAAATAATAATAATAATAATAATAATAATAATAAAATAAATAAATAAATAAATAAATAAATGTTGAGCAAAACAAATACATGGTAAAAGTTGCTTCGTTTTCCATAAATAAAAAATAAAAATAAAATAAAAACAAAACAAAAATATCCAGCAATGATAGATAATTTGCAAAAGTGGCTGCAAAAGCATGGCAATAATTAGTGAAAACTCGGAAGTATTTTTGTACTGAATAGAAAAAGATTGAAAAGAACCAAGGAATATTGAAAACCCAAGTGATAAAAGGAAAAAAGAAAATAAAAGAAGAAAACAAAAGGAAAAAACCTTTAACTCTTCAACTTTGGAATTCATAGAAATTGAAATTTTGTGCAGTGGAGCACTGGTTTATACTTTTGTCTTTCATTCATTCATCCATGTTATGAAAATAGTTGTTGTACCTGCAAGGAGTCACCAACGTTGATGAAGAAGGAGTTTTCATCTGGTGGAACTGAAATCCAATTCCCATTTCTCAAAGAGATTTGCAGTCCAGATGTGTTGTTAGATCTTAAAACAGATATGATCTGAGGGTCGGTGTGCTCTCCAAATCCAATCATACACTTTCCACTCGAAGCTTGGCGTTCTGGATATGGTGGATAATGATTTAGCCTGAAAACAGAGTCACTCTGTTCATCCATTAAAAGCTTACTGAACACATTCCTTGGTTGAATCATCAGCCCGTCAGCCAACAATTCAAGAATCTCACAAGCCATCTTCCTCACAGCTGATAGATAATCACTCACTGCTGAACTGAAACAAAAAAATGTCAACAAAAACGGTTAGTTTCAGCCATAGAACACAGTCCCAAATGAATGAAAAACCAGAACAAGATTGAGTCTGTACCGAAACATATCTGGGTTTTGGCCAAAAACAGAGGGGAAGCTCTGCGGATTGAGCAGAAGATACTCAACCCGACCAATATCACCGCTTGATCCAATTCTCTTGTTTCCGTATCCAGAAGGATTAGGAGGCCCTGTTTTTTCCTTCTCAGAGAGAGGAAGTGAGAAGAAGTTGACAGCTTCAGCTTCCAACTTGGAGATGAGGTCCATCGGGACACCATGGTTGACGACCTTGAAGAAGCCAAACTCTTGGCAGGCCTCAATGAGGAGGGCTTTGGAGTCAGGTTGTGAGAGGTCTATGAGAGGAATTCCAGAGAAGGGCATGCAGTTTCTGATGAGAGGCAACTGTTCAATTGCTGGTTTTGAGAAGACACCCATGGTGGTGAGGTGCTTTAGAAGAACACGTAGAATTCTAAAAATGGGTATTGGGTGTTGATGATTTTAAGAAATGGATGATGACGAGTTGGTATTGTTTGGGAAGAGGCATATGAACGCAGTGTCTGGGGCTCTGCTTGGCTATTTATAAGTGTGTGCCACTGAGAGACACGGCGGGGGGAGAGAACCCACTTTTTATTTTTATTTTATTTATTTATTGTGCTTTCATATGAAATTTAAAAATAGAATTCTTTTTTTTTAAAAAAAAAAAAAAAATCCTATTTGCCTTTACTATTATTCTGAAAACTTGTATGGCCATCGCAATCATACTAAAATGCAATCTCAGTCATCACCTCATACTTTTCCCAAGAAATAGACTTGATGTAATAATCTCAGGAATAAGAAATGATCAAATCCATGGTAAACCTTCTCTTGGTCATCCGGGTGGCGAGGTTACTTTCATTAATTAACTAGGAAAAGTTCAGCCTTCTTTTACTCTATATATCTATATTAAAAAAAGATACCCAAGGCCAATGTGTAGTTGAAGGACTAAGATTCCTTTTGAGTTTAGCTAGGCTTGTTTGCAGGTATGGGGCCTTGAAATTAAAAGAAAAGATAAGTGTCTTAATTTTGGATAACAATATAATGAAGGGCAATGTGTAGTTGAAGGACTAAATTATTAAGACTGGGGAGAAATCAGAAAGATTCTTTAGAGCTTAGCTAGGCTTGTTTGCAGGTATGGGGCCTTATGGGATAGAAAAATAATTAAAAGAAACGAAATGGGTCGTAATTTTGGATGACAATCATGATGGGACAAGCCAACCTAAAATCCTAGCATATTCAATGCTTGTTAATTGGTTCTAGGAAAAATAGTTAACATGTTTAAAGAGTGATGATTGGGAGGGATAAGGGGACAACCAGCTTGTAGCTAGGGCTCATTGACCTACTAAACTACTACTTTATTAATCATATTCTAGGTCTTTAGTACATTGCACTTTTATTCAATTTCACGTGCAGGGAAAGGAACAAGGACCATGTCTTAAGAAGAAATGTAAATTAATTCTTTTTTTCACTTGTTCATTTTGTGTCCATCACTGTTACGTCGTGATAGATACTCATATGGAACCCATCCAGTTGTTCATCGGTTCCCTTCATCTCTTTAGTCTTTGAATACAACTCCGACAGTAACTACTAAACTATTATTTTAATGTCCGTTCACATGGACTTTGAAAGTTGAAAGTTTGAAACACGCAAACAATGGGCCACGCCTTCGATGCTTCGACGTTGGAGGGAGACGTGTCTCAGATCCCCCTTTACCTGGTAAACCCACCGTTTTGGGGGCTATACAGCACACGTGTTGAAAGCCCATCCACTCATCTCCTTACGCGTGTATCGCTGGACGCCCCACCTCCTTTAGCGGCAACGTGGCCTCCTCTCATTCGTTCCTTTTTCTCTGTCGGTCACACTATTATTGTGGGGTGTGTCCGCTTCTCAATTGCTGTGCTATCTATCCAGGTTGGCGCTAAGCCCACCTCCATTGTTTACCCCCCCTTCCCCCCTCTTCCCTTGTTTCTAATTTTTATTTTATTTTCTTTTCTTTTTATCTTTTTTCTCCGCAACCCTGCTGGTCTCATGATCTCATTGACGACATGGCCCCCTTCTCAATCTTTATCTACCTTTTTTATCTATATAAGAAATTATCAGAAAGATGAAAATGATTGGGTGATTTACTATATTAGTAGAGACCATGACAAGATATAATATATATATTTATATATATAAAAGTATTTTTATATTTCTGTAGTGAACAGGGAAGCTGGTGATAAGACAGGTGAGAATGAATACTCTCAATCCTTATGGACTTTTTCTCTATAAAAGAAATTATTAAAAAGATCAAAATGATTGGCGGATTTACTACATTAGAACAGACCGTGATATGATATGATATATATTATGTGGATTCAACAAGAAAACTGATAAGAATCATTATTCTCCGGCTGTTGTTTCGTTTTTTCCATCCTTCTTTCTACGGCTTTTCTGAATTGAATTTAATATGAAGCTAATAATGTAATGGATGGTGGGCCCAAAATAGAACATTGTACCAATCAGTAGCTGCATTGATATTTCGTTGGTACCATTATTGCTTTAATAGGGATGTCTTGGATATCTATGAGGCCACTTAGAGATTTGTATACCATGAATCAAGTTCATCATTTGAGCATGTCATACCTTTTTCCCCAATTCTGAACTACCCTCTTCCATTATTATGGCTTTTATGGTCAAATTTTCCAACTTTTTTTTTTTTTTTAATTTTTAAAATTTTAGTTTTAAAGTTGCATTTTCTTAGCTGATTATGACCACACTTTTGGTATCCTTTTTTAATTTAAAATTTGGCGTAATGTTTTCCTTGTGTTGGTATTAAGGGGTAAATAAATCTGAGAATGGGTAAATAAATTGGCAATTATGAGTCTAAAAGAAAATATTTTTTTATATTTTTTCTGAAAGGGAGGGGGCAGTGTGGAAGAGAAAAACAATCTTCTCCTCAAATAGACTGGATCAGATGATGTATAATATTCAATGTAAGAGACCCAATCATGCAAAGAAAGCCTAGATATGTGGAGTGACGGTACAATAATTTGAAGGCAAACATCTAATTGCAAGGTGTGTGTGAGTGTGTGTGCGATGCATAATAATTGGGTTGATTTTGATGTGACTGGTGATCACGCCAAGCTTCCCACCCTTTGACCCATGGATGGTGAGGCCACCACCATCCTACCCTGCTCGACCCACGCATTTCAACCGTGTTATCCCCGTGGTCTAATGAAAACCACGCCCTTTTAATTAAAGCCTACATGGACTTGTACACATGTAGGTCCCAAAGTGCAGTAACCTTCATCACAGTTGTGACTGTGATTGTGGATGGAAGGTCAGGCTTGATAACATGACTCATGCCCTGATGCAATTTGCTTTTCCAATTGCAGACATTTCCATTACATGCAGATGTACACGTATAGGAGCAGTGACATTTCAAATGATAATAAATGTATGATGACCAGGGTGAGGCCATCTTGAGGAGGAAGGATTAGGTCAAAGCATAAAGGTGGGAATATTATATTGGATAATATGACATATGAATTAAAAGAACAAGGATAAGGGCGCGGATGAATCAAAATTGAACACGCATGTGAATAAAAAAATATCCCACCAAATATTTGCATTGATAAAATGAGTGAACCAAGTTGAATTTCATTCATTGAGGGGACCCTAAGGTCATCGTGTAGTCAAACCATACTAAAAAGCTTGATGTAAAATGAACGGTGGAATGTAAGAGGGGGGGATGCCATTGAGAAGAGAGCGCCACGTAAGAGAAGTTGGGTATGAAAATGAAAGAAAGGGAATAGGGGATCTTGTCATGGGAATAGGCGCGCGCAGGCAGGCAGGCAGGCAGGCAGCCCATGGGTGTGTTATAGTCAAAAACCTATTCACCACTCATCTTTAATTATTTTTCAATTTTAGAAATATCTTTTTGGATTCCATTTGACTTTCAAGTACAATATTCATCTTCATCATAACCAAAAATTAAAAGTACCAGGCTTTTAAATGCCCCATAAATTGACACACATCACATGTACTCTCCTGCATCTGCATCACTGGTTTCCATTGGACCCACTCCTCCCGTATGATTCCGCCTATTAATTAATTAAAAAAATATACCTTTGTTTTTTTTTTTTTTTAATTTTCTCTCTCTCATATCATTTTTTCCAACCTCCCGTGATTTTTCTTTTTCTGCGCATTTTCTTATAAAATCTTTTTTATTTTAATTTTAATTTTTAAAAAATATTTCAACCCTTCAGATTTATTAATTTTAATAAAATATTAATTAATGATAATGAGAATACATTAATTATAAATATAAATATATAATCAGCAAAAACTGAAAATATTATTCTACAAATAATATACTTAATAATTTCAAATATGAATTCTAATGATATATTTGATAATTTAGGCATTAAATTTAAAAAAAATACGTTTTATTATTTAAAGGTTTAAGATATAATATTTTTTTATAGTAATTTCAAATAAAGTAAGTATTTATTTTATAAATCTTTATCACCTATAAATTAAAATCTTGCTGTAATATTATTTTATTGTTTATATTATTTTTAATTTAAAATTTTCAAATCAAAATAACAATTAAGGATTATGATTTTAATATGGTATTTACTTGTAATTTTAAAATTTTATTTATATAAAATAAAAAATAAAATACAAATGTTTCATTTAAAAAATTGTATTAAATGTTCTAATAAAGTTTGAGGCCTTATAAAAGTACTTGAAGGGATCAAATTTATAGGATGTAAGTGAGTTTACAAGAAAAAGAGAGGAATAGATAAAAATGTTAAGACATATAACACTAAGCTTTTAATAAAGGGTTATAATAAAAAAAACTTGGTTTCGATTATGATGAGACATTTTCATCGATAGTCATGCTCAAATTCATCAGATTGATCTTATCTATTGCGGCACATATCGATTATGAGATGTGACATGGATTATTAAGATGGTGTTCTATTATGTCAATCTTGCTATTGAAATTGATGATTTTGTGTAGCCAAATGTATGCCTAATCTCAAGTGCAATAGCATGTCCTACAATTTGTGAAATCTCCCTCCATCAAAGAAGCATAGAAGTAGTCCATAATCTAATGATTATATCTCTACCACATAGTATATTTTGGATCAAGAGTGAGTTGTTGAAGATGGAGAAATTTCTAGGGGTAAGGATGGGTTACCTCAGTGGAACTTTTTCAGGCCATTTGCTGAAGATGGTTTTTCTAAAGAAGATAGTTGTTATGATCTAGTTTGATTCAAGGAAAAGAGAATTGGAATAAGAAGATTTGTCAAAGTTATAATATCTTGGTTATGAGTTCCAGTGAGCTGGTTTGGAAGGATGGGTTGAGTTTGGATATAAGATTGAGAAGCAAATTGAGAAGAAGAATTATTTTGGGAATTTGGATTTGCAAGATAAGATAGTTTATTAGCTTGAAGGTGTCTTCCATACAAACCATTTCTGCTCGAACTAGGAGCTTCGATACCAAGATGAAAAAGGGTTCTCTAAGAAAGAAAGGAAAAAGGTAAAAGTATATTGTAACAATGGCTAAAATTATAAGGACTCTTGAGTTTTATTCTGTCTACCATTTAGTGGTCTTGGATTTGGCCGTGTGACACAAAAAAATAAAAATAAAAAAGAAAAGAAAAAGATGTCAAACGTGGTGGCTGTGAGCAACTCAAGAGTCAAGACGATATCTCTACTTTTTGGTGGTTGGTTGGCTTAAATCTAGAGGATGGCATCTATCAATCAATCCATGAGAAAAGAAAAAAAAAAGAAAATGTATTTGACAATGGCAGCAGTGGATAGGAGTCAAAAAGAAACTCGATGGCCGCGTGAACCGACATGTTCTTAGTCAAAGTCCTCTTCCTTCAAAGCATCTCTCATCTTCATTCTTATTTCCTCTTTTTTACAGCTGAGACACACATTTTAAATGCTTAGGCACGTAAGCCCACGTTCACACTTGCTGCAAAGCCGACATTTTTTGTAGGGGCCAAAACTTTGACCACAATTCAAGGAAAGTTGTGTTTTCAAAATACTTAATTGCATGAAAATTTTGAGAGGCTCTTTCTCTCGTTGCTAGTTTTAGCTAAAAATTAGATAAGCTTTGCCCATTTTATGGTATCTTTGACCGTCAAGAACCAAATGATATTGCAAGGCTAGGTGAATTGAACCACTATTCCCTTTTCAGCGCCACTCTCTCTCCTGAACTTGGTGTAATGGCATCCATACTAATTTCCTATTTTATAACTGCATCCTTGGATTTGTTTGGATATGCTTTGTGAAGTGAACTATTTTCTCTAAATTTAGTAGAACCCTTTTTTTTTTTTTTTTTTTATTTGTTTTTAACTTTCTCGATATGTTGGAGAAGTTAAAGATCTGTTTGATAACTTTTTTAGAGGATGATTTCCTATTTTTCAAAATAAAAAATAGGAAAACACATTTGATAAATAAATTTTTTTTCTTATTTTATATTTTTAAAAATGGAAAATAGGGTATTTAGTGTTTTCACTTATTTTTTAATGATAGATTTTAAAAATAATTATACAAACATGTAGGATGATTAAAAATAAAATATTATACGTAAAAATTATTTTTAAAATATTAAAAATAAGTTAAAAATATTTTAGGTTTCTAAATAGAATTTTGTTTTATAAACTTCAAAGAATAGTTTTAAAAAACTATTTTTTAAGACTGTCTTAAAAAACAAATATCAAACAATCTTTAAAGATTTTTTTTTTCTATATTTAGTACAAGTTTTTTTACCAATTTTTAAGTCATGTTGTCTTTAATTTAGAAATTAGAAAAATATTATTTTCATGCTAAAAAGTTTATTTACTTGAAAAAATTATTTTATATTTAATAAAAAATTTATATATCAATAGCATCTTTTGACAATTAGGGTTTTGAATTCGGTTTCATCTTCTAATTAAAGTTAAATCCAAAAAGTGTTCTAATGACTTTTATAACCCTTTTGGTAGTTTTCTCGGTGCTTTCTAACTTGCAAGGAAGTTTTCTTTTCTTATGTTTACATATTTCTGTAACAGGATAAAGCAAACTAATTGAGAAACTTGCAAGGAGCTGGCTGTTCACTCGCTTTTTCTACTTATATGCAAGACAGGATGGGTTGTTAGTAAGGAGCGGGAGCCGGCAGGGGCAAACACAAGTAGGTGGACTCACGTACGTAGGGCCCTTTTGTAGTGTGGTCCACACACGGCCAGGATGGAAGAAAACCAGGGCATAAAACTTGATGACCGAACAAATGGTGAGGGGAAAAGAAAAGGAAAAAAAGGAGAGAAAAAGAGAGATTTGTTTTCGGAAACTTGTGTTTGGGTTGGTAATATCAAAATATTATGAGATTGGAAACCTAACTTTTGATTTTTTAATATAACTATTCTAATCCCAAAAATAATATAAGCTTCATGCATTTTGGGTTGAACTATTTTTTAATACCCAATATACCCTCCTCTTTCTGCCAGGTCAACCTCCACATGTGGAAAAAAAAAAAACCAAAAATAAAAAGAACAACTTAATAGCAGGCCTTTTTCCATCTGAGCATGCTCTAACATCACCTCCAGTAGATTACCATAACTCCTCCCAAACTTCTTCACCTTCTCCAAACACAAGTTTCCCTTTTCTAAATAGCAATGCAACAAGGTTCCATATGTTTTCGCCACACACCTAAACGAGTGGTGTGGATTGTGGAGGACACTTTGTATAAATCAACGAGCCCTTACCTTGGGTTTACATCTAGGTTTTTTTTTTGCTTCGACTTTGAAATTGACATTGAATATGTCAATGTTTCTTGGAAATTTTAGCTGCAAATTTTCATTCCAGTTTTAGTATCAACCTTTTTCCATTGCCTGGTAAGAAGAATTCGTCTACCTTTTGCTTGGTTCCCGATAAAAGTAAGGAAAATGAAAGAAAATTTTTTTTTCTTACAAAAAAATTATCTCAAAATGTAAAATCCTACTCAATTGGCTATTGAAGAGGAAAATTTATTTAGGTGTGATAAGGTGGATGATCTCTTTTTTTCCCGTGTCTCAAACAGTAAAGGGAAAATTTTATATTTTTAACCTTCTGCCTGGATTTCTCATCAACCAAATAGCTTCGAACAAAATTTTATGTTGTGACGAGATTTTTGCTGAAATTTTTCTAAAATTTAGTTTATGGTGTTTCTCATGAATAATTTCTCATTTTTTTTTTCCCGCTTTTAGGATGAAAAAGAACAATGCCCTTTGCTATATGAAGAACAGAGCTTACAACTCTGTTCCGATTAGGTACATTCCTAAGGTTGAGGATTTAAAATCTTTGAAGAGTTCTGAGGAAGAAGAAATTCAAGATTGTGTTCGAACTCGGGCTTGAGATGGTGGGCGAAGATATCAGACAACTTTTTCTTGGGATGAGAAGAATAAAATTAAGGATAAAAGGCCTATGAACAATTTGATATTTGATGCTGAATCAGGTATAATTCTGTTCAGAACCACGACTCGATTGAAACAAATCTATAGTCCTATAATGCATTTAAAATGGAAATAGTCTTGTAGCTCCTTTGCCTAGTCATGGATCCATGCCTTAGGTTTTTTGTATAAATAATAAGTTGTATCAAGTTACCAAAGAACTCCATATCTTAATATCTCACTTGAAAGAAATCTTCTCGCAATCTAAAGGTCAAGGATTTGAGTCCCTAAAGCCCTAGGATAGTCTTTGAGGTGATCCACAAAGCTTGAGTAAGTGTTGCATGGGACTTGTAGGAGATGTGAAAGAAGAGTATAGATGCTTGCAATATAAGACCCTGTACTTTCCATAGTAATCAAACAAGTTTTATGTTGTTTTGTTTTTCTTTGTACTTTCCATAGTAATCAAACAAGTGAATTTGGTTTCCGTGTTACCATTTTTTTATTTTTTATTTCCTTGGTACATTCTGTGATCTAAAAGCCTAAATCTCATTGAATGCCTAATAAATCATTTTTGAGTTTTAGTATTAGGTTCCTTCAAGACATAGGCTTCTACTATAAATTGTTGGATATTGACTATAGGCATGCATTGTATACTTAAATATGCCCTCTTGCTTCGTGTCATTGATTATTTTTTTGCTTACCTTTAAAAAAAGGAATTATGGATTAAATAATTTGGAGGTAGTTTTTTTGTTGTTTTTGGACTAATATAGTTTGGGTATCCATCTTTTTATGAGTGTCCATTCATCTAGTCTTATTAGTTTCTAGCCTTGGACCTTCCTTTGTGACCCTTAGAGCATGCCATAATGTGATTATTTTGTGTGTTCAATTGCTTCACCTTTGGTTTTTTATGGACTGTACCTTAGGTACTGCCTTAATAGCCCTTAGGTACCACCTTAATTTACCTTAGATACTACCTTAACCGACTTTAGGTACTACCTTAGTTAAAGTTTGGTACTACCTATCCGAAGCCTTGGACCTTCCTTTGTGACCCTTAGAGCATGCCATTATGTGATTATTTTGTGTGTTCAATTGGTTCACTTTTGGTTTTTTGTGGACTGTACCTTAGGTACTACCTTAGTTAAAGTTGGGTACTACCTATCTGAAGCCTCAGACTTTCCTTGTGACCCTTAGAGCATGCCATTATATGATTTTTTTTTTGTGGTCAAGTGGTACACCTTTGCTTTTTTTGCGGACTGTACCTTAAGTACTACCTTAATAGCCCTTAGGTATCACCTTAATCTACATTAGGTACTACCTTAAGCGACCTTAGGTACTAGCTTCGTTAAAGTTGGGTTTTACCTATCCAAAGCCTCAGATCTTCCTTTGTGACCCTTAGAGCATGCCATTATGTGGTTCTTTTATATGGTTAAGTGTTTGACCTATGGAGTGCTTGACCTTTGGTTTTTTGCAGATTGTACCTTAGGTACTACCTTAATAGCCCTTAGGTACCACCTTAATCTACCTTAAGTACTACCTTAATTGACCTTAGGTACTACCTTAGTTAAAGTTGGGTTCTACCTATACGAAGCCTTGGACCTTCCTTTGTGACCCTTAGAGCATGCCATTATATGATTCTTTTGTGTGGTCAAGTGGTTCACCTTTGATTTATTCCAAATTGTACCTTAGGTACTACCTTAACAACCCTTAGGTACCACCTTAATCTACCTTAGGTACTACCTTAACCAACCTTAGATATGACCTTAGTTAAAGTTGGGTTCTACCTATTCGAAGCCTCGAACCTTCCTTTGTGACCCTCAGAGCATGCCGTTATGTGATTCTTTTGTATTGTCAAGTGGTTCACCTTTGGTTTTTTACGGATTGTACCTTAGGTACCACCTTAATCTACCTTAGGTACTACCTTAAGCGACCTTAGGTACTACTGATATACAACTTCTTTAATCGCACTTAGAACTAACCATGACATTATGTTTTATTAGGGTAGTCAATTAGTTCACCTTAGGTATAGTGGTAATTGAACCTTAGGTACTACCTTAATCAACCTTAGGTATTACCTTAGTGAATCTTAGGTACTACCATAGTGAACCTTAGGTACTATCTTAAGACACCTTGGCTTACTACCTTTTTGAACCTTAGATAGTTCCTTCGGCATTATGTTTTACTATGTTAGTTAGTTTGTTCACCTTAGGTGCTTACCAAACCTTGGGTATTACCTTAGTGAACCTTAGGTACTACCTTAATACACCTTGGATATTACCTTAGTGAACCTTAAGTACTACCTTAGTGAACCTTAGGTATTATCTGAATGAATTGTATGTACTTTATTTATAAACCTTAGGTACTACCTTAATGCACCTTGGGTACTACCTTCATTTCTAACGTTATCCTTTCTCATTCTGATGCAGGTGCTAGAGATGTCAATGGTAGAATTCAGGTGTCTTCAATTAAATCAATGGGATTGAATTCGTCTATGTGTGGTTGCATTAATGACTAAATGTTTTTAGAGTCATATGAAATGAAGCTTGGATTGCTAGTGATGTGATTTTAACCACATTTGGGTATACATTCATGATGGTGGAAGGATATCCATAAATCCCAACACTTGAATTACCATCCACATATGTTCAAAATTTTTATTAGAAAGAAAGATACAAACTTATCAAATTTCATTTTACCTATTAAGGATTTTTGTTTAATCAGAATTTCGGGATTTGTAAAAGCAAATATTCTTATTTAAGAGTATCTTTCCATTTAGCATCTTTTTTAAGCAGAGTACTAGCATAGACCTTTCTTCATGCTTCTCCTTAATGATATTTATTATTGATATCTTTCCTTAACTTTTAAACATTTTCACCGGTTATTCAATACTAACAGATTTCATTTCTATTTTCTTCTTCTGAATTTCATTTTATTTTAAATATTCTATGTTTGTACCATTTTGATAGTGAAAATTCTTGTGAAAGCAAGCTTCTGGAACTTTTTGTAGTAGTGTTTGTCTATATGCTTTGATTTAAGTGATGCATCTATGTTTTAAGAGGGATGGGATGGCTGCGGACATTGTAAATCTCAATGAAGAAGCATAGATGCTAAAGCAAAAACAATTTAAGGTGTCAAACTAAGTTTCTAAATTTTCCTTCCGAAGTTTATAGTATGTTTCCCATTCACTAGTATATGGCTATCAATGCTTGAACACCTTATTTCAAACATGTTCCATGTTTTTTCTTAGGTGCCTATTAGAGGAAGAAGAAGACAACTGCAGATTGAAGGATTCAGAAATAAGAGATTTGAATGAACAGGTAGTTGAACTTAGTGGTTTGGTTAGACAATTGGAAATGGAAAAAATAGAATTTATTCATAGGGAGAAGTCTCAGGTTAGTTGTTGCCACAATATTCCTTTTCCTTGATATTTTGGATTGCCAATGCCCTTTCATGATCAAATAATTAAGTTGCATCTGCACGTCAACACTACAACTATAAGAAAACAATAGTGATTTTAAATCCATAACAATATGAAGTACTTGTCTCTGAATTTAATTTATGATTATCCACTAATAATTGTTTGATAATAATTCAACCTAGTGGTTGATTACATAATATCTTTGATTATAGGGGTCTCAAAGCGCCACAAGCCTCAATTGTACTGTCAACGATAATGATTTTCAAGACATGGATGTATCTGAACCAGAGTATACTAACATGAAAGCAGTTGAAAGTAATTGGATAGATTTAGGAAAGCAAGCAATTGAAAAAAGCAATTCTGACTATAGAGCCCATTCTTTAGGCACTGGATATAATCTGTTGAGTACCAATGACTCAGAACTTTTGAAAATAGGAACTCCAGTTGAGGAACATGCTGATGTAACATGGAAAGCTGGATCCAAAGGGTGTTGTTCATGTAGTAAAAAGTCTTTGTGCAAGACACCAAAATGCAAATGTTGAGCTACTAATGGCATTTGTGGAACATCATGTGGCTGCCTAATCACTTTACACATTAAAATTGTTGATTCTCATTCTTTGCTACTGTAAGAAAATTGTTAGCACCAATTGTAGCTTCTTGGGACATTACATACTAGATTATACTTTAGGTCTTGTTAACTGCAAAGATGGAGCATAGATTGGAATAAATGTGTACCACCTCTATTATCTCAATGGCGTTATCATCGTACACTCAAAATCTTGAAAACCATATCCCAATTCATTATAGGTCTACTTAGAGAATGAAGTAAAAAACATTTTCCATTGAAAAATAAAAACAATCTCCAATCTACAAAACCAACTACACCTCGAACACAAATACTACATACCCAATTAAACAGTAGCAAACTACAAATGGAAATGTCACAAAATGTCATGCTAGCTTACCCTAGGCCCATTAGACACCACCTTAAGCCCATTAGGCACCCTAGGCCCATTTAGGCACCTTAGGCTCATTTAGGCACCCTAGGTCCATTTAGGCATCCTACACCCGCTTAGGCACCTTAGGCCCATTTAAGCATACTAGGCCCATTTAGGCACCCTATGCCCATTTAGGCGCCCTAGGCCCATTTAGGCGACTTAGGCCCATTTAGGCACATCTAGGCACCCTAGGCCCATCTAGACACCCTAGGCCCATCTAGGCACCCTAGGCCCATCTAGGCACCCTAGGTCCATTTAGGCACCCTAAGCCCATTTAGGCACCTTAGGCCCACTTAGGCATCCTAGGCCCATTTAGACACCTTAGGCCCATCTAGGCACCCTAGGCCTATTTAGGCACCTTAAGCCCATTTAGGCACCTTAGACCCATTTAGGTACACTTGGCCCATTAGGCACCACCATAGGGCCATTAGGCACCCTAGGCCCATTTAGGCACCTTAGGCTCATTTAGGAACCCTAAACCCATTTAGGCATCCCAGACTCATTTAGGTACCTTAGGCCCATTTAGGCATCCTAGGCCCATTTAGGCACCCTATGCCCATTTAGGTGCCCTAGGCCCATCTAGGCACCCTAGGCCCATCTAGGCACCTTAGGCCCATCTAGGCACATCTAGGCACCCTAGGCCCATTTAGGCACCTTAGGGCCATTTAAGCACCCTAGGTCCATTTAGGCACCCTAGGCCCATTTAGGCACCTTAGGCACCCTAGGCCCATTTAGACACCCTAGGCCCATCTAGGCACCTTAGGCCCATTTAGGCACCCTAGGTCCATTTAGGCACCCTACGCCCATTTAAGCACCTTAGGTCCACCTAGGCACCCTAGGCCCATTTAGACACCCTAGGGCCATCTAGGCACCTTAGGTCCATTTAGGCACCCTAGGCCCATTTAGGTACCCTAGGCCCATTTAGGTACACTTGGCCCATAGGCACCATCTTAGACCCATTAGGCACCCTAGGCCCATTTAGGCACCTTAGGCCCATTTAGGCATCTTAGGCCCATTTAGGCACCCTAGACCCACTTAGGAACCTTAGGCCCATTTAGGCACCCTAGGTCCATTTAAGCACCTTAGACCCACTTAGGCACCTTAGGCCCATTTAGGCACCTTAGGCCCATTTAAGCCACCTACGCCCATGTAGGCACCCTATGCCCATTTAGGCACCCTATGCCCACTATGCCCATTTAGGCATCCTAGGCTCATTTAGGTGAGGCCCATTTAGGCACCTTAGGCCCATTTAAGCCACCTACGCCCATGTAGGCACCCTATGCCCATTTAGGCACCCTATGCCCACTATGCCCATTTAGGCATCCTAGGCTCATTTAGGTGAGGCCCATTTAGGCACTCTAGGCCCATTTAGGCATCTTAGGCCCATTTAGGCACCCTAGGTCCACTTAGGCCCCTTAGTGCCATGTAGACACCCTAGGCCCATCTAGGCACCTTAGGCCCATTTAGGCGCTATAGGAGGCCCATTTAGGCACCCTAGGTCCATTTAGGCACCCTAGGCCCATTTAGGGACCCTAGGCCCATTTAGGCACCTTAGGCCCATTTGGGTACACTTGGCCCATTAGGCATCCTAGGCCCATTTAGGCACCTTAGGCTCATTTAGGCACTCTATGCCCATTTAGGCACCCTATGCCCATGTAGGCGCCTTAGGCCCATGTCGCCTTAGGCCCATGTAGGTGCCTTAGGCGCATTTAGGCACCGTAGGCCCATCTAGGCACCGTAGGCCCATTTAGGCACCCTATGCCCATTTAGGCACCCTATGCCCATGTAGGCGCCTTAGGCCCATGTAGGCGCCTTAGGCGCATTTAGGCACCCTAGGCCCATCTAGGCACCGTAGGCCCATTTAGGCACATCTAGGCACCATAGGCCCATTTAGGCACCCTAGGTCCATTTAGGTACCTTAGGCCCATTTAGGCACCTTAGGCACCCTAGGCCCATTTAGACACCCTAGGCCCATCTAGGCACCTTAGGCCCATTTAGGCACCCTAGGCCCATTTAGGCACCTGAGGTTCATTTAGGCACCCTAGGCCCATTTAGGTCATTTTTTTGCATTGATGCATGGTTGCATAGCTCGTATGGCTTGCATGTGCTTGATTTTGATACTTAGGCACCCTAGGCCCATTTAGACACCCTAGGCCCATCTAGGCACCTTAGGCCCATTTAGGCACCCTAGGCTCATTTAGGCACCCTAGGTCCATATAGGCACCTTAGGCCCATTTAGGCACCTTAGGCCCATTTAGGTATTTTTTTTTTGCATGGATGCATTGTTGCATAACTCGTATGGCTAGCATGTGCTTGATTTTGTTTTTTTTATCTTTCTTTATTTATTAGTTTTATTCATTTATTTATTTATTTTTAGGAAATTGCATGAGCTTAATAATCATATTCACTTTGTTTTTATTTATCTATTTATTAATTTATTTATTTTGATAGAGAGTTGCTTGAGTCGATAATTCATTTTAGTTTTGCATGTGATCTATACTTTTAATTTTGTTTAAAATTACATATTTTGGGTTTTTAATTCTTAGTTGCATGTTTCTTTTTTTATTATTCTAACCCCTTAGTTTTCTTTTATTTGTATTTTCTTTCCCTTTTATTATTATTATTATTATTATTATTATTTGTTTTGCATGGGATTCCATGTGCTCCATCTGGGAAAGGAAGGTGTGGTATGAAAAACGTGCAAGAAAGGAACACCTTTGAAAGGAAGGGACCATTTTAAAGAATAAAATTACGATAGTCGACTGGTGATTGATGAGAGGGATGGAGAAAAAAAGGAAGGTAGTAATCCAAAAAAGGGAGGAAAAGACCATTGGAAAAGAAAAAAAAAAAATTGACAACCGCATGAAAGAAGAAAGGTTGAAAGAACACAGATTCAAAAAGGAAAAAAAAGGAATAATCGGAGGAGATTGAAGGTGATCTGAAGAGAGAAGAAAGAAACCTTTCTTGCTGTGTCTTCCATCACCATGGGTGGAGAGGGATCTGGACAGAGTGATTGAGAAAAGATTAAAGAAAAAAAGAAAAAAAGGAAAGAAAACGCACGATTGAAGTGTGTCAGTAGCAACATTCTGGAGAGAGAGGGTTAAGGGGCGTTTCAGAAGGATTTTTTGAGGGGTGAGGCTCAGTTTGTTTCAGAGGAGAGGGCTAGCTATTGTTTTTTTTTTTTTTTTTTTTTTTTTTTTTTTTTTTTTTTTTTTTTTTTTTTTTAAGAGATCAGTTCATTTCAGATGAGAGAGCGGGCTATAATTTTTTTGAAGAGATCAGTCCTAGATTTTTAAAGCAAGGATAAGTCCGTTTCAGAGGAAAGGACGGGCTGCTATTTTTTTTGTAAGAGATCAGTCCATGATTTTCAAAGTGAGGAATCAATACGTTGTTTAAGAGAGATTCAGGTTGCTGATTGAAGGAGGAATCGGTCTAGGTTTTGGAAAGGATTTAAGATGTTGTTCAGGGTGAAATCAGTCTAGGTTTTGGAAGGGATTCAAGGCTGTTATGTATTTCTGGCCTGGTTCTTAGGTAAAGAAGGCTTCCTGGAGTTGTCCTTTGAATTTCTGTAGGAATTATAATGGTTCAATTCCATTTGAGGAATGAGTTTATATTGTTTTGGGGTATTTTGATCTTCCAAGTAGTGAAATTCCTGTTTTTATGACACTGTATTTTGAGGACCCACATCATCAAGGTCACCAAGTTGGACCTGATGATCCTGAAATCATTGATGCGGTTGCTAGAATTGATAGGATGATTAGACGGTTGATTCAAGGTTAGAAAAGAGAGGGGCAACACGCATTCATCATAATAAAAATGGAAGGAAGCAGCCACCATTCTAACATGAATTCCCAATTGGTGCATCCTGTTCATGGTTACCTTCTTACAAAATACACAAAATTTTGGTGGTATGGATGATACTTTGTCATCTCAGATGCAACTATAATATCAATTTACCAGTTGAGACCCCTTCATAATGAGATTTCTTGATTTAAAATTGGTTTGTTAGAAAAGAACTACCCACCTTAGGTATTAAATGATTTGATCCTCGCTGCCAGTTTTCACTAAACCATTGACCCTTTAGATTTAAAATTCGTTTTAGCAACTTCAAAAAGCTTTTAAAAAATTTTCAAAACTTGTATGACTTTCCTCATTTCTTGAACTTGAATTTTGACTTAGAATACCATTCTGGAATAAAATATATAAACGAGTCTTTAAGGGAGATATGTTTTTACCCATTTCTTGACACTCGAGATCTTTTTGCAAAAATAAAATAACGAATGACTTTATAAATTTAATTCAATATTTTTTCTTAATTCTAAGCTTCTTGAATCTTAGACACTTAAACTATTAAAAAAAATGCTTCTTTGAGGGAGATAGGATTTTTGAAAGTTATACCTACTGCACATACTGAATTCTAGAAATCATATTAGCTTGAGTGTTTTAAAAATATTTTGGAGTACTATCCGACCTTGGATTCATTTTTTATGTGATATAGACACTTTGAACTATGTGTATGATTTTATGTGATCATTTATTATTTTTTAAAAATTTGTTTATGCATGTCATTTTTTCTTGTCTAATATGAACTTTGTAGAGCCTTTAGGTGTCTTTGCTGCAACTTGTCCTTTGAATGAAAGTTTGGCCTTTGGTATGTCGATCTAGATGTGTTGGAGTTGTTTCCTGAAATTTTTCCTAATTAAATTCCACTCTAAGCCATTTTTTTGGAATTTTTTTTATGCTCCCTTTTCTAATTGCATGCTATTGATCTTGCACATTGCTTGAATTGGTTATTTATTTTTGGAGTCATTTAATTTACCTTGGCTCAATTTTGGCTTTGGTACTATGTATTAGACATAATGAATGTGTTATATAATTCATACTTGTCCTAATCACTCTAGCATTTTTGGAGGAATCTTATAAATTATGCATGTTATCCAGGTACACTCTCTATCACTTACTTTTTCGAAATTTTATGAACATGCATGTTATTGTGAATTTCATTTGTGCTTGATATGATCCTTAGGTGTTTAGATGTATGCTTGATTAGCTTGGATAAAACACATGTTGTGTGCTATATTTCCAAACTAACCATTGATGTTTTATGATAACGCTTAAGAAGTGGTCTAGGTACACATCCTAACTCTCCTTTATGAGTATGATCGGTTTTTCTTGTTTGGCATGGTAGTTTTGAAATCACCTTAGCCTACCTAGGTACCCTCAATTAATCAATTGATTGCCACATTTCCCTCAACTTAGTCAATAGAGACCTTTGTAGGGTTTAGAGGGGTGCTACCTCTTAGAGGTACCTTCCCAATAGGTAACCTGATCCTCGGACCTAGACTCGAGTTTTCGAGACATTCTTTTCCAAACATGTGGAGTCATTTTTTTAGGGTTTTATTTCTTGTTTTATTTTCCATTTAAAATAAAATAAAATAAGTGGCAACTTCAACTTTTCTAAAACAATTTTTTCACGAATAAAAGCGAGTCTAGCCGATCGAGTAAGGGTGCACATGAAAAATGCGGGTCCATAAATTGGCGACTCCATTGGGGATTTTGAGGATCAAGCTTGAACACTAGTTGAGGAAAATGTGGCATTTAATTGGTCGATTAGAGGCTACCTCACTTGTTTTAGGCAAAGATGATTCGATTTGCTTGCTTGTTTGGTTTGCTATCTTAACATGTTTGATATCCTTGCATGATTGCTTGATTGCTTACTCACTTCAGCATGATACACTCTCACATATGTTAGATAGGACTTTGTTTGTATGATACTTATTTGCTTGGTATGATTGCTTGTTGCATGACAACCCTTTCTCTTGCATGATTGTATGATTGCTTGTCTTTGTTCACTATCTCATTTTAGATCTTAGGTTTTTCGAATGCATCCACATCTTTCACTGTGCACTTTAAATTATCCTTGAGTGTTGAGAGATGGGAGAGCCTTCACCATTAGGAAACCCCCTGGGAACGCAAGGAAGTGCATGTGTGGAGGTGATGACCACCTTGCATGGAAGCACCCCGTCTCCTTGGAGGCGTGCAGAGGGTTGCGTACCTCCAGAGGGTACGATCGCTTCTGCTAAGGATCCTTTAACCCACCCATTCTAGCTTATAGAGCCACGTTAACCTTGTAGGTTAACCTAGGCCCAATTAAGATTTCACTCCTACAAGTGGGTGCATCTGTGAACCTTCAAAGCTGCCTTGGTCACAATTGGGTTCGGTTATCCTCTTCATGGTCTCCTTTTGGTGTGCTCAGAGATTGGTACATATTTAAGTTTCAGTTGGGCCACCTTTTTTGCATTGTGATTAGTGCGTTTCCACCATTTCTAAGCTTCCTTCATGTCATTTCTCTTTCCATGCTTTTGTACCTTATGGGGTGTTATTCGTTTTGGTTTGAATTCAACTTCTTAGATTAAAGTTGGAGATAAGTTGATTAGGGTTTCAGAGCACTCAGGTATAGATCCTCAGTATGTTACAGTTGATTGACTTACTGTCACTATGACTCTATTCAAGAGACATTAGTAGGTTTGAGCTAAAGGATTGATGGATAGTGAGATAGATAACATCCAGATCAGGATGAGATGTCGGGTGGTTCATTGCCTCCCACCCCCATCACCCAATTAGCCAGTGACATTGTTGAGGATGACATCGAACATATGATGAGTTTAGTGGATTCCAAGTCAAACTTTATCAGATGAGAGTTCTTATTGAGGATATTAGTTTTTCCTCTAGGATAGGAGATTTGATTGACATGGTTGAGATCTTCATGACGAGCATGAAATGAATGTATTGGATGATAGTTGGATGGTTAGCATAGATTAGCTAGAGATAGTTCACTCTCTTGATATGCTTGAGATCTTCATTGTTGAGAGTTCAGGAGAGATTCAGTTTATTTATGTTGGGGCATTCCACTTATGTTGATGATATGTTTGAGGACGGTGTTAGCCCAGTTATAGTCATGGAGATTCATTTATTCCAGGAGACCTTAGGGACTTACTTGAAATATACCACTTGTCATTAGAAAGTTAACCCTAGAGAGGAAATATGATTGACATATCTGGATAAAGACCAGTTCTCAAACCCTACCAATGTGGATCAGCTGAAGAAGTATTACATTTGAGACCATGGCCGTAGGATGGGTGGCCATCATTTCGGTTAGCCTTACACTTTATCACCTCTATCTATATATTAGATAGTTGCTAGCCCATTGAGCTTCACGTCGTATGTTAAAGCCTTTTTTCTTTATTATAGCCTTGATTACCATTTCTACACTCGGGTTGGGGCCCTTTGATTTATATGCATGCTTTTGTAGGAAAGTCTCATGAGCTTTAGACTTATAAGCCTATCTTCTCATTCTTGTTACCATCTCCTCATCGCCCTATTTGTTCTATTTTACTATCATCACATTTTCATTCTCTTTCTTGCTTTTATCATTATTTGCTTCATCTTATCTCTTCTCTTCCTTGGGTTGATGATTCTTCACATCTTGGTGCAAAGAGGGTAGTCATATCACTCCATTCATCCCATCATTTGGCATTGATTCAGAGATTTTAGTTTGAGAGGTTGTCTCATGGGATGGGGTTCATGTATTCATCAGTGATTTGAGAAAGTCTATTCATTCCTTATATCTTTCCCATTGAAGTTCGATTTATTGATGATCAGAGCATGCACATTCAAAATGTATATATATATATATTATATATATATATTAAAAAGAAAAAAAAGTGCAATGATATGTCGTATATGGTACCTTGCTCCATTGGGCACTTATGTCACCTTTTAAGTTCTATTTATTGGGTACATTTGTCATTGTGGATTCTTGTGAGATTTTTATGAGTTTTCACTCCTTGAGCCACTCTTGCTATGCATTTGGAGTGTCGAGGGTTCACGTAAGAGTTCTATGAGATCCTATGCTTCTTGGATCATGGCAGAAATGTATTAGGTATGAGAGATGAGCAACCTTTTACTAGGGTCTTCGGATCATTGTCTTATCCACCATTCCATCCTTGGCGATATGACTTTCCTTTATTGTACTAATATGTGTTAGTTGTTGCCACAATATTCATTTTCCTTGATATTTTCGATTGCCAATGCCCTTTCATGATCAAATAATTAAGTTGCATCTGCACGTCAACACTACAACTATAAGAAAACAATTGTGATTTTAAATCCATAACAATATGAAGTACTTTTCTCTGAATTTAATTTATGATTATCCACTAATAATTGTTTGATAATAATTCAACCTAGTGGTTGATTACATAATATCTTTGATTATAAGGGTCTCAAAGCGCCACAAGCCTCAGTTGTACTGTCAACGATAATGATTTTCAAGACATGGATGTATTTGAACCAGAGTATACTAACATGAAAGCAGTTGAAAGTAACTGGATAGATTTAGGAAAGTAGGTAATTGAAAAAAAAAATTCTGACTATAGAGACCATTATGAGGCACTGGATATAATCTGTTGAGTACCAATGACTCAGAAGTTTTGAAAATAGGAACTCCAATTGAGGAACATGCTGATGTAACATGGAAAGCTGGATNGGTCCATTTAGGCACTCTAGCCCATTTAGACACCTTAGGCACCCTAGGCCCATTTAGCCACCCTAGGCCCATCTAGGCACCTTAGACCCATTTAGGCACCCTAGGCCCATTTAGGCACCTTAGGCCCATTTAGGCACCCTAGGCCCATTTAGGCACCCTAGACCCACTTAGGCACCTTAGGCCCATTTAGGCCACCTACGCCCATGTAGACACCCTAGGCCCATTTAGGCACCCTAGGCCCAATTAGGCACCCTATGCCCATTTAGGCGCTTGAGGCCCATTTAGGCGCTTGAGGCCCATTTAGGCTCCCTAGGCCCATTAAGGCAACATAGGCCCATTTAGGCACCCTAGGCCCATTAGGCACCTTAGGCCCATTTAGGCACCCTAGGTCCACTTAGGCACCTTAGGCCCATGTAGACACCCCAGGCCCATCTAGGCACCCTAGGCCCATTTAGGCACCATAGGAGGCCCATTTAGGCACCCTAGGTCCATTTAGGCACCCTAGGCCCATTTAAGCACCCTAGGCCCATTTAGGTACACTTGGCCCATTAGGCACCCTAGGCCCATTTAGGCACCCTATGCCCATTTAGGCACCCTATGCCTATGTAGGCGCCTTAGGCCCATGTAGGTGCCTTAAGGCGCATTTAGGCACCCTAGGCCCATCTAGGCACCCTAGGCTCATTTAGGCACATCTAGGCACCATAGGCCTATCCAGGCACCCTAGGCCCATCTAGGCACCCTAGGCCCATTTAGGCACCCTAGGTCCATTTAGGCACCCTAGGCCCATTTAGACACCTTAGGCACCCTAGGTTCATTTAGGCACCCTAGGCCCATTTAGACACCCTAGGCCCATCTAGGCATTTTAGGCCCATTTAGGCACCCATGGCCCATTTAGGCAACCGAGGTTCATTTAGGCACCCTAGGCCCATTTAGGCACCTTAGGCACCCTAGGCCATTTAGACACCTAGGCCATCTAGGCACTTTAGGCCATTTAGGCACCCTAGGTCCATTTAGGCACCCGAGGCCATTTAGGCACCTTAGGCCCATTTAGGCACCTTAGGCCCATTTAGGCACCTTAGGCCCATTTAGGCCACCTACGCCCATGTAGACACCCTAGGCCCATTTAGGCACCCTATGCCCATTTAGGCGCCTGAGGCCCATTTAGGCGCTTGAGGCCCATTTAGGCTCCCTAGGCCCATTAAGGCAACATAGGCCCATTTAGGCTCCCTAGGTCCACTTAGGCACCTTAGGCGCATGTAGACACCCTAGGCACATCTAGGCACCCTAGGCCCATTTAGGCACCATAGGAGGCCCATTTAGGCACCCTAGGTCCACTTAGGCACCCCTAGGCCCATTTAAGCACCCTAGGCCCATTTAGGTACACTTGGCCCATTAGGCACCCTAGGCCCATTAAGGCACCCTATGCCCATTTAGGCACCCTATGCCCATGTAGGCGCCTTAGGCCCATGTAGGCGCCTTAGGCGTATTTAGGCGCCTTAGGCGCATTTAGGCACCTTAGGCCCATCCAGGCACCCTGGGCCCATTTAGGCACATCTAGGCACCGTAGGCCCATCCAGGCACCCTAGGCCCATCTAGGCACCCTAGGCCCATTTAGGCACTCTAGGCCCATTTAGGCACCTTAGGCACACTAGGCCCATTTAGACACCCTAGGCCCATCTAGGCACCTTAGGCCCATTTAGGCACCCTAGGCCCATTTAGGCACCCGAGGTTCATTTAGGCACCCTAGGCCCATTTAAGCACCTTAGGCCCATTTAGGCACCCTAGGCCCATTTAGGCACCCTAGACCCACTTAGGCACCTTAGGCCCATTTAGGCCACCTACGCCCATGTAAACACCCTAGGCCCATTTAGGCACCCTAGGAACATTTAGGCGCATGAGGCCCATTTAGGTGCTTGAGGCCCATTTAGGCGCTTGAGGCCCATTTAGGCACCCTAGGCCCATTTAGGCACCTTAGGCCCATTTAGGCACCCCAGGTCCACTTAGGCACCTTAGGCCCATGTAGACACCCTCGGCCCATCTAGGCACCCTAGGCCCATTTAGGCACCATAGAAGGCCCATTTAGGCACCCTAGGTCCATTTAGGCACCCTAGGCCCATTTAAGCACCCTAGGCCCATTTAGGTGCACTTGGCCCATTAGGCACCCTAGGCCCATTTAGGCACCCTAGGCCCATTAGGCACCCTATGCCCAGTTAGGCACCGTATGCCTATGTAGGCGCCTTAGGCCCATGTAGGTGCCTTAAGGCGCATTTATGCACCCTAGGCCCATCTAGGCACCCTAGGCCCATCTAGGCACCCTAGGCTCATTTAGGCACATCTAGGCACCGTAGGCCCATTTAGACACCTTAGGCATCCTAGGTTCATTTAGGCACCCTAGGCCCATTTAGGCGCCTTAGGCCCATATAGGCACCCTAGGCCCATTTAGGCACCCTAGACACACTTAGGCACCTTAGGCCCATTTAGGCCACCTACGCCCATGTAGACACCTTAGGCCCATTTAGGCACCCTAGGCCCATTTAGGCACATCTAGGCACCGTAGGCCCATCCAGGCACCCTAGGCCCATCTAGGCACTCTAGGCCCATTTAGGCACCTTAGGCACACTAGGCCCATTTAGACACCCTAGGCCCATCTAGGCACCTTAGGCCCATTTAGGCACCCTAGGCCCATTTAAGCACCTTAGGCCCATTTAGGCACCCTAGGCCCATTTAAGCACCTTAGGCCCATTTAGGCACCCTAGGGCCATTTAGGCACCCTAGACCCACTTAGGCACCTTAGGCCCATTTAGGCCACCTACGCCCATGTAGACACCCTAGGCCCATTTAGGCACCCTAGGAACATTTAGGCGCCTGAGGCCCATTTAGGCGCTTGAGGCCCATTTAGGCACCCTAGGCCCATTTAGGCACCTTAGGCCCATTTAGGCACCCTAGGTCCACTTAGGCACCTTAGGCCCATGTAGACACCCTCGGCCCATCTAGGCACCCTAGGCCCATTTAGACACCATAGGAGGCCCATTTAGGCACCCTAGGTCCATTTAGGCACCCGAGGCCCATTTAAGCACCCTACGCCCATTTAGGTACACTTGGCCCATTAGGTACCCTAGGCCCATTTAGGCACCCTATGCCCATTTAGGCACCCTATCCCTATGTAGGCGCCTTAGGCCTATGTAGGTGCCTTAAGGCGCATTTAGGCACGCTAGGCCCATCTAGGCACGCTAGGCCCATCTAGGCACCCTAGGCTCATTTAGGCACATCTAGGCACCATAGGCCTATCCAGGTACCCTAGGCCCATCTAGGCACCCTAGGCCCATTTAGGCACCTTAGGTCCATTTAGGCACCTTAGGCCCATTTAGACACCTTAGGCACCCTAGGCCCATTTAGGCACCCTAGGCCCATTTAGACACCCTAGGCCCATCTAGGCACCCTAGGCCCATCTAGGCACCCTAGGCCCATCTAGGCACCCTAGGCTCATTTAGGCACATCTAGGCACCATAGGCCTATCCAGGCACCCTAGGCCCATCTAGGCACCCTAGGCCCATTTAGGCACCCTAGGTCCATTTAGGTACCCTAGGACCATTTAGACACCTTAGGCACCCTAGGTTCATTTAGGCACCCTAGGCCCATTTAGACACCCTAGGCCCATCTAGGCATTTTAGGCTCATTTAGGCACCCTAGGCCCATTTAGGCAACTGAGGTTCATTTAGGCACCCTAGGCCCATTTAGCCACCTTAGGCACCCTAGGCCCATTTAGACACCATAGGCCCATCTAGGCACCTTAGGCCCATTTAGTCACCCTAGGCCCATTTAGGCACCCGAGGTTCATTTAGGCACCCTAGGCCCATTTAGGCACCTTAGGCCCATTTAGGCACCCTAGGCCCATTTAGGCACCTTAGGCCCATTTAGGCCACCTACGCCCATGTAGACACCCTAGGCCCATTTAGGCACCCTATGCCCATTTAGGCGCTTGGGGCCCATTTAGGCGCTTGAGGCCCATTTAGACTCCCTAGGCCCATTAAGGCAACATAGGCCCATTTAGGCTCCCTAGGTCCACTTAGGCACCTTAGGCGCATGTAGACACCCTAGGCACATCGAGGTACCCTAGGCCCATTTAGGCACCATAGGAGGCCCATTTAGGCACCCTAGGTCCATTTAGGCACCCTAGGCCCATTTAAGCACCCTAGGCCCATTTAGGTACACTTGGCCCAGTAGGCACCCTAGGCCCATTTAGGCACCCTATGCCTATGTAGGCGCCTTAGGCCCATGTAGGTGCCTTAAGGCGCATTTAGGCACCCTAGGCCCATCTAGGCACCCTAGGCCCATTTAGGCACCCTAGGTCCATTTGGGCACCCTAGGCCCATTTAGACACCTTAGGCACCCTAGGTTCATTTAGGCACCCTAGGCCCATTTAGACACCCTAGGCCCATCTAGGCACTTTAGGCCCATTTAGGCACCCTAGGCCCATTTAGGCAATCGAGGTTCATTTAGGCACCCTAGGCCCATTTAGGCACCTTAGGCACCCTAGGCCCATTTAGACACCCTAGGCCCATCTAGGCACCTTAGGCCCATTTAGGCACCCTAGGCCCATTTAGGCACCCGAGGTTCATTTAGGCACTCTAGGCCCATTTAGGCACCTTAGGCCCATTTAGGCACCCTAGGTCCATTTAGGCACCTTAGGCCCATTTAGGCCACCTACGCCCATGTAGATACCCTAGGCCCATTTAGGCACCTTAGGCCCATTTAGGCACCCTATGCCCATTTATGCGCCTGAGGCCCACTTAGGCGCTTGAGGCCCATTTAGGCTCCCTAGGCCTATTAAGGCAACATAGGCCCATTTAGGCTCCCTAGGTCCACTTAGGCACCTTAGGCGCATGTAGACACCTTAGGCCCATCTAGGCACCCTAGGCCCATTTAGGCACCATAGGAGGCCCATTTAGGCACCCTAGGTCCATTTAGGTACCCTAGGCCCATTTAAGCACCCTAGGCCCATTTAAGCACTCTAGGCCCATTTAGGCACCCTATGCCTATGTAGGCGCCTTAGGCCCATGTAGGTGCCTTAAGGCGCATTTAGGCACCCTAGGCCCATCTAGGCACCCTAGGCCCATTTAGGCACCCTAGGTCCATTTAGGCACCCTAGGCCCATTTAGACACCTTAGGCACCCTAGGTTCATTTAGGCACCCTAGGCCCATTTAGACACCTTAGGCCCATCTAGGCACTTTAGGCCCATTTAGGCACCCGAGGTTCATTTAGGCACCTTAGGCCCATTAGGTCATTTTTTTACATTGATGCATGGTTGCATAGCTCGTATGGCTTGCATGTGCTTGATTTTGCTACTTAGGCACCCTAGGCCCATCTAGGCACCTTAGGCCCATTTAGGCACCCGAGGCTCATTTAGGCATCCTAGGGCCATTTAGGCACCCTAGCCCCATTTAGGCACCTTAGGCCCATTTAGGTCATTTTTTTTGCATGGATGCATTGTTGCATAGCTCTTATGGCTTGCATGTGCTTGATTTTGTTTGTTTGTTTTTTTTTTTTTATCGTTCTTTATTTATTAGGTTTATTCATTTATTTATTTTTATGAAATTGCATGAGCTTAATAATCATATTCACTTCATTTTTATGTATCTATTTATTAATTTAGTGATTTTGATAGAGAGTTGCTTGAGTCGATAATTCATTTTAGTTTTGCATGTGACCTGTACTTTTAATTTTGTTTAAACTTACATATTTTGGGTTTTTAATTCTTAGTTGCATGTTTCTTTTTTTATTATTCTAACCCCTTAGTTTTTTTTATTTGTATTTTTCTTTTTCTTTTATTATTACTATTATTATTTGTTTTGCATGGGATTCCACATGCTCCATCTGGGAAAGGATGGTGTGGTATGAAAAACGTGCAAGAAAGGAACACCTTTGAAAGGAAGGGACCATTTTAAAGAATAAAATTAGGATAGTCGACTGGTGATTGATGAGAGGGATGGAGAAGAAAAGGAAGATAGTAATCTAAAAAAAGGGAGGAAAAGACCATTGGAAAAGAAAAAAAAAAATTGGCAGCCGCATGAAAGAAGAAAGGTTGAAAGAACCAGATTCAAAAAGGAAACAAAGGAATAATTGGAGGGGATTGAAGGTGATCTGAAGAGAGAAGAAAGAAACCTTTCCTACTATGTCTTCCATCACCCTTGGTGGAGAGGGATCTGGACAGAGTGATTGAGAAAAGATTAAAGAAAAAACAGAAAAAAGGAAAGAAAACGCATGATTGAAGTGTGGTAGTGGCAAAATTTTGGAGAGAGGGTTAAGGGGCGTTTCAAAAGGATTTTTTGAGGGGTGAGGCTATGAATTTCAGGGGGAAGATCAGTTCGTGTTTATGAGGGAAGGATTTTTTTAAAAGATCAGTCCGTGTTTATGAGAAAACGATTTTTTGAGGGGTGAGGCTCAGTTCGTTTCAGAAGAGAGGGCGAGCTACTGTTTTTTTTTTTTAAGAGATCAGTCCATGATTTTCAGAGTGAGGATCAGTTGATTTCAGAGGAGAGAATGGGCTACAATTTTTTTGAAGAGATCAGTCCTAGATTTTTAGAGCAAGGATCAGTCCGTTTCAGAGGAGAGGATGGACTGCTATTTTTTTTGTAAGAGATCAGTCCATGATTTTCAAAGTGAGGAATCAGTACGTTGTTTAGGAGGGATTCAGGTTGCTGATTGAAGGAGGAATCGGTCCAGGTTTTGGAAGGGATTTAGGCCGCTGTTCAGGGTGAAATCAGTCTAGGTTTTGGAAGGAATTCAAGGCTGCTATGTATTTCTAGCCTGGTTCTTCGGTAAAGAAGGGATCTTGGAATTGTCCTTTGAATTTCTGTAGGAATTATAATGGTTCGATTCCATTTGAGGAACGAGTTTATATTGTTTTGGGGTATTTTGATCTTCCAAGTAGTGAAATTCCTGTTTTTATGACACTGTATTTTGAGGACCCACATCATCAAGGTCACCAAGTTGGACCTGATGATCCTGAAATCATTGATGCAGTTGCTAGAATTGATAGGATGATTGGACAGTTGATTCAAGGTCTAGAAAAGAGAGGGGCAACACGCATTCATCATAAAAAAAAAATGAAAGGAAGCAACCACCATTCTGACAAGAATTCCCAATTGGTACATCCTATTCATGGTTACCTTCTTACAAAATACACAAAAGTTTGGTGGTATGGATGATACTTTGTTATCTCAGATGCAACTATAACATCAATTTACCAGTTGAGACCCCTTCATACTGAGATTTCTTGATTTAAAATTGGTTTGTTAGAAAAGAACTACCCACCTTAGGTATTAAATGATTTGATCCTCGCTGCCAGTTTTCACTAAACCATTGACCCTTTAGATTTAAAATTCGTTTTAGCAACTTCAAAAAGCTTTTAAAAAAAATTTCAAAACTTGTATGACTTTCCTCATTTCTTGAACTTGAATTTTGAGCTAGAAAACCATTCTGGAATAAAATATATAAACGAGTCTTTAAGGGAGATCTGTTTTCACCCAGTTCTTGACACTCGTGATCTTTTTGCAAAAATAAAATAACGAATGACTTTTTAAATTTAATTCAATATTTTTTCTTAATTCTAAACTTCTTGAAATTGATCTTAGACATTTAAACTATTAAAAAGTATGCTTCTTTGAGGGAGATAGGATTTTTGAAAGTTGTACCTACTGCACATGCTGAATTCTAGAAATCATATTAGCTTGAGTGTTTTAAAAATATTTTGGAGTACTATCCAACCCTGGATTAATTTTTTATGTGATATAGACACTTTGAACTATGTGTATGATTTTATGTGATCATTTATTATTTTTTAAAAATTCGTTTATGCATGTCATTTTTTCTTGTCTAATATGAACTTGTAGAGCCTTTAGGTGTCTTTGCTGCAACTTGTCCTTTGAATGAGAGTTTGGCCTTTGGTATGTTGATCTAGATGTGTTGGATTTATTTTTTGAAAATTTTCCTAATTAAATTCCACTCTAAGCCATTTTTTAGAATTTTTTTTTATGCTCCCTTTTCTAATTGGATGCTGTTGATCTTGTACATTGCTTGAATTGGTTATTTATTTTTGGAGTCATTTAATTTACCTTGGCTCAATTTTGGCTTTGATACTATGTATTAGACATAATGAATGTGTTATATAATTCATACTTGTCCTAATCACTCTAGCATTTTTGGAGGAATCTTATAAATTATGCATGTTATCTAGGTACGCTCTCTATCACTTACTTTTTCGAAATTTTATGAACATGCATGTTATTGTGAATTTCATTTGTGCTTGATATGATCCTTAGGTGCTTAGATGTATGCTTGATTTGCTTGGATAAAACACATGTTGTGTGCTATATTTCCAAACTAACCATTGATGTTTTATGATAACGCTTAAGAAGTGGTCCAGGTACATATCATAACTCTCCTTTATGAGTATGATCGGTTTTTCTTGTTTGGCATGGTAGTTTTGAAATCACCTTAGCCTACCTAGATACCCTCAATTAATCAATTGATTGCCACATTTCCTTCAACTTAGTCAATAGAGACCTTTGTAGGGCTTAGAGGGGTGCTACCTCTTAGAGGTACCTTCCCAATAGGTAACCTGATCCTCGGACCTAGACTCGAGTTTTCGAGACATTCTTTTCCAAACATGTGGAGTCATTTTTTTAGGCTTTTATTTCTTTTTTTATTTTCCCTTTAAAATAAAAGAAAATAAGTGGCAACTCCGACTTTTCTAAAACAATTTTTTCACGAATAAAAGTGAGTCTGGCCGATCGAGTGGGGCGCACATGAAAAATGCGGGTCCATAAATTGGCGACTCCACTGGGGATTTTGAGGATCAAGCTTGAACACTAGTTGAGGAAAATGTGGCATTTAATTGGTCGATTAGAGGCTACCTCACTTGTTTTAGGCAAAGGTGATTCGATTTGCTTGCTTGTTTGGTTTGCTATCTTAACATGTTTGATATCCCTGCATGATTGCTTGATTGCTTACTCACTTCAGCATGATACACTCTCACATATGTTAGATAGGACTTTGTTTGTATGATACCTATTTGCTTGGTATGATTGCTTGTTGCATGACAACCCTTTCTCTTGCATGATTGTATGATTGCTTGTCTTTGTTTACTATCTCATTTTAGATCTTAGGTTTTTCGGATGCATCCACATCTTTCACTGTGCACTTTAGATTATCACTGAGTGTTGAGAGATGGGAGAGCCTTCACCATTAGGAAACCCCCTGGGAACGCAAGGAAGTGCATGTGTGGAGGTGATGACCACCTTGCATGGAAGCACCCCGTCTTCTTGGAGGCTTGTGGAGGGTTGCGTACCTCCAGAGGGTACGATCGCTTCTGCTAGGGATCCTTTAACCCACCCATTTTATCTTATAGAGCCACCTTAACCTTATAGGTTAACCTAGGCCCAATTAAGATTTCACTCCTACAAGTGGGTGCATTTGTGAACCTTCAAAGCTGCCTTGGTCACAATTGGGTTCGGTTATCCTCTTCATGGTCTCCTTTTGGTGTGCTCAGAGATTGGTACATATTTGAGTTTCAGTTGGGCCACCTTCTTTGCATTGTGATTAGTGCGTTTCCACCCTTTCTAAGCTTCCTTCATGTCATTTCTCTTTCCATGCTTTTGTACCTTATGGGGTGTTATTCGTTTTGGTTTGAATTTGACTTCTTAGATTAGAGTTGGAGATAGGTTGATTAGGGTTTCAGAGCACTCAGGTATGGATCCTTAGTATGTTACAGTTGATTGACTTACTGTCACCATGGCTCTATTCAGGAGACATTAGTAGGTTTGAGCCAAAGGATTGATGGATAGTGAGATAGATAACATCTAGATCAAGATGAGATGTCGGGTGATTTATTGCCTCCCACCCCCATCACCCAATTAGCCAATGACATTGTTGAGGATGACATCGAACATATGATGAGTTTAGTGGATTCCAAGTCAAAGTTTATCAGATGAGAGTTCTTATAGAGGATATTAGTTTTTCCTCTAAGATAGGAGATTTGATTGGCATGGTTTTCTTCATGACGAGCATGAGATGAATGTATTGGATGATAGTTGGATGGTTACCATAGATTAGCCAGAGATAGTTCACTCTCTTGATATGCTTGAGATATTCATTAGTGAGAGTTCAGGAGAGATTAAGTTTATTTATGTTGGGGCATTCCACTTATGTTGATGATATGTTTGAGGATGATGTTAGCCCAGTTATAGTCATGGAGATTCATCTATTCCAGGAGACCCTAGGGACTTACTTGAAATACACCACTTGTCATTAGAGAGTTAACCTTAGAGAGGAAATATGATTAACATATCTGGATAGAGACTAGTTCTCAGACCCAACCAATGTGGATCAGTTGAAGAAGTATTACATTTGAGACCATGGCCGTAGGATGGGTGGCCATCATTTCGGTTAGCCTTACACTTTATCACCTCTATCTATATATTAGATAGTTGCTAGCCCATTGAGCTTCACGTCGTACGTTAAAGCCTTTTTTCTTTATTATAGCCTTGATTACCATTTCTACACTCGGGTTGGGGCCCTTTGATTTATATGCATGCTTTTGTAGGAAAGTCTCATGAGCTTTAGACTTATAGGCCTATCTTCTCATTCTTGTTACCACCTCCTTATTACCCTATTTGTTCTATTTTACTATCATCACATTTTCATTCTCTTTCTTGCTTTTATCATTATTTGCTTCATCTTATCTCTTCTCTTCCTTGGGTTGATGATTCTTCACATCTTGGTGCAAAGAGGGCAGTCATATCACTCCATTCATCCCATCATTTAGCATTGATTCAGAGATTTTAGTTTGAGAGGTTGTCTCATGGGATGGGGTTCATGTATTCATCAGTGATTTGTGAAAGTCTATTCATTCCTTATATCTTTCCCATTGGAGTTCGATTTATTGATGATCAGAGCATGCACATTCAACATATATATATATATATATATATATATATATATATATATATATATATATATATATAATATAATATAAAAAAGAAAAAAAGAAGTGCAATGATATGTTTGTATATGGTACCTTGCTCCATTGGGCACTTATGTCACCTTTTAAGGTCTATTTATTGGGTACATTTGTCATTGTGGATTCTTGTGAGATTTTTATGAGTTTTCACTCCTTAAGCCACTCTTGCTATGCATTTGGAGTGTCGAGGGTTCATGTAAGAGTTCTATGAGATCCTATGCTTCTTAGATCATGGCAGAAATGTATTAGGTATGAGAGATGAGCAACCTTTTACTAGGGTCTCCGGATCATTATCTTATCCACCATTCCTTCCTTGGTGATATGACTTTCCTTTATTGTACTAATATGGGTTGATCATCATTCATTCCACTTTTTCATCGTCTTCTTTTGTATCTCATCACCTCTTTCCAGATCTTTGTTCTTCCTTTTATTCATTTCCTACATATTGATACACATTTCTGATTCGATTCCTTCTTCACATCATTCACATGTTTCAATGATGGTTTGACCACTTATCCTTTCTCTTGTTTCTCCATCGACATTTTCTTTGGTTACCTTTAGGTCCATGGCTCATGAGATTTTTCTATTTATTACATCTTGTACACAAGGGTATGGGTTTGATCATTGGGTATTTGAGCCTAGTTTCCCTTCATTTATTTCACCTTATCACCCTAACCTACGTTACGTCCCGTGTCTTAAGACCACCCTGAGGCCATGAGATCAGATGTCGTCTTTGACATCCCCTACTTGGACAGGTGTTTGAGATTTGGTTGATATTTAGATATCATCATGCTTCTTCTTCTGGGAGACATCTCCTTTAATGTTTGGACCTAATTCAGTTATGGATATGGATGATTGAGATTGCACATTTGATGATGGATGATCCGATGTTATCTGATTTTTTTGATCTACCATACATTTGACGCCATACTGGGGCATATTTCCCTTTCGGTTGAGATTTATAGATCTTCATGGAGTTGCATGATCATCTCCACTTACGAGATACACACTGAGACGATGACCTGTTTGTTATCTTATCATGATCTTCTAGTGGAGCCTTTTTTGGGCCATTCAGTCAGGCCCAGACTTTTTGATATTTAGATGTTCTCATGCTTCTTCTTTTGAGAGACACCTTTTGATATGTGGATCCGATTCACCTGTGGACATGGATGACTAGGATTACACCCTTGGTGATGGATGATTGGGTGTCATCTAATTTTTTTGACCTACCACACATCTGATGCCATATTGGGGCATATTTCCATTTTGGTTGAGATTTGTAGATCTCCATTGATTTGCATGATCATCCCCATTTATGAGATACATGTCAAGTTGATGATCTATTTTTATTTTACGATGATTCCCTAGTGGAGCCTTTCTTGAGTCATTCAGTCAGGCTCATACTTTTTGATATTATCATGATTCTTTGACAAAGTTGTCTCAAGTGCATAGAATCCCATATCATCATTTCAGTGGATCACATGTTAGATCTCTTATACATCCCCATTGAGTTATTCTCGAGTCATTAGGATGGAGCAAGTGTACTAGTTGCTATACTAGGGAATATTTTCCTCGGTTACCCACATGGCAAGATGTGTTAATTGCTATACTGGGGCATATTCCCCTTTTCTGTTGTGGAGATGATCGTCTTCTCACAAAGCTATTACCATTTTCTTTATTCAGCTAAGGGATATTTATTCACATTACTGGTTACAATATCGATGATTTATGCCGAGATGAGCCTTCAAAGGAGCCTAACCTTTGTGTTTTGACTGTCTCATTACCTATGACTCTTCAATAGATCATTATGTTAGGGCAGCGACAATTGCCCCAGTGGACCATTTTCTTGAGACCCGCTAATGAATCATTCCTTTGAGATGACGACAGATTCCTCTAACAAGGTATCTCGAGTTAGAGATATCTAGATTATTATGACACTTTGTCAAGCCTCATGATTTAGTCAGATGGGTTGTGAGACTTTATTTTATAGTTGATTTAACCATTCTGACTCATCGAAGGAGCATCTTTTGAGACTCATGGAGTCTTTTTTAGACCCTTTAAGTGGATCAGGATTTTTTATGACACACCATACTGAGGCATTTTTCCCCTCATCATTCCCTCACAGCTTGACATTCAAAGCCACCATCATATCTTCAGTTTAACGTTCAGAGCCACTCTCTCTTCGTAACCTCAGGTGTTCAGAGCCACTATATTTTCCAATTTTAGGTGTTCAAAGCCACTTCTTCTAGCTTTAGGCATTCAAAGCCATTTCTTCCAGTTTTAGGCATTCAAAGCCACCTTGCATTATTAGGCGTTCAGAGCCATCATTTTCATAGGCGTTTAGAGCCATCATTTTCATAGGCATTCAGAGCCATCATCATTTTCATAGGCGTTCAGAGCCACCATCATTTTCATAGGCGTTTAAAGCCACCATCATTTTCATAGGCGTTCAAAGCCACCATCATTTGCATAGGCATTCAGAGCCATCATTTCATAGGCGTTCAAAGCCACCATTTTCATAGGCATTCAGAGCCACCATTTGCATAGGCGTTCAGAGCCACCATTTGCATAGGCGTTCAGAGCCACCATTTGCATAGGCGTTCAGAGCCACCATTTCATAGGTGTTTAGAGCCACCATTTTCATAGGTGTTCAAAGCCACCATTTTCATAAGCATTCAGAGCCACCATTTTCATAGGCGTTCAGAGCCATCATCATTTTCATAGGAGTTCAGAGACACCATTTTCATAAGTGTTCAGAGCCACCAATGTTTTCGTGGGTGTTCAAAGCCATAATTTTCGTAGGCATTCATAGCCATCATTTTCATAGGCGTTCAGAGCCCCCATTTTCATAGGTGTTCAGAGCCACCATCATTTTCATAGGTGTTCAGAGTCACCATTTCCATAGGTGTTCAGAGCCGCCATCATTTTCATAGGCATTCAGAGCCATCATCATTTTCATAGGCGTTCAAAGCCACCATCATTTTCATAGTCATTTAGAGCCACCATCATTTTCATAGGCGTTCAGAGCCACCACAATTTTCATAGGCATTTAGAGCCACCATTTTCATAGGCGTTTAGAGCCACCGTTTTCATAGGTGTTCAGAGCCACCATCATTTTCATAGGCGTTCAGAGCCACCATTATTTTCATAGGCGTTTAGAGCCATCATTTTCATAGGCGTTCAGAGCCATTATTTTCATAAGCGTTCAGAGCCACCATTTTCATAGGTGTTCAGAGCCACCATCATTTTCATAGGAGTTCAGAGCTACCATTTTCATAAGCATTCAAAGCCACCACTGTTTTCATGGGTGTTCAAAGCAATCATTTTCATAGGCATTCATAGCCATCATTTTCATAGGCGTTCAGAGCCACCATTATTTTCATAGGCATCTAGAGTCATTTCTATTCCATTTAGAGCCCAAAGCTCTCGACCCAGAGTCGATTTTTCATTTATGACCCAAAGTCATTTCTTTTCCATTTATAGCCTAGAGCTCCTGACTTAGAGTCGTTTTTTCATCTATGACCCAGAGTCATCCTTTTCCATGTAGAGCCTTGAACTCGTGACATAGAGTTGTTCCATTTTTGTGATTGCGACCCCATGTTCCGAGCTTACTCTCGTCATGTGCTAAGACAAAATCTCTGGTCCTTTTCTTTTAGTTATTCGGTATAGTTCACTTCGTTTTGCTCATTATTCGTATTTTTACTCACATTTCCTACACTCGTGATCTCTACAGAAGAGGGGCATATTTGTAGACCCTCCATTTTGTCCTACTAGCACATGCCTTATTGTGTATTCGTTTAGTACTTTACAACAATTCCCTAGTGGCCCATTACTACTCGTGTAGCCTATCTTTTTTTAAGCCACCTTGGGGACTTTGGTTGAGGGATTTATCTAACCTCGTTGTGATTCTTGACGGCCTTAATTTAGGTACCCTAGGCCCACTTAGGCATCTTAGGCCCATTTAGGCACCCATAGGCCCATTTAGGTACCCATAGGCCCATTTAGGCACCCTAGACCCATTTAGGAACCCTAGGCCCATTTAAGCACCTTAGGCTTATTTAGGCACCATAGGCCCATTTAGGCACCCTAGCCCCATTTAGGCACCCTAGACCCATTTAGGTACACTTGGCCCATTACGCACCACCTTAGGCCTATTAGGCACCCTAGGTCCATATAGGTACCCTAGGCCCATTTAGGAACCCTAGGCCCATTTAAGCACCTTAGACCCATTTAGGCATCATAGGCCCATTTAGGCACCATAGGCCCATTTAGGCACCCTAGGCCCATTTAGGTACACTTGGCCCATTAGGCAACACCTTAGGCCCATTAGGCACCACCTTAGGCCCATTAGGCACCCTAGGCCCATTTAGGCACCCTAGGCCCATTTAGGCACCTTAGGCCCATTTAGGCACCCTAGGCCCATTTAGGCGCCCTAATTTAGGCACCCTAGGCCCATTTAGGCACCTTAGGCCCACTTAGGCACCCTAGGTCCATATAGACACCCTAGGCCCATCTAGGCACCCTAGGCCCATTTAGGCACCTTAGGCCCATTTAGGCACCCTAGGCCTATTTAGGCACCCTAGGCCCATTTAGGTACACTTGGCCCATTAGGCACCCTAAGCCCATTTAGGCGCCTTAGGCCCATTTAGGCATCCTAGGCCCATTTAGGCGCCTTAGGCCCATTTAGGCATCTTAGGCCCATTTAGGCACCCTAGACCTACTTACGCACCCTAAGTCCATTTAGGTACCCTAGGCCCATTTAGGCACCCTAGGCCCATTTAGGCGCCCTAACCCTATTTAGGCATCCTAGGTCCATTTAGAAACCCTAGGTCCATTTAGGAACCGTAGGCCCATTTAGGCACCTTAGGCCCATTTAGGCACCCTAGGCCCATTTAGGCACCTTAGGCCCACTTAGATAGCCTAGGCCCATTTAGACACCCTAGGCCCATCTAGGCACTTTAGGCCCATTTAGGCACCCTAGGCCCATTTAGGTCATTTTTTTTGCATGGATGCATGGTTTGCATATGCTTGATTTTGTTTTTTTATCTTTCTCTATTTATTAGTTTTATTCATTTATTTATTTATTTTTAGGAAATTGCATGAGCTTAATAATCATATTCACTTCGTTTTTATTTATCTATTTATTAATTTATTTATTTTGATAAAGAGTTGCTTGAGTTGATAATTCATTTTAGTTTTGCATGTGATCTATACTTTTAATTTCGTTTAAAATTACATATTTTGGGTTTTTAATTCTTAGTTGCATGTTTCTTTTTTTATATTATTTAGTTTTCTTTATTCGTATTTTTATTTTCCTTTTATTATTATTATTATTATTATTATTATTATTATTATTTATTTATTTGTTTTGCATGGGATTCCACGTGCTCCATATGGGAAAGGAAGGTGTGGTCTGAAAAACGTGCAAGGAAGGAACACCTTTTAAAGGAAGGGAGCATTTTAGAGAATAAAATTAGGATAGTTGGCTGGTGATTGATGAGAGGGATGGAGAAGAAAAGGAAGGTGATAATCCAAAAAAGGGAGGAAAAGACCATTGGAAAAGAAAAAAAAAAATTGACGCATGAAAGAAGAAAGGTTGAAAGAGCACAGATTCAAAAAGGAAAAAAAGGAATAATTGGAGGGGATTGAGGGTGATCTGAAGAGAGAAGAAAGAAACCTTTCCTACTGTGTCTTCCATCACCGTGGGTGGAGAGGGATCTGGACAAAGTGATTGAGAAAAGATTAAAGAAAAAATAGAAAAAAGGAAAGAAAACACACGATTGAAGTGTGGCAGTGGCATCATTCTGGAGATAGAGGGTTAAGGGGCATTTCAGAAGGATTTTTTGAGAGGTGAGGCTATGATTTTCAGGGGGAAGATCAGTCCGTGTTTATGAGGGAAGGATTTTTTTAAAAGATCAGTCTGTTTATGTGAGAAGGATTTTTTTTAGGGGTGAGCCTGTGATTTTGAGAGTAAAGATCAGTCCGTGTTTATGAGGGAAGGAGTTTTTTAAAAGATCAGTCCATGTTTATGAGAGAAGGATTTTTTAAGGGGTGAGGCTGTGATTTTGAGAGTGAAGATCAGTCCGTGTTTATGAGGGAAGGATTTTTTTAAAAGATTAGTCCGTGTTTATGAGAGAAGGATTTTTTGAGGGGTGAGGCTGTGATTTTGAGAGTGAAGATCAGTCTGTGATTTTCAGGGTAAGGACCAGTCTGTTTCAGAGGAGAGGACGGGCTGCTGTTTTTTTTTTAAGAGATCAGCCATGATTTTCAAAGTGAGGATCAGTCTGTTTCAATGGAGAGAGCGGGCTGCAATTTTTTTTGAAGAGATTAGTTCGTGATTTTTAGAGTGAGGATCAGTCCATTTCAGAGGAGAGGGTAGGCTGTTATTTTTTTTTTTTTTAAGAGATCAGTCCATGATTTTTAGAGTGAGGAATCAGTCCGATTTTAGGAGGGATTCAGGCAACTGATTGAAGGAGGAATTAGTCCAGGTTTTGGAAGGGATTCAGGCTGCTCTTCGGGGTGAAATCAGTCTCGGTTTTGGAAGGGATTCAAGCTTGCTATGTATTTCTGGCCTGGTTTTGAGGTAAAGAAAGGTTCCTGGAATTGTCCTTTGAATTTCTGTAGGAATTATAATGGTTCGATTCCATTTGAGGAACGATTTTATATTATTTTGGGGTATTTTGATCTTCCAAGTAGTGAAATTCCTGTTTTTATGACACTGTATTTTGAGGACCCACATCATCAAGGTCACCAAGTTGGACCTAATGATCCTGAAATCACTGATGCGGTTGCTAGAATTGATAGGATGATTGGACGGTTGATTCAAGGTCTAGAAAAGAGAGGGGCAACACGCATTCATCATAAAAAATGGAAGGAAGCAGCCACCATTCTGACACGAATTCCCAATTGGTGCATCCTGTTCATGGTTACCTTCTTACAAAATACACAAAATTTTGGTGGTATGGATGATACTTTGTCGGCTCAGATGCAACTATAATATCAATTTACCAGTTGAGACCCCTTCATACTGAGATTTCTTGATTTAAAATTGGTTTGTTAGAAAAGAACTACCCACCTTAGGTATTAAATGATTTGATCCTCGCTGCCAGTTTTCACTAAACCATTGACCCTTTAGATTTAAAATTTGTTTTAGCAACTTCAAAAAGCTTTTAAAAAAATTTCAAAACTTGTATGACTTTCCTCATTTCTTGAACTTGAATTTTGACTTAGAAAACCATTCTGGAATAAAATATATAAACGAGTCTTTAAGGGAGATCTGTTTTCACCCAGTTCTTGACACTCGGGATCTTTTTGCAAAAATAAAATAACGAATGACTTTTTAAATTTAATTCAATATTTTTTCTTAATTCTAGGCTTCTTGAAATTGATCTTAGACACTTAAACTATTAAAAAATATGCTTCTTTGAGGGAGATAGGATTTTTCAAAGTCGTACCTACTACACATGCTGAATTCTAGAAATCATATTAGCTTGAGTGTTTTAAAAATATTTTTGAGTACTATCCGACCCTGGATTCATTTTTATGTGATATAGACACTTTGAACTATGTGTATGATTTTATGTGATCATTTATTATTTTTAAAAAGTTCGTGTATGCATGTCATTTTTTCTTGTCTAATATGAACTTTGTAGAGCCTTTAGGTGTCTTTGTTGCAACCTGTCCTTTGAATGAGAGTTTGGCCTTCGATATGTTGATCTAGATGTGTAGGAGTTGTTTCCTGATTTTTTTCGTAATTAAATTCCACTCTAAGCCAGTTTTTAGAATTTTTTTTTTATGCTCTCTTTTCTAATTGCATGCTGTTGATCTTGTACATTGCTTGAATTGGTTATTTATTTTTGGAGTCATTTAATCTTGTACAATAATTATTAGAGATTTAACCTTTTTGTTTATATTATGTCTTTTTCTGTCTTTTCTCATTGGTGGAAGACAAAAGTTATGAAAACCCTAACCCCTAAGGGGTATTTATAAGGTTCCTAATTGGGCTTAAGTGACTTGAGCCCAAATGGGCTTGGGTCACTTAATCTAGCCCAAAATGGGTCATAATTGATTAATTAACCCAATAGGGCCTACTAATTAATCAATTAGCCCAATTCAAAGACCTTGTTCACTTACTCTTGTGAAACCTTGTGTAATTACCAAAATACCCTTATGCACAAAAGTGAACTTAGAGCTAATCCAACTCTCATAATCCAAGCCAACAAGGTATATGAGCTTAGAGCGGGGACCTATAGGAGTACTGGCTCCCTCATAATCCAATTCTTAAGTTGATTGAACATCCTACTATAGAGAATCAATTGAACTCCAATATTTATGTAAATAACAATGAGACACTACATGCTCAGCTTCGTGACTTGCTATCCATTGTGTTTAGTCTCCTCATGAACTGGTGTCCATAGTCTAACAAGGTGAAAACTATTAGCCTTTCAAGACTACCTTTACTATCCCTGAGTTACAAATCCTCCTATTGTGTATTCAATTGACACGTCTTAGCTCTCAAAGAGCCAATGTCAAGTTCCATTTAGGGAACTACTATGACCATAGTTTTCCTGAACGCGCCTCCTTAGGATCACCTAAGATGACACACTATCTTAATACCATGAGATTTCATGGTGCCTCTATTGAGAATACCTATTGCTATTGGCTTCCATAAATAATAACTCAATCCATAGGGAATATATGATCAGCTTACGATCTCACCTGTAGGTCAAAGCCACTACTAACTTTAGCATAAACTCAATATTCTCTCAAGGTTGAGAGACAATATAATGAAGTACCTTAGTGAGGTCATGACTACTTGATAGCCTCAAGTCATGACTCACCGTAGGTCCTGTTTAATGTGTAACCATATACACTAGTACACTCACCATGGGACACTCATCCCGATAGCCAAGACTAACCATCCCTCCAATTAGGAGGTGGTGCACTACAACCTCTAATGGGTTGCCTAGACCCATGAATCGGTTGTGAACAAGTCATCTATTTGCAAGGAACCCATGACTTAGATTTCCTGTGCAACTCCTAATGCACCTAAGTCATGTATAATGCAAAATATGTAGACAAAAATGCTCATAAAGTATAATACATGGAATAAGGATAGATAAAAGTGAAACTAGAAAATTATTAAATAAATAACGAATTCCAAATTTATTACATCATGTTACGTTTTTAAGGGTTCTATCTTAACATTTTTGAGCTAGCATGTGCCCTTCCATGTGTAGTTCACAAACTCTGGCATGAACCTCTCTCATCACTCGATCTATAGAGGCTTGGTCTAAGCATAATAACAAGATACCATAAGCTAAATGTTTGTATAGTGACTTCCCACAAATCACAAATCTAGTAGCTAACTGTCTCAATGTTCTCCTATCCTTAGTTGAAGCAACACTAGGGTATATGCCAAATATGAGGAAGTGGTGGATATCATAGTACCAAGGTAGGTTACCCTGGGCCTTGGTCTCTCCAATCATACAACAATAGGCAGGGAAAGTTTTCAACTCAATTAGTAAAGGGCGGATGACAACATTAACAAGAATATTTACCATGGAAGCTAGAGCAGCTAAGGCATTAGCAAATTGGTTTTGCGCTCTAGGCAGATGCGTATATCTCAATTAATCAAATCTCCTAACTAGTAGCTCTAGCTAAGCATGGTAAGGCCTCAACTTCATATCTTTAGTCTTTTAATTTCCCTGAATCTTCCTAAGTACAAGGTTAGAGTCACCAAACACCTTAATTTGTTTGATCCCAAGCTCAAGAGTAGTCTCTAAACCAAGGATGCATGTCTCATACTCCACCATATTTTTCATAGCAGGATAATTTTCAAAAATTGCCAGATGAACTAATCTCGAGATATGGTCACCATGAGTGGATGTCAACAATACACTAATCCCACACCTAAAGCTATTAGTAGCTTCATTGGAATATATATGCCATCCTGACAAACCAGTCATAATCTGGAAAGTCATCTTCAGTTGCTCTATTGTTAGATATCGGAAGCGAGGCTAAATGATCTGCGATAACACTCCCTTTATCAAACTTCTAAGAAACATATAGAAACTCAAGTATTCACTAAATTGGAACACTTGTGCTTATAACGAATATCCAATTTTATAAAGATTTTAAAATAAGAGAATCTTCCTTTAATATAGAAACTCAAGTCCTTTAAGATCTCAAAATTAGAAACTTTGAAAAAATGACCATGGAAGGATTTTTTTAGAAAATAAAACTAGATTCTCTCACAATTTTTTTTTAAAATTTATATAAAAATTCCTTAATAGTAACACCATTCCAAATTTGAATAAAATTTTTATTTGGAAATAACCTTCTCATAAAAAAAAAATTTCATAAGAAAAACCAAAATTACTAACTTTGAAAATACTTCTCATGACATGCAATATAAGTATATGCATAAAAAGGAAATATTCAAAAAGAGTTCCCATGGCTAAGGATATTTTCATAACTTTCCAATTGTGAAGAAGAATCATTGGTCTTCAACTTGTCATAACTTGCTGCCAATATTGGCATCAAAACTTGCCAAAAGAAGCTCTTTTATAGCTTTCCACAATTTGACAGCTTTCAAGCCCAACAAGTGGCCCAAAAAATAAGCCCAAAGAACCAAAAGAAATTGGACTTGTATGCAATCCCATAACAACATATATTCCTCATTTTAACTCTAAATTCTGAACCGTTTGAAACCTTAGATTCCTGACTTCCTAATATTCAAAACCATAAGCAGCTAACCCTAGGAAAATCATATGGGGTAGCCTTGATTTTGAGTCAAAGTGAATGTTTCTATGCTACCATAGATCCAAAAAAAAAAGGAGAAACTTTTGCTTTCATCATTTTTTTCTTTTTAATCATTCAAAGGAAAGATTCATCTTTTCTTCCACAACCATTAAACTCCTTGATTCTTCATAGATGATGTTCCAATAAGGATTAAGTCTTTATTGACATCATAAAGGAATTATTCTTTTGTAGCCTCCATAGATGATAAAAAATTAATTTTACAATATAAAATTAAAACCTACGCTTCTATCATGGAGGTTTCATCCCAATCTATGGAAAATAATAAAACCTTACAAGAAGAAAGGAAAGCCTATGCTTTTTTAATGGGGCTTACAATCGAATCTATGAAGAATCAAAGAAAGAAAATAAATTATCCCATTCAATCAACACATGCAATAAGAGAAAAGATACATACATGCATCCCTTGGCCATGGGATAGTATCAAGGTTGCAAAAAAAGGGGTTAGTATACCCTAAACAAAGACCTGAGCATGCTTATAACATTATACTTTGATAGTAGTTGTTGGCATCTTAGATCTAAGCAACATAATAATACCAATTTTTTTCAAAAAAAAAAAAAAATGATCTTTAGAGTTAAAGTACTAACCTTTAGGTTTGGATGTTTCCAAACCTTAAATCCAAGTGTTGAAGAATCAAAACGATGTCGTCAAAAATCTCGTAGACCCATGATATTTCACCCAATGACTCAACCTCATTCCTTAGCATACAAATGGTGGGAAGTTTGGAAGGGTGGATGTTAGGACTCTCTCTTCTCTCTGGATGGTGGAAGATAAAAAGTGATGAAAACCCTAACCCCTAGAGGGTATTTATAAGGATCCTAACTGGGCTTATGTGACTTGTGCCCACATGGGCTTGAGTCACTTAATCTAACCCTAATTGGGTCCTAATTGATTAATTAACCTAATAGAGCCTACTAATCAATCAATTAGCTTAATCTAAAGGTCTAATTCCCTTACCCCTATGCAATCTTGCATAATTACCAAAATGCCCTTATGCACAAAAATGAACCTAGAGTCAATTCGACCCTTATAACCCATACCAACAAGGTATATGGGCTTAGAGTAAGGAGCACTAAGACCCATAGGAGGACAATTATTGGCATTTTAGATCTAAGCAATGAAAACAATACTAATTTTTTTAAAAATATAATATTTAGGATTAAAACACTAACATTTAGGTTTGAATGTTCCTAAACCTTAAATCCAAGTATTGAAGAATCAAAACAATGTTGTTGAAAGTCTCGTAGACCCATGATCTTCTACCCGATAGCTTAACCTCGTTCCTTAGCACAAATGGTGGGGAGTTTGGGAGGGTAGAGGTTAGGACTATCTTTTCTTTCTAGATGGTAGAAGGAAAAAGTGATGGAAACCTTAACCTTTAGGGGGTATTTATAAGGTTGTTAACAAGGCTAAAGTAAATTAAGCCCACATGGGCTTAGGTCACTTAATCTAACGAATTGATTAATTAATCCCTCAAGGCCTATTAATATATCGATAAGCCAAATCTAGAGACCTTGTTCGCTTACTCCTGTGCAACCTTGTGTAATTACCAAAATATCCTTATGCACAAAAATGAACCTAGAGTCGGTCCAACCCTCATAACTTGTGGTGACAAGGTATATGAGCTAAGAGCAAGGACCATTAGGATCCATAGGAGTATAGTTGTTGGCATCTTAGATCTAAGTAACATAAGCAATACCATTTTTACAAAAAAAAATTGATCTTTAGGGTTAAAGTACTAACCATTAGGTTTGGACGTTCCCAAACCTTAAATCTAAGTGTTTGAAAAGTCAAAATGATGTAGTCTTGTTGACCCATGATCTTGCACTCGATGACTCAACCTCGTTCCTTAGCACACAAACAATGGGAAGTTTGGGAAGGTGGAGGCTAGGACTCTTTCTTCTTTCTAGATGGTGGAAGATAGAAAGTGATAGAAACCCTAATCCCTAGGGGGTATTTATAAGGTTCCTATCTGAGCTTAAGTGACTTGAGCCCACATGAGTTTAGGTCACTTAATTTGGCCCAAATTGGGTCCTGATTGATTAGTTAACTCAACAGGGCCTACTAATTAATCAATTAGCTCAATTCAAAGACATTGTTCACTTGCCCTTGTGCAACCTTTTGTAATTACCAAAACCCTTTTATCCATAAAAGTGAACTTAGATCTAATTTAACCCTCAAAATTCATGCTAACAAGGTATATGAGTTCAAAGCGGGGACTATTGGGACCCATAAGAGTATTGACTTTGTCAGAATCCAATTTTGAATTTGATTTAGCATCCTATTACAAAGAATAAACTAAACTCCAATATGTTATGTAAATAACAAGACACTAAATGCTCGGGTCCGCGACCTGTTATTCATTTCATTCAGTCTCCCCATGAACTAGCGTCTATAGTTTATCAAGGTAAATGTTTTCAAGATTACCTCTACTATCCTTGAGTTACATATCCTTCTACTCTATATTCAACTAACATGTCTTAGTGACCGATTTTATCCGTTGTGCCAAAATACTTATGCCTAATACATAGTAGCTTTGGCCAAGAAAAATTAGAGAAAAAACTACTATGGCTTTTGTAGTATTCCAAGTATCGTACTTAGGGACTGACTTATGGAATTTGTCAATACTAAAATAAATGAATCATTTTTATTTAGATCCTAAAGTGAAAATCAATTTGGGAATTAAATTTTATGAAATAGAACTAAATAAAGGAAACTAAATTACTAACAAAATGAATATTGATTTTAAATTCAATTGATTCAATTTGGGGTTTTCCACAATCCAACTTAGGGTATATAAATTAAAGAAAACAAGGGTCTTTTAAGTAATATGATCTTAGGGTTTTAGGATCCTTGGCAGCTTGCGATCAACCCGAGCCCTAAAACTTAAGATTGCATCCGAAACCTAATTTTCCTTTTAAAAACAGACTCCTAAAGCCATCAAATAAATGAGATGAATTACTAGTTTAAGATTTGAATTTTTAACTCTTTCTACTCCTTATAGCTTTGTTTTGGGTCTGATTATGGTAGGGAAGACCAGAATAACTAATGATCAAGAGTTACCAAGAATCACTAGTACCAGACAATAACCTACTATATCATTCCCTAAACTAACTCACAAGGATAGGGTAAAAACAAAATTGATAAATTATAACTCAACCAATAATTAATTTCATTGATATAATAATTTACCCATTGTCCCTATAGGTTTTCTAGCCCTTAGGTTTTCATGTTTCAAGCCTCAAGTTGGCTTTTAGCCTCTCATGGGGGTGATGTCACAATCACAATCCATAAAAAAGTAAAGTTCTACAATTTGAATCAAGAAGAACTAAAAACAATATACTTAATAAAGAAGAAAAGAAACAAACCAAAGTTCTCGTTTTCTTCTACCTCTAATGTCAAAACTCTTGGAAAAGATCCAAGATGCCTAAACCCTAGAACTTAGAGAGTTTATATAATATCATCAATTACCTAACATGTGTGACACACTCTCATTAGCCACTTCTTACAAAATAATTACCTAAAAATCACTAAACAATAATAATAAAATGATGATTTCTAGTCATGTAGGGCCCACTTAGGGCGGACAAAGTGCCTTAGATGCAATTCTCGAGGAGGAAGAGGCGAAACACCAAACTGGAAGTGGATGAATTCAAAATTGGGGTCATTTCAAAATGGATTTCAAATTATTCGAAATGGTCTTTCAACTTTATGCAATTGTCTTCAAATGACCATAAATTCTTCATTTCAGCTCTGATTTGCACATCATTTAAACTATCGGACTATTGACTTCCAAGGCTTCAAAATTATATATAGCATAACTAAAATGGAATTCGGGAAGTACTCCAAATGTTTCCTCAAAGTCAAAGTATATGTTGCCACTAGATTTTAAGTTATAAATTTCCATTCAACTTAATGAACCTTTATTCATACCTCATTTCCCATGTTTATGTGCCTTCTTTCTTACTTCTTAACGGTTATTCCTCATCTAACAAACTCATGATATCCTCGTCTTGCCATTCCTCATAGTCTATTTCCTCATTCAACCCTTTCTTGATCTTTCAAAATCTAAAGTGATTCAACTTGCACCTTTTTCTTCCCTTAAGATTGAGATAAATCTCTAAAATGCAAGTTAAACTTAGAACTAGGGCCTTAACATCAATTTAGGTCAAGTCAAATGATTTGAGTGTCTTATGGTGCATAAATCATATCTAATATCTGCCATTAGAGCATATATTTTGGCTTCAATCACTTAGCTTTTAAAGAGCCTATGTCAATTTGCACTTAAATAACTACTATGACCATAGTTTCCATGAACACACCTCCTTAGGATTACCCAAGGGGACACTTTGTCTCAATCCTATGAGATATCATGGTGCCTCTATTGAGAATATATATTGTTATTCCATCAATAATGACCCAATCCATAAGGAATATATTATTAGATTACGAATCTCACTTATAGGTTGAAGCCACTGCTAAATTTAGCACAAACTCATTATTCTCTCAAGTTTGAAAAATAACACAATGAAGTAGCTTGGTGAGGTCATAACTACTTGATAGCCTTAAGTTATGATTCATTGTAGGTTCTGTCCAATGTGTAACCATACATACTAGTGCACTCACAATGGGAAACCTATCCTAATAGTTAAGACCAACCAACCCTCCAATTAGGAGGTGGTACACTACAACCTCTAATGGGTTGGCTAGACCTACAAACCGATTATGAACGAGTCATCTATTTGTAAGGAACCCATGAATTAGATCTTCCATACAACTCCTAATGCACTCAAATCAAATACAATGCAAAAGATTCTAAATGAGAATGCTCATAAAGTGTAATGCATGGAACAAGGATATGTAAAAGTTAAATTGGAATATCATTAAGTAATGCATTCCAAATTTGTCACATCATGTTATGCTTTTATTTGCTCTATGCTAACGCCAGGTTCATGTATTTAGGATAGTCTTTTGAGGCAATTCTATAGGAACATGAGTCTGATCCCATAGATTACAATGAAGTAATGAGTAGTGACGATGCTATTCTATGGAAATGACCTATAGAGGCAAAGTTGGAATCTATGTATTCAAATAGAGTTTAGGATCTAATAGAAGCATATGAAGGGATAAAACCCATAGGGTGTAAGTGGATCTGCAAGAGAAAGAGAGAGGTAGATGGAAATGTTAAGACTTATAAGGCTAGGTCGGTATCAAAAGATCAAAGTGAGGTATAATATATTATTGGGATTAACGTCCTTTGGGATCGCAAGAATAGGAAGATTACATTGTTTCAAACTACCTACATTGACAAGATTTTGGTCAAGTATGTGATATAGGACTCCAATAAGGGTCTGCTAACCTTTAGGCATGAAATGTCTCTTTATAGGATTAGTGTCTAAGATGACTAAGGAGAAGGATCATGTAAAGACTACCTTATGCTTCTACAATGGGTAGCTTTATGTATGTGACGCTATGTACTAGACCTAATATTTGCTTTGCAGTAGGGGTGGTGAGTAGGTATCAGTCTAATCCAAGCATGAAGTATTAGAAGATGGTAAAACATATACTCAAATATCTTCAAAGAATGAGGGATTATTTATTCTTGTATATCATTGAGATGAGATGTTACCCCTTAGGTATACGATTCAAACTTTCAGTCTGGTAGAGACCATTGTAAGTCTACCTTTGGGTTTGTGTTTACTCTAGGTGGTGAAGTTGTTAGTTGGAGAAGTGTCAAAATAATCTTGTATTATTGACTCCACTATGGAAGCCGAGTATGTTGTTGCTTTTGAAGTAGTAAAGGAAGTTGTTTGGCTTCAAAAGTTCTTGATAGGACTTGGGATAGTACCCTTGGCTATATCGCCTCTGGTATTGTTTTGTTATAACAGTGAGACAATGACATAGTTTAAAGAACTAAGAAACGACCGAAAAGGTAAACGCATCATGAAAAAGTATCACTTGACATGTGAGATAGTATTGAGAAGAGATGTGGCTGTGGAGAAAATTGCTTCTATAAAGAACCTAGTGGATTCCTTTATGAAGACTTTGTCTACTAAAGTGCTTGATGGTCATAGGGATAACTTAGGTGTCAAATGTGTTTCTAAGATGCTTTAGAGCTAGTGGGAGTTTATTGAGATTGAGCCCTAGAAAGCATGAAATGATGTCATAAATAGAGATTTATTTATAAATTTATTTATTTATGTTTCTTGGTTTCCCTGTATAATCACAGTTTAATTAATTGGTTATTTGAGCATATACACCCCACATCATTTACATTGTATACGAATTAAGTGCATTAGGAGTTGCACAGAAGATTCAAGTCATGGATTCCTTGCAGAGTGATGAGTAGTCCATAGTCGATTCATGGATTTTGACAATCTATTTGAAACTGTAGTGCACTACCTCCTAATTGGAGGGATGACTTGTCTTGGTCATCGGGATAGTTTTTGCATGGTGAATGCAGTAGTGTGTGTGATGCACACTAGATAGAACCTACATTGAATCATAACATAAGGCTATTAATTATCTTGATTCACCAAACTACTATACTGTATGGACTTTCAACCTTGAGAGGATATTGAGCCTGTGCTAAAATCAATAGGAGACTTTGGCCTATGGGTGAGATCCTAAAGTGGTTATATGTCCTTATAGATTAGGTCATTATCGATGGAGGCTGGTGGCAATATGTATTGTCAATAAAGGCACTATGATATCTCATGAGATTGAGATATTGTGTCCTCTTGGGTGATCTAAAGGACATGTAATCTAGAAGACTATGATCATAGTATTTCTTTTAGTGAAAATTTGACATATGCTCCTTAGAATTAGAGTATGTCAATGATCATATAATAAGTGGGATCTATAACTCATGGATTGAAGGGGTAATCTTGATAGATGATTACGCTATATGTGTTATTGGGGAGTCTGCATACCATGGATAGTGGGTAGCATACCCAAGCTTCAACTCGTTGTTATTTACATAAGGTACTGATGTGCAAATCATTCTTTTTAGTGGAATGTTGAATCAACTTCAGAAGTTGATTTTGAGAGGCTCAATACTCCTATGGGTCTCAATGGTCCTTAGTTTGAGTTCATATACCATGATGATGCGGTTTTTGAGGGTTGGGTTGACTCTAGGTTTGCTTTTGTGCATAATGGCATTTTGGTACTTACATAAGGTTGCATAGGGGATAGTGAAAAAGTTCCTTGGATTGGGTTAATTGATTAGTTAGATAAATGATTCATGCCTAATTGGTGTCTCAGCTGATTCATGTCCAGCTGGTGCTCCTTGATTGAGGAAGTAATCAACAAAATTTATAACCTATTACACCATATACTAGGGTAGCAAAGACAAAGCTACTATAGCATAGTGGCTCTAGGATCGTTCACTGGGATGGGTTTTCACTTCACAAATGATATTATTTCAAAGATGAATTGGTGCCTTTTCATTTCAAGGTTAGCTTTAAAAGAAGACATAAGGATGTTTGAACAAAGATTCGGTTTTAAACTAACCAAAAATAGTAACTGATTTTACTTACAAAGAAAAGTGTTTCTTGGAGTTTCAGATCACTAGGCTCAGATTCCTCATACAAAAAGGGAGTTCCGGTCACTTGTTTTTTTTCCTCGCATTAGAGAATTAACATATAGTTCCTTCTCCAACCGGTGTTATACAAATGCTTCCCATTAATGGGTTCAAACACTAAATCCCTCTCACTGATGCAACTTGCAATGGCTCATACCTCTCACCTAGCACTTGCCATTCAAGGTGATCTTTAACCTTGGATTACCCGTCAAAAGCTCGCAAGAGATAACTAATGGATGTCTCCTTGGAGTCCAAAAGCTTACCAAGTGTTGGCAATTCTAGAAAATCCTACCTTCAAGTCACCTCCCAAAGGCTCGCAAGGGGTAAACTAGTGAATCTCCATGGATGGAGATCACTTGCCTTACCAAGTGTTGGCCCAGGTGATTCCAAGGTGTTTTAAGTTAACTAAAAACATAGAAACCATTCACGGGACACACTTTCTTTTCATTAACAACTAAAACAACAAAACTTCCAATTTATGCATGAGGAAACTTACCCGGTTACCTTAGCTCCAAGAGACAAAGAGCCTAGCCTCTCATCCTCTGAGAAAACATCTCAGAGAATGTTTGGCTAGCAAGAAAATGAAAATGAAAGAGAAAATAAGAATATAAAGAAGAAACAGAGCAAGTGCTCTGTTCGTCAATTTCACATATATTATATGATGGATTATCTGGAACCCCCAGAACAGGCTCCTCGGGCTCCCTTTTAAACCAAAAATTACACTTACAGCTATTACATGATATTTTGCCAAATTCCTAACTTAAAAGCTAAGGAAATCTATCATTGGTGACTTACAAGGAGAATTTGGGCATTTAGGTAACAAAAATCTAATGAAAAATATCTCCAAGTGTCGGTTATAAATATCGGGAAGCACTCAGGACCACTTCGCAGGTGACAAGTGAGGTCTGCGAAATTTCGCAGGTGCACAAGAAGGGCTGCGAAATTTCTTCATAGCAGCCAGCTGCTTCAACACCTTCACGAAATTGACTTCCACCTTGTGGAGTTTGGCTTCCATCGCGGCGTGAAGCTTCAGGGGGAGTCCATAGCACTGTGCAAAAAGGCTGCGAAATCACTTCGCAACAAAAATGGTGATTTCGCAGCACTTTTTGAAGCCTTCCTTCCTTTAGCTTGGAGCAGTTATCTTCCAAAGGCTGTAACTTCCTCATTTCAGCTCCAAATTGCACACGGTTTGAGGCATTGGATTGTTGACTTCCCAAGCTTTCAAATGACATATTGTATGCATAATTTGGACTTCAGGAAGTGCTCCAAAAATGGCTGCAGTGACTGTCATCAAGAATGCTCCATGGCTGATTTCTCTTTGCTTTCCCTTTGCATTCCAGACTCGTTTATGGCAAAAGTGCTTCAAGGCTTTGATTCTTCATTCCTCTAAGCTTCCCATTGCTTGCCAAGGATTCCATATAACTCTCCTCAATCTCCTAATGCTTTGGTGATCAAAATACTAACAAAAACACCAAAACTTACACATTTTGATTAGAATTGATTGAAAGGGGCCTTAACATGCTAATTGGGTTAAAAGGCACTAACTACTACTCAAAAGTGTTTAAAAGGATTAATTACAAGCTATGAAATAGCACTTTTTGAGTAGTAATCAATAAACCTATGTGGTTAATTAATCAATTAGGACCTATTTTAGGCTAAATTAAGTGACCTAATCCTTGATGGGCTCGTCACTTAAGGCCAGTAGGGCAACCCTATAAATAATCCCTTAAGGGTTAGGGTTTCCATAACTTTTCTGTGATTATGTACTTGTTGTCTTCATTTGATCCTTGTGCATGATTAGTGTATATTAGCTTGCTTTGCTCCTAGATTATCCATCTTAGCTTCTTGATTTGAGTTGTGTATATTTTGATATATTTTTTAGCTTTTGATTTGTCATTATATCTCTCATTTTTCTTGTGAGCTAATCCTTTTTTCCTTATGTAAGCGTGTTGCCTTATTTTTTAAGAGAAAAACCTAGATCTCTTTGTTTCTCAAGTCTAGATCAGATTAGGAACATGCATAATGAAAAAAAAAAACATTTTTATACTTTAAAAGGATTCAAAAAGTGCTAACAAAAACCATACCTCAGATTCGAATATTCCCGAATCAAATCTACATGGTGAAGATGAAGATCAAAATCATAGAAGTCTCATAAACCAGAAGTCTTCCACTCTATGACTCAAACCTTGATCTTGGCACACTTTTGGTGGGGAGGAAAAAAGGGTGGTTGCTATGGCTCTCAATCTCTTTGGATGGTGGAAGACAAAAACCATGGAAACCCTAACCCTTAGGGGGTATTTATAGTGTTCCTAAGTAGGCTTAAATGACTTGAGCCCACATGGGCTTGGGTCACTTAATCTAGCCCAAAATAGGTTCTAATTGATTAATTAACCCAATAGAACCTACTAATTAATCAATTAGCTAAATCCAAAGACCTTGTTCACTTAAACCTATGCAGCCTTGCATAATTATCAAAACACCCTTATGCACAAAAGTGAACTTAAAGCCAATCCGACCCTCATAATCTATGCCAACAAGGTGTATGAGCTCAAAGCGGGGACCATTGGGACCCATAGGAATATTGGCTCCCTCATAATCCAATTCTAAAGTCGATTCAACATCCCACTACAGAGAATCAACTAAACTCTAGTATCCTATGTAAATAACAACGCGACACCAAGTGCTTGGGTCGTGACATGCTATCCATTATGTTCAATCTCTCCATGAACTGATGTTCATAGTCTACCAAGGTGAAAGCTATCAGCCTTTCAAGGCTACCTCTACCATCTTTGAGTTACAAATCCTCCTATTGTGTGTTCAATTATCATGTCTTAGCTCTTAAAGAGCCTATGTCAAGTTCCACTTAAGGAACTACTATGGCCATAGCTTCCATGAACACACCTCCTTAGGATCACCCAATGGGACACACTGTCTCAACCCCAAGAGATATCATAGTGCCTTTATTGAGAATACCTATTGCTACCGACTTCCATCAACAGTGACCGAATCCATAGGGAATATATGATCAACTTACGATCTCACCCTTAGGTCAAAGCCATTGCTAACTTTAGCACAAGCTCAATATTCTCTCAAGGTTGAGAGACTGCACAATGAAGTAGCTTGATGAGGTCATGACTACTTGATAGCCTTAAGTCATGACTCACTATAGGTCTTGTCCAATGTGAACTATACACACTAGTGCACTCACCATGGGAAGCCCGTCCCTATAGCTAAGCCCAACCATCCCTCCAATTAAGAGGTGGTTCACTATAACCTCTAATGGGTTGCCTAGACCCATGAACTGGTTGTGAACAAGTCATCTATTTGCAAGGAACCCATGGCTTAGATCTTTTGTGCAACTTTTAATACACCTAAGTCACGTAAAATTCAAAAGATGTAGACAAGAATACTCATAAAGTATAACACATGGAATAAGGATAGATGAAAGTGAAACTAGAACATCATTAAATAAATAACAAATTCCAAATTTATTACATCATATCATGTTTTTAAGGGCTCTAGCCTAACAATTTTGGGCATTATTGAAGTACGTTTCTTCATTTTCTTAATTTAGTCCTATGATATGCTTGCCATGCTCTGAGTACTCTTTGTCTCGTGCTCCTCATCACCATTGCCTTCATGTATATTTTTTTTGTTGTCTCTTAGTATCCAAGGATTTGTTTAACCATAGGTTGTTCACTGAAAACTCTTTTGACAACTCCATTTTTAGCTTATTAATTTCTTGTATGCAAACCCCTGTATTCAACATGTCATCAACATATAACAATAGAAAACCTATCCTGATAGCAAAGATGAGTTATCCCTTCCATTAGGAGGTAGTGTACTACGACCTTTACTAGATTGCCCAAATCCATGAATTGGTTGTGGACAACTCATCTACTTATAAAAAACTCATGACTTGTATCCTCTGCCATGGATGAAAATTTTGTGATATATCAATGATATTTTGTTAATATATCGTGTGTTGGCAACTTTCAACATGATAAATGAGAGAATTTTAAGACAATATTTTCATAAAATCAGCTATTTTTCATTAATTTATCATCAATATATCGATATTTTCACTATATTTCGATTAACGGGCCGATATTTTGGTGCCATGTCATCTATTTAATTTTTTTCTTCCAAAAATCTTGCAATGGGCCCACTTCTTAGCCCACATTTTTAGGCCACCAGCTTTGTGTGCCTGATGTTATTTCATGGCTCTTTAACTTAAGTACACCTTTTTGGTGTTATCATTTTGTTGATGTGGGATTGCATTTTCCTTAAAGGGTAAAATTAAAGTGAAAGTGGAGCCAAGTGGATTTGAACCCTTAACATCATGCTTGCAAAACCACTCTACCACCAATTGACTAACCAACTTAGGATGAAAATATCAATAAATATAGACATATTGATACTTGGACTTTACGGATATATAAGAAATATCAATAAAATATCGATGGATATTTTGACAAAAATATTGATGATATAGAAATTGTTCAAAATTCCTAAAAATGCTTGGAAAAACTTCAAAATGTGATCAAATAAGCAAGAATACACATATTAAAGTTATTTTGTAAGTGTAATTAATATAGGTATGATTAAGGATAATATTTATCAATTTTTTTATAGAAAAAATTAGCTTAAATTCCTTTAATATATTTCTATTCATTTATTTTAAAAATTAAAAACTATTTTTATTAAAATATGTATATATTAAGTAAAAAATTAAATTGATTTATATAAAATATTTTACTTAAGATTTAATTTTTAAAATTTTATTACAAATTTGTGGTGACAATTTTTTGTTATCAATATTAATTTATTTAAATAATTAAAATTATTAAACATTATATTAATAATTTATCTTATCAAATTAATTTTAATTTATAAAATATTAGAACTTCAAATTTTTTTTTTTATATTTTAATAATTTTTGAATGAATTTATATATATATTTTTTCATATTTTAAAATAAAAATAAAAATTAAAAGGATAAATATAAAAAAATTAAAAATGAAGTGATAGTAATTTTTTAAAATAGGATAAATGATATAGATATGAAAAATAATTTAAAATAAAAGGATAATATAAAATAAGAGGTTAATATACATTTAAAATAAAAGATAAATTAAAAAACAACAAGAACATGGATTTAAAAAAAAAAATCATGATTTTCAAAAAGTTGTCAATTATTTTCCAATTTATCAGCGATATATCGCCAAGTTTGTCAAAAAAATAGGTGATTTTTCGCTGAAAATTTGCCTCTATGCGAATGTGTTCACCACTTCTAATTTTTTGCTGAAAAGTCGGTCATTGACCGATATATTAGCGATATTATGCCAAAATTATTGATTTTTTTGCCCAAATTTCTCCCGACCAATAATCAATGGCTCATCTAGTATCGACCACCTCCCTTATTTGATATTTCGATGAAATATCCTGATTTTTCAATCCATGTTCACAACAAAAAAATTAACATATTTAATATTTATATACATTATCGGCATTAAATATATAAACCATATATGTATATAAATTATATATATAATCATGTTTTACAATAGAAAATGAACATATTTAATATATATGTACATTTATTAACATTAAATAGATAAACCACATATGTAAATAGATATTATAAAATTAATTAGAATAAAATTATTATAAATAAATTAATTTTGGTTATCATGTCTTTTATAAAATAACTAAATATAAAATAAATATAAAGTTATAAATAAAAATATAAAAATTTAAAATAAAAATACTAAAAAATACTTATACAAATTATCATCATTTCTTCTTATCATTAAATATATCCAAATTAGAGGAATATGTGTAAAATGTGTTTTCAAGTTATGAACATTATTATTAAATATCACAACTTATATATATATATATATATATATATATATATATCAATTTATTTAACAAAACAACCTTAATATTTCTATTATTACTTCTTACATAATTTTTTTTGGAGCTTTTCACAATATTTCTATGAGTTTTGATCAATTTTTGCTCCACCGATATTTTGTATCAAAATATCCACTGATATGTCCCAATATATCCGTAAAATCAAGTTATCGATATATCTATTAAAACTGATATTTTTATACTTGTTCTCTATGCAACTCGTAATGTACCCAAATAATATATACAATATAAGAGATATGAGTTGAATACTCAAATCAATGTTAATGTTTAAAAGGGATAGCCTAGGGATAGTGAAGTCAACTTTGTTGCATCATGTCTTACTTTTAGAGGCTTAATCCCCACAACAAAGTGGTATAAAAAGAAGATCCTGATTCTAACTCCCAGAATTTAATAGAACTATCAATAAATAAGAGTAATGCATCATGTACTACCTCCTTAGTCACAACATTGGTAGTATCGTTTTTATTCTCATCATTTTTCAATGCTTTGTAATTCTATTTTATGTGAGCAAACTTGCTATAATTCTAACATTCCACATTTCACCAAGATTAGGATTCACTCCTTCCATTCTTTGAATTTGATCTACCGTAGTCCTTGTTAAAAGTCCTTTCATAACTCGTACCCTTGGTCCTAACATTTAGGGCAAAATTTGATGTTGCTACTTCACCAAAATATTTCTTGTGAACTTTCTCCACAAGAATTTGATCCCTGACATAATTGAACTTTAATTTCAAGTTCCTTATATAGTTACTAACTATTGCTCCCATGGGCTCCCAACTACTTGGTAGTGAAACTAGAAGAATTACAACACAAACTTCATCATCGAAATTGATTTCAACCAAGAACAATTGATTGACAATCATGCTAAATTTATTCAAATGCTCTACCACTAGAGCACCTTATCATATCTTCAAATTAAATAATTTTTTCATGAGATGTACCTTGTCATTTGCATAAGGCTTCTCATGCATGTTAGACATGACTTCCATTAGTCCATTTGTGGTTTTCCTCCTTTGTTACATTATGTGGCACGTTCTTTGACAATGTTAATCTAATGACTCCCAACACTTATTTATCAAGGAAATTCTAATAAGCTTTTGGCATTGATTCTCTCTCTTTTATTTTTATTTTTTTAAAAAAAAAAAAGCCAAATGCAACATTTTACCATGGAGATAATCTTCGATTTGCATTATCCAAAATGAAAAATTTGTATCATCAAACTGTTGATTACAAGCCAAAATCCATCTTCTCCAACCATTACTCTCATCCAAACTAAGCTCTAATACCACCTGTTAAGAAAAAATCCCTATGTATGAGAGTAATAACACATAAGAAATAGAGAATGGATGGAACATACTCAAGCAATTGCAATAGAAAGAGTAGTGATTCTGTGGACCCGCATTTTTCACGTGCGTCCCCACTCAATCGACGAGACTCGCTTTTTATTTGTGAAAAATAATTTAGTTTCGGAAAAGTTGGAGTCGCCACTTATTTTATTTTTATTTTAAAGGGAAAATAAAACAAGAAAGAAAAACCCTAAAATGTGACTCCATAATTTTTGGAAAAAAGGCATGTCTTTGAAAAACCCGAGTCTAGGTCCGGGGATCAGGTTACTTATTGGGAAGGTACCTCTAGGAGGTAGCACCCCTCTAAGCCCTAAAAAGGTCTCTACTGACAAAGTTAAGGAAAGTGTGGCCATTAGTCAGTTAATTATGGATACCTAAGTAGGTTAGGTGATTTCAAATATTGTATGCCCAACGAGAAAACCAACCATAAGAGAGAGTCGAAGTGCATACCTGAACGGCTTCTCAAGCGCTATCATAAAACATGAGAGGATAGTTTGAAAAAGTGATACAACATTTGTTTTATCTAAGCAAATCAAGCATGTATCTAAACACCTAAGAATCACATCATGTCAAATATGGATATGGTCATCAATGACATACAAGTCCATAGAGTTCTAAAAAAAATAGATGAGAAGAGAGCGTACCTGGATAGCAAGCTAGTACTCTTCTATGGGAAACAAGAGCATCTCAACAATAAATACGAAACAAATTCATGTATATCATCAAGAAGAATAAAAAATCAACATATCAAGCAAACAATATTGAAGAAGGTATCATGAATGTCGGGCCCCCACCAATGCCCTAATTAATTTTGCATGAATTTATTCTACGAATTCCATTGTTCGGAATCATGAAGTTTGTTCATGCTTGTTGAAAATCGAGAAAATCAATTGAAAATCAAATAAAATAGTGAAAACGCATGCCGGAAGGAAAATGACAGCAAAAGATTTGTTGAAATCTGGATTTTAAGCCTAGAAACTCCTAAAGAAGCTTAAAGAAAAACTAGAGTTATTTTGACGGAAAATGGTTTTGAAATCTAGATTCGAGATGTATAAGATCACAAAAAGAACAAGGAAAAAAAAAAAACATTAGAAGGAATATGATGTGTGGTATGGTGACCATGCTGAGTAGGGCTTTAGAGTGTGATTGGGATTGTTCTTCTGTTTTTAAAGTTAATTCCTCAATTCTTTTCTGCTGCAAATTTCTGATGCGCCTCATTAAATCGAATATGTACATCTCCTTAACCTCTTTCTTTCTGCTTGAAACACTCTATACTTCGGAGGTGGTCACTTGTGTCTATATTTCAAGAAGTGGTTGCTGCAAGCTTGTGAAGATCTAAACTCAGGCGGTCATAGAAACGAAGGTAGCATGTGACTCTTTTCATTGTGGTAGAAATTAGGTGATTCAAGCCACCAAAACTTTCTCATAACTGATGCGTCACCAATTAACTGTAGAAGAGCATCCAGACTAAGATTTGAGAAATCAGACTCATCAGATTGAGATTCGATTCTAAACCAGTTTCAAAGCCTTCTCCTGACTATACAGCCTCGCTTTTCTAGGTTGCTGATTTATGAGAAATTCAATAACCAAACTGCAAACTCTTCAAACGTAGGAGCCAAATGGACACCAGGCTCGGTGAAGGGGAACTTGATTTGAATTAGGATGAATGGGACTGAAACTCGGATTAAATGGAACTTGAGTGATCCTGAGATAAATGTAAACAGGCAGGCATGAAGGGCAAGTTGCTGGGAGACCAAAGCATGGCTTCCTTGTGACGAGATTAAGCTTCTGGTTGTCCAGTTCATCAATTAGTTGAGAAGTTTGACATGACTCAGATAATGGCCAGATCACTCCTAGTTGTCAATCTTTTATGGTGCAGAGCTTGAAGTAGAAAGGTCATATGATCACATACGTAGGTGATGGCATGAGTGGTGCACAGTCAATGCTACTATTCTTGCCATCCATTGCATTGCTGAAGTTTCTTCTGATGATGTTCCTCTAACCATGGTCCAGCTATTATGGGTGAATTTGATAATGAATACCTTGAGAGCCTTGACTTCGATAACCGAGTGATCTACTAACAATCTCTTCAAAAAAAAGCCACCAATAAACCAAACCAAGTCATTCATAATCAATGTCATTTGGAGAGATCTTATTGCTCAATCCCTTTATCAGGTAGTTGTCTTGTTGATCCTTCTTAGGAGATTTGAACATCTCCACCTGCGACTTCTTCATTTCCTGAGCGAATAACGCTTCTGCTAGGACTGTTGAATTCATACAGCTTGCCTTAAAATAACAAAATGACCACTAGCTCCTAGGTGATATTGCAAGCGTTAGGACTATCAGAGCTATGAGGACCAATCAGTCCAAAAGGAGACTTAATAGTGGATTCAGAATATAACTCAAAAGGCTCATTATGCTCTCTCTCTAGTTTCTCAAATGTTGGTTGAAACCCATGAGTGGATTGAGCAAATGAAGAAGCTGAAGCTATAGTCCTAACACTGCCTGGCTTAGAGTATGATCCTGATGCCTTATTTGTAGCATTATTTGCATGTTTAAATGAGGGATGCCTGAAGAACATGCTGGTTCTTTATTTAAAGTAGAAGCAAGATTCCTCCGGAGGAAACTGTGTTCTCCTTTGTTGCATGTAAACCTGTCTGCTGATTTGAACTCTGTTTCTGTTGGTAGGTCGTCCACAGATTAATAAATTTCTCTGTTCTTTGAACCGGGACCATCACATGAAAGGCACAAAGTTAGATGAACTGCTCATTATTGATGCCTTCTGGAGTTGAATCTCTCGAACTGACCAGATGGCAATAGCCACCAGACAATCTTATTGGCTTTTCCCACAACCTTTTTTTTTTCTCATAAGCAAAACTGTTCAGTAGCTCACATCTATCTTCATCGGCCTTCATCTCGGAAGAACCTATGTTTTTAGACCCTATGTCAAGCAAAATATCACAAACAAATTTCCTATGTCCAATATCACCAGAAACTGAAATCTCAAAGAGTAGTGTATTCTGAACTTTTTGGCACTTGTTTCTATTGGCACTCTGGGTATGAGTTCTGCTACTATTACTGTAGAGATTGAATTCTGGCACTTTTTGCCTCTGAGGGTTCAACTTCAGACAAACTGGTTGAGTTAGATTTGAATTTGGGAGCAATAAAGAGTTCGTTTATTGTGGAACTGAACCTTATCTCAGTTTCTTTAGCAATCATTTCCTGAATTGTGCCGAATGCATGCTTGGGAGTGGTTTGGGAATCCACATTCCTTCTTGGAATCTGGTGTAAGAAGCTTAGGAGTAGAGAGCTTCAACCGTAGGTGCCTTTTGAACTAAAGGCCCATTTACCACACGAAGTGTCTGTCCTATGCTTCACTTGTAGGTGACTCCAAAATCAGAAACTTTTTTGATGCTCGCACACTGCTTTTCACCAAGCTCTCGAGCAAAAGAAGATATTGAGTTGAAAGAAAGATCATATTCCGTTTTCATTGTTGTATTGCCACTGGGTCCAATGGTACTTGAATGAAGACACTGTCTAAATAGCTCTCAAAACAGCCTCTGTATTTTATTTTTAGATTTTCCAATAGTTTGATTTAAAACCTGATTTATACCATTACCGTCAAGACACCGAATAGGCATGGAATTCCCGAATTCAGTCAAGTGGAGAGTGCTCTAGATACTGCTGAATTAACGTTGACATCATCAAATTACTAGTTTATGTCTTACATACACCAGTCACCTTATCTTCAATTTCAAACTCATTCATTGACTGTAGATTTTACTTTCCTTGCAAGGCTTAGAGCTCAGTGGTTGCAAATCAACAATATGAAATAAGACCTGAAAGCTGACAGTCACAAGAACCTAGTTTTCCCTTTCCCAAAAACAGTCTCTTATTTCATTTAAAACTGCGCTTCTCATTCTCCGAAGGCCATATCCGCGTGCCCAAATGTTTGGAATACATAATTCTGGCCAGAATATCTCTACTGACAGCTGCAGAATTGAACGAAGCCATTTCGAAAACCAAGTATCTCTTGATCACCGATTAAACCATGTCTCTTTCTTCCTCGGATCAAAACCTTCTCCTATTCTATTTTACTAGTACCAGGGTAGCTTCCATCTTGATAAGTGGAAAGGAAGAATATATCTGAGCCATCACAGAATCATCATTTGTTCCATTCCCATGATGAACATCAAAATCAATGATTAACACACGCTTTAATTCATGTACGCGCTGGGCATAACAAGCTGCAATGGCCACATTTCCGAAACACGGAAGGCCATAGGACACTTTGAAGTATCATGACCTGAAGATCTTATCAATGAAAACCCATTGGTGGGTCCTGGCTGCTCTTCGATGCTGCTATGTGCTACGTCAAGGCATTACTACTGAATCAATTAAGGTAATTCCTGCTCCAGCTGCAAGTAGTGGCAGTAGCATATGTTGGTTAATCTTCAAGCAAGCTTATCAGTGTGCAACATGCTGATACAGAGTCACTAGCTTTAGCAAGTCCTTCATGCTGGGAGGGATCATCAAGGGCATGAATTGCAAGGGGCCTAACATATTTTGGATCTGTACTGAAACAATATTTGAAAGACTGTCAGATGATTTAACACTGAGTTGGACAGTTTGGCGTATGTATATGTCTCGGGAAGCTTGATCAAGGGTGGATTAGGCAGTGGGACTCACGGGAGATCCAAGTTCCTTCTAGAAAAGCCTCACCTTTTTTAGAGAACACAAAACACCGGTGATAATCTCATAACACCGTTCAAGCTAAGCAAGTGTATGTTCTCTAATTTCTGCATTAAGTCGCTCATTGGAAGCATCACCTTCAGGGACAAGGGCTTGTGCCTTTTTTTTGTAGTGGTAAAAGAACCACAACTTCATGAAATCTCTAATCCTCAAACCTTTTGCAAACTGCCCACAAATCTGCAGGTTCTGGAACTTTATTCGAGAGATCAAAGGCCTCTCTAGCGAGGTTTTCCTTCTCTTCGGTGTTAGAAGTTACAGCAGCTTTCTCAAGAAACTCCACAGCTAAGTAAAGTTTGTGATCAGTCCCCTTGTAATAGCCTAGCCAACCTTCTCGCAATCTTGCGCTAATATCATCAACTGTTACTTTGTCATTAGGACCGGTGTAATACTCCATTAGGGAAGACATTAACCTAGTAGCAAGTTGATCACCTTCCTCGGAACAAACAGGTTGGTGGAGTGTTAATTGAACTAATTTTTGTTGTAGATTAACATCAAAACCCTGAACCAAGCGTGTCACATGATGCTGAGGAAGAAGTTGGAGCAAAGAAAACAGAGCTTCAGCATATCTAAGAAACAACTGTCTAATACATTTCACGGTCCACAACTAAACACTTAGGAATATGTCCTTGAAGCCGCTCATAAAGCTCTGATAGACCTTTCTTTCGACTACAACATTCCAAAATTTGAATTTAGGTCAAATGTCACGCATGAATTGATAGCTGCATATGCACATTTGCTCTCTTATTTCTTCCCTCAGATTGATCAAACTGAAGGAATACCTTAGGAAAAGGAAAACAGCCTGTTTCTGTAAATGGTATAAAGACATGCTATACACTTTGGAGAGCCTTCAAGACAGCCACTCTCATCAGGCTTGATTTGGCGTATTGGTTGGAGCAAAAGCTCTTGAAAGTATTCATGGAGAACTAGCAGCAAAGAAACAAGAATTGAATATTGTAGACGGATATATAAACTGAGCCTAAACATTAGCATCGACAACTTGTGTTTAAAGTACAGAGATGCATAAGCTGTTACAATCCCCTTGTTTCTCATTTCCATAAATAAATAAAACGAATCAACCCAGTTCCCAACTTTGTACCAGCCCAGATATCAATGCTGTCCAAGAAAGTAAATTCTTCACTGGCATTTTCTGGAATAGCTGAATAGCATCCAATTTTCGGCCACTTTGAGCATATCCTGGAATCATAGCAGTCCAAGAAATTGAATTCTTTGAAGAAATTGAATCAAAAACCACATGACCAATATCAGGCAAACAGCATTTTGCATACATATCAACAAGGGATGATTTTACAACATCATCATCAGAAACTGGTGACACAATAAAGGTTGCATGCACTTGCTCGCCTTGCTTAATTGCACCCAAGATCACATAGGCCTTAACAAGGCAAGCAAAGACATAATGATCAGGTTGCAAACTGTCTTGTTTGGACACAGCCGGAAACATGGAAAGTGTCAAGTGGGGGATGTTAGCTTGGTTGTTGGCTGTAAGAATTGGGGTCCATGAAATTGGGTCTCTATGGGGCAGCTGGTTGAACAAGTTAAGGACATCTTGAATGAGGCCACATTTGCCATACATGTTTACGAGGTTGTTGGAAAGGGACCTGCATTGATCTATGCCAGTCTTGATGATATTGCAATGGAGTTTCTGGCCACTAGGTGGGAATTGATGTCTGGCACAGGCTTGCAGTTGGTAGACAAGGTGAGAGTAGCACATCCATCACCCTTGCTGACTCAGAGAGAAACTTTGTATATCTTTTCCAAGAGACGAGGGACTCGAGATTCTGTCTACCTCACAGATTTGGCTCTTGACCCACTTTAGGTTTGAAAATTTGTCCGCTAACTCTTAAAACTGGCTGCATCTTCTGAGTTCAGTTTTTTTTATTTGCATATTAGAATCTATTGCTCTAAGATTCCCATTGGATACTGCCTCACGCATTTCTGAGAGCAAATCCTGTTGTCCCAAATTTTCCATCTTTTCCACCTTTCTTCCAAATTCACATAATACTTTAGCTCACTGTAACCATAATTAGAAAGAGTTGAGGGAGAAGAGTTCTCTGATCTAACAATCATTAGCATTATTTTCATCTTTAGAACTCTTGACAGGTGAAGAATCATTGCTTTTCCGCCTCCATGAGGCAAGCATGTCAAAATTCCTCATCAAAGCATTCAAGCAATCATCAGTTTCATCACTGGTAGGACCTCTTCTTGTAGGTCTGGGATACTCCCATGCCCTGTTCCTTTTTCATTTAAGCGATGAGCATTATTGAACATCATCAAAGTACACATCTGATGTATGTAAACACTCAGTTTATGCTTCTGACCCCTAACAAAAGTTGCTCTCAAATCAGCCATACCCATATCCGTTTTCCATGACAATCTTCTCCCAACGTGGGTCCTGAGGGGATAACCTCTAAATTTGTCACATCTTTCCCAGATTTCCACTGAAGGAGCTGCACATATCACTTGACTGAATTGGCCAAGACCTTCGCGGTAAGAATCTGGGCAACAAGTGAGGATTGTCCTCTGTTTCAACAGATGAATTCGCATAGAAACCCTGCATCTTCTTTCTGTCTCATCCTTCCAAGTTCGAATCCCCAACTCCAGCAGTTCTCAGAAGAATCTCATAAGCAAGCATCGGAAGAGAGAATGGTAACCGAAAACAGAGTACTAAAGGAGTAGAAGAAAGAAAAGAAAAATAAAACAAAATAAAATAAGAATAGAACTAGGAAGAGCCACGTTTCATATTTCGAATCAACGGGCTTTGAAAAGGTGAGGCAAGCACAAAAAAAGGAGATATTTGATCAACAAACACCAGACTCAAGAATGAATCCGACTGCTCAAAAAGGGGAAGAAAAATCAAAACGATCAAATTCAGCAAACAAGCAGGTTAATGGTCGTGGCATTCATACTGATACAAATGGTGTTTTGGAATCAGCAAAAGAATCAAAGAGGACAAAATGCGAATAAGAGTATAGTAAATATCAGGAACCGACCTCAACACAACAAATTTGTGGCCCTTTCCGTCCACACCAATCAACAATGTAAGAATATTCAGGAACGAACACACAGAGAAATCGAAAATGGGTAAGAATCCCAAGAGTAATGAGAAGCATACCTAGACAGCCTTGGTTGCAATTGTTCTTTTCCGTTTCCTCTGTTCTTCTCCACGAAAAATTTTCAGAAAACCATCCATTCCCTCATGCGTGCTGCCAGAAAATCATATCTCTCTCCCTGTCCTCCAAAAAAATTCCCCCCGCTTTTGGTATCTTTCTTTTCCTCTCTCACGTATAGATATCACCCCTCAAGACCTAAATTTGTTTCCAAAAAAGGAAAATTCTCCTCTTTCCTTTCTTCTTCTCTTCTTTTTTTAAATCTTCCAATCAAAAGCAATCTTCCCAATTTCAAATTCCCCTCCAAAACCTTCCAATGAGAGTCCCACCTTCCTTAAACTCCAATGGTAAGTTTCCTTGCAAAAACATGAAATTCTTGAAGTTAAATAAATTGAAAGAATAGATAAGCAAATAAATAAATTAGAAAACGGTAATAAATAAATAAATAAACAAACAAAAATAAATAATAAATAAATAAATAAGTTAAGGAAAATAATATGAAGAGGAAGATAACCAATAAAAAGTGAATGATAATCATAAAACTAAAACTAATAATAAAATAAAATAAAATAAAATAAAAATAAACCAGTAAACAAAAGTCGAGCCCAAAAGCCATGTAACCATGCAAGTCATACAAGTCACACTAAAAATGTCCAAATGGGCCAAGTGTGCCTAAACGCTATCCTTAAAAAAACAAGAAAAGCCTAGGTCTAAGTTAGGGCTGCCAAGGGTCACAATAAGGGATCAAATAATCCCTCAACCAAAGTCTCCAAAGTGACTCAGAAAAAGGTAAGTGGTGAGTAGTACTGGGCCACCAAGGAACTACTGTGAAGCACTGAAAACGAAATTAAAGACATGTGTTAAAGAGACAAAATTGAGGGTCTACATTCATTTTCTTGTTTGAATAAAGAACCATTAGGGAAAATAAGTAGAGGAGAGAACATAATTCCCTTCCTTTGATTATGGGATACAAAAAATTAAACTTCCTAAACAGATTCCTCTAAAATAAGAAACAAAGTAAATTAAGAAAACAAGGAATCTGGGTAATATCCTACCCAAATCCTTAAGGAAAGTAAAAAAAACAATAAAATCCCTTAAATCATATATGCCTTATTAGTACACATATTCTTTAATTTCTACACTCCCCCTCAAGTTGGATAGTAGATGTTTATCATTCCCAGCTTGGAACTCAAATCTTCAACATTTGTTCGATGAAGAGCCTTGGTGAGAATCTTTTCAATTTGGTAACAAGTTGGAGTATGAAGAAAAGCTATGGTCCAGTTGTGTATCTTCTCCTTGATGAAGTGGTGATCCATTTCAACATGTTACGTTTAGTCATAGTGCATAGTATTTTTTAGATGCTTTTTGCCACTCGATTATCACAAAGTAGATTCATTGGTCCTTCTATTGAAATGAGCAGTTTATTGAGAAGTCTTGTTAGCCATATTCCTTCACAAATTTCATGGGTCATTGCTCTAAATTCAACTTCAGCATTGCTTCGAGCACAACAGATTGCTTTTTACTATGCCAAGTTACCAAATTCCCCCATACAAATGTACAGTACCCTAAAGTAGACTTGTAATTTGTTCTTGAACCTGCCCAGTTACTGTTAGTGAAAACCTTAATCTTCCTATCTAAGTTCTTGAAAAATAGCTCTTTTCCTAAAGTCAGTTTTAGGCATCTCAAAACTCGATAAACCACTTTCAAATGTTTCTCCTTAGGACTATTCATAAACTAACTAACCATACTAATTGGAAAACCAAGATCTAGTCTAGTGTGAGAGAGATAGATTTTTTGGGATTGAGCCCTTAAAAGTAGACATGATATAACAAAGTTAGACTTAACTATCCCCTTGCTATCCCTTTTGTGTATTGACATTGATTTGAGCATTCAAACCATGTCTGTTACACTTTACATGACTTGAGTGCATTAAGATTTGCATAGAAGATCCAAGTCATGGGTTCCTTATAAGCAAATAAGTTGTTCATAGTTAGTTCATAGATTTAGGCAATCCAGTAAAGACTATAGTACACCACCTCCTAATTGGAGGGATGACTTATCTTGGTCGTCGGGATGGTTTCCCATTATGAGTGTACTAGTGTATGTGTTGCAAACCGGATAAGACCTATGGTTAATCATGACACAAGACTATCAATTGTCACAATTCACCAAGCTACTATATTGCATGGACTCTCAACCTTGAAAGGATATTGAGCATGTGCCAAAATCAACAGAAGGCTTTTGACTTATGGGTGAAACCCTAAAGTGATCATATATCCCTGTAGATTAGGTCACTATTGATTGAAGCTGGTGGCAACAAGTATTTTCAATAAAGGCGCCATGATATCTTGGGGATTGAGATAGTATGGCCCCTTGAATCCTCCAAAGGACATGTGATCATGAAATCTGTGGCCTTAGTAATTCCTTTAATGGAATTTGACATAAGTCAGTTGATCACATAATAAGTGGGATCTGTAACTCAAGTATTTGAAAGGTAATCTCGATAGGTGATAACACTACCTTGTTAGATTACAGACACTAGTTCATGAGAAGTCTGCATGCAATGGATAGTAGTAGGTCACGAACCCTAGCACTTGGTGTCTCATTGTAATATACATAGGGTATTGGACTATAGTTGAATCTCTATAGTGGGATGTGGAGTCAATTTCAAAATTTGATTATAAGGGAGTCAATACTCCTATGGGTCCTAGTGGTCATTGCTCTAAGCTCATATTCCTTTATGGCATAGTTTATGAGGGTTAGAAGGGTTTTTAGTTCATTTTTGTGCATAAGGGCATTTTGGTAAATGCAAGGTTGCACAGGGATAAGTGAGTGGTATCTCTGGACTAAGTTAATTGATTAATTAAGGCTCTATACGATTAATTAATCAATTAGAAACCTTTTTGGGCTACATCAAGTGATGCAAACCCTTGATGGGCTTAAGTCACTTAAGCCTAGTAGGAAACATATGTATCCCTTTAGGGGTTAAGGTTTCCATGTCTTGCCATTTTCTCCCTATAAACCAAATAGAGAACCCTAACCTCCATCCTTGAGATCTCCACCATCTCAATGCCTAGACATAAAGACAAGTCATCAGATAGAAGATCATGGTGTTTACAAGATCCATTACGACTTTGGAGTTATCTACATTGATTGAAATCAATTTGGGAACATCCGGATCAAAGGTAGGTGATTTTATTCTCTAGATCTGCATTTTCTATGGTATCAATATTGTTTTTGAATACCTGTTTATCCATTATGATAGATTTAGAGGGCCTAAGATAGATTTGCATGCGCCTTACGCGATTCAGGTCTTAGGAACAGAGTTATCTAGGGTTTCCAACAAGATTAACCTACCAACAAGTCTCTAATGTTGACCTTTATCTATTGAATTACTATCTATTAGGATAGAGCCCTTAAAAACATGATATGATGTAATAAATTTGGAATTCATTTTTTATTTAATGATGTTCAATTTTTATTTTTATCTATTCTTTTTCCATGTATTATACTTTATGAGTATTGTTTCTTGCATCTTTTGCATTATACGTGACTTAGGTGCATTAAGAGTTGCACAGAAGATCTAAGTTATGGGTTCCTTGCAAATAGATAACTTGTTGACAACTAGTTCATGGGTCTAGACAACCCATTAGAGATTGTAGTGCACCACCTCCTAATTGAAGGGATGGTTGGTCTTGGTTATTGGGATTGGTTTTCCATGGTGAGTGCACTAGTGTGTGTATGGTTACACATTGGACAAGACCTATAGTGAGTCATGACTTAAGACTATCAAGTAGTCATGACCTCACCAAGTTGCTGCATTTTGTTGTCTCTTAACTTTGAGAGAATATTGAGCTTGTGCTAAAGTTGGCAATGACTTTGATTTATAGGTGAGATCGTAAGCTGATCATATATTCCCTATGGATTTGGTCATTGTTGATGGAAGCCGATAGCAATAGGTGTTCTCAATAGAGGCACCATGATATCTCTTGGGATTGAGACAGTGTGTCCCCTTAGGTGATTCTAAGGAGGTGTGTTCACAGAAACTATGACCATAGTAGTTCCTTAAGTGGAACTTGACATAGGCTATTTTAAGAGCTTAGATATGTTAATTGAACACACAATAGGAGGATTTGTAACTCAAGGATGGTAGAGGTAGTGATGAAAGGTTGATAACTTTCACCTTGTTAGACTACGAACACCAATTCATGGGGAGACTAAACATAATGGATAGCAAGTCACGGATTTGAGCACTTGGTGTCTTGTTGTTATTTACATAGGATGTTGGAGTTCAGTTGATTCTCTGTAGTAGGATGTTGAATCAACTTTAGAATTGGATTCTAAGGGAGCCAATATTCCTATAGGTCCCCGTGGTTCCTACTTTGAGCTTATATACCTTGTTGCCATATGTTATGAGGGTTGGATTGGCTCTAGGTTCACTTTTGTGCATAAGGGCATTTTGGTAATTATGCAAGGTTGCATAAGGGTAAGTAAACAAGGTCTTTGGATTGGGTTAATTGATTAATTAGTAGGCCCTATTGGGTTAATTAATCAATTAGAACCCATTTTAGGCTAGATTAAGTGACCCAAGCCCATGTGGGCTTAAGTCACTTAAGCCCACTTAGGAACCCTATAAATACCCCATAGGAGTTAGGGTTTCCATAGCTTTTGTCTTCCACCATCTAGAGAGATTGAGATCCATAACCGCCATCATCTTTTTCTCCTCACCAGAAGGGTGCCAAGATCAAGGTTCGAGTCATCAGGCAGAAGATCATGAGGTTTACGAGATTTACTATGACTTTGGAGTTATCTACATCGATTAGAATTGATCCAAGAACATTCAGATCAAAGGTATGTGGCTTTATTCTCTAGATCTATGATTTCTATGGTATTCTTATTGTTTTTGAATACCTGTTTATCTATTGCAATAGATTTAGAAAGCCTAGGATAGATTTTCATGCACTCTACACGATCCAGGGCATGAGAACGGAGTAATCTGGGGTTCCCAAAAATTGGTATCAGAGCCCTAGGGTAGCTTCTAACATGTTAGATCTGTTTTAGGTTGTGCTAACTTTGATTTGCAGGGTTGTGTTATTCATCCCATGGCCTTAAGGGATGAATGGGTGAGATATTTTTTATTCATTTAATTAAATATATCAATATATATGGATTGAATTATTATAATTGTGATATGATCTTTGATTATTGTTCTCCATTTTGGGTTGTACACCCCATAAGGGGTATATGATTTTTATTTGGTTGTAAAAATCTTTGTTTTTCAATAGATGAGTTGTAAGCTCCTTTATAGGAGCATAGGATTTTTTTTTTATTATTGTAAAGTTTTTATATCCATCTATGGTGACCCAAGAGAAAAGATGGAACCTTGAAAGTTTATTTTTGAGATTCAATGGTAGTTAAAGAAAAAAGAAGAAATCTAGGAAGGTCTTCATTTGAGATCTTTGGCAGCCCAGTTTCGTCATCCTTAACTTAAAATTGGGATGACTTCCTATGAGTTTCTTGGAGTAAGACACCTATGGTTTTGAAGATTAGAAATTCATGAATCCAAGGCTTCAAATGGATCGCAATTCGGAGTTGAAACGAGGGAGATATGGCTTATTGAAGTAAGGTTGCGCAAAGAGCATGACAACACAGTGATGTTGACTTCAACTCAAAATCAGGTCTACCTCCGTAAGCTTTTTGAGGCAAACCACAAATAGTTTTGAAGCTCAAGAAGTCAGGAATATAGTGCTTCAAATGGATTACAATTCAGAGTTGAAACGAGGGAGATATGGCTAAGTGAAGAAAGGTTGTGCAAAGGGCAATTTTTGGGCCTCATTTTGGGCTCTTTTTATGGCAATTGGGCCTGTTAGGTTTTTCTTTTTTCACTAATCCTATTTTTGGTTGTAGGGTTATTTTGGTAATTTAGATTTTATCTAAGTTTTAGTTACCAAATTTGAAATAGGATCCCTAAGGCCATGAGAATTATTTATTTAATTTCTTTTCATGTCTTTTATGCTTTTTATTTTTATTTTTTTGACATAGAATATATTTTTTTATTCTTAAGTTAATGAATTTTCATTTTTTTTCCTTCTTTTAGATAATTTATTAAATTAGAATGAGTTAGGAATTAGGAAATTTTTATTGTTGGTGACAAGTTGGAAAGAAATAAAGAACTTACTTCATTTTCAAAATTAAACTCTTAGAGATTTTTTTTTTTTTAAATAAATCTATTTAGATTATAGATCTCTAAGAATATTTTTCTTTTAAGGAAGAAAATTTATTTTTCCAAGTCTTTATGAAATAAAATCTTTCCCATTTAGCACAAGATTCTAATTTAAAGAAATAAATTATTTTTGGAAAAATATATGATAGATAATTCATGGTTAAGATAGCTTACCAAGATATTGTTTCAAATAAAATAAATTAAAATGGTAATTTTGGATTTTTTTAAAAGAATAAATTTTCATGAGTTTTATTTCCATTATTATTTATTTAAGAAATTGGTTGTTGTCATTTGGAATTTCAAATTCCTTTTGGGACTTTCCTTTATTTGGGTTAGGTGGTTCTGCAAGCTCTTCCCCCCAGAGAGAAGGAGAATGACACCTAAATTTGTCCTCTAGGCTTTCCCCCCCTGAGAGAATAAGGAAACTGTTTAGTTTGAAAAGGAAAGTTCAAGTATAAGGAATATGAAAGATTTCCCTATTTGACACTGGAGTCCTAATTCAAGTAATAAATAAAAGTTTTGAAAAATTTTCATGATAGACAATTACCAAAATTATCTTGATGTCTCTTTTCCAAAATATTAAGTGGGAGTGGGCTATAGGCAAATCTATAGCCTACAAGATCGAGCCCATCTTGATTTTAAGCCCATCACCATCCTAAAGATGGGGTGGCCCAAGGAATCAAGGGATATGGACTATCTTTAATGGACAAGACTATATATATTTGTAGTGGGAATGGCCAATGATTGCTACTCAAAAAGTGCTCTTTTATAGCTTGAAATTAACTGTTTTAAACACTCTTGAGTAGTAGTTAATACTTTTTAACTCAATTAGCACATTAAGGAACCTAGCAAAGGTTACTAATTAGTTTTTGGCTAGTTTTGGTGTTTTTGGTAGTTTTTTTTATCATTGAAACAAGCAAAGAATGAGGGAGAATTTTGTGCAATCCATGGCAATGCAAGTTGAAGCTCAAATACATGAAGAATCTGAGTTTTGGAGCACTTCATAGCCCTTTTCCAAGCTTGGCAATAGGTTGCCAAGCCAATCAAAGATGCAAGGAAGAAAACCAGAGAAAGAAATCCAACATGTAGCAATTTGCATGCGAAATCAAGAGGAAGAGCAACTGCAGGATTGAGTGAAAGACAATTTCGCACACTGTGCAAAATTTCGCACACAGCGAAATCTTTCTGTGCACTGACTCCATTAGATTTTTATCTCCAAATTTTTGCGTAAATTACTATTTTCTCCTTGTAATCAACCAATGATAGGATTTCTTGGTTGGGAACTATAAAGGGGGGGTTAGAAAGACCTCTCTAGATATATCTCTTTGTATAATCTTTTGAAAAAAAGACGACACTTGTAATTCCTGTAGAAATAAATATACAGAGCCCTTGCTCTGCCTTTCCTTCTCATTTTGTTTTCATTTTTCTTTCTAGCCAAACAACCTCTGAGGATGATTTCTCAGGGGATGAGTGGTTAGGTTTTAAATTTCTTGGAGTGATGGAAACTAGGTGAAGGACCCGGATGCAAAGGTGGGAGTTTTCTTCCTTTAAATGAAGGTAGTTGTTAACCATTAATGGTTTTTATTTCAAGGATTAACTTTAAATCCCTTAGAATCACCTTGAATAGCCAATACTTGGTAAGCTTTCCGGATTCTATGGATGCTTATTGCTAGATCCATGGATGTCCATTAGTTATCAAGTATGAGCCATTGAAAGGCGGTTCAAGGTGGGAATCACCTTGAATGGCCAATACTTGGTAAGCTTTCTGGATTCTATGGATGCTTATGGCTAGATCCATGGATGTTCATTAGTTATCAAGTACGAGCCATTGGAAGGTGGTTCAAGGTGAGGGTCTTTAGTGTTTGAAGCCATTAATGGGAAGCAACTACCATTTTTCATGAACCCTTTGGATCAAATCTTAATTGCTAAATATAAAACCGGTTCGGGAGATAACCATCCTTTATGTTATTGTTCCCAATGCGAGGAGAAGATCTAGAATCCCCCCCTTTGCTTAAGGAACCCGATCCTAGTGACCTAAAGCTCCAAGAGACATTCTCTTTGTAGTTAACTTCAATTGCTATTTTTGCTCAACTTAAAATCAACTTTTTCAACCACAACTCCATTTTCTTTAAAAGCTAATTTTCATAAGGAAAAGCACCATTTCATTACCTTCACTAAAGTCACTTGTATGAAGAAAACCCATTCCTGTGAACGATCCTAGAGCCACTATAGCAACCATGCTACCCTAGTGTAAGGTGATTTAGGTTTTATAAATTTTGTTGATAACACCCGTCTAGCACAAGAATCAAATGGTGTCATTGTTGGGGTACGAATCAGCCAATATTAAAGATGGAACTCTTCACTTGGTAACATTGATGTCAAGAATCTTGGTTACACACTTAACTTAGACATGAAGTGGTAGAATCACCTAAAGTGGTCCCATTTGCATGGGCTAAGGGCTAAACATAAAGGTATGTTGATCAATGCCTTAGGATAACCTTAAGAGGTTTAAGATAGGTTGATTAATTAGAGAGAGTCTCTACCTAGTAATAAGAGTCATGACCTACCTAAATTAGGCTTGATTCTTATGATATTAGGATACCTTGCATGGATATATGTAGTTTGAGAGCACTATATTTTTGCTAAATTAATTACCAACATGCCTTGAATGCTCAGTTTCTTTTTATTACTGCCTAAAATTATTCTATTTATCACAGATATCATGTCTTTAACCTGTCACCTATTATCTTTTGTTTAAATTGGATCTAATTATATATTAAATATAATTTGGATATAATATTAATTGCATATAAGCTAATTTTGGTAGAGTTTGTTATTTCCTTTGAACAAACCTATCATAAAGTAAGAGAACATATCAAATGTGGCATAAGATGGATCAAAAGGCTAAGTCTCTCATACTTGGGTCTTTAGATAATGTGTTTTAAAAGCAACACATGTCTATTGCCATAGTCTATGATATTCTCTTTAAAGTTGTAAGGGTTATTTGGTGATAAAGGCAAGTCAACTAGACAAGTTGCCCTTGAGACTATTATGAACACTAGGATTTAATTTATCATAGAGATCTTACCAGATTCTTTTGGGATAGGTAAGAAGATTCTCAAATAGTAAAAGGGTGTACATATGGAAATCAAAGTTCTTCAAGATTTTCTACCAAGAAGAAGAACAACAACACCAAATAAGGGAAGTTCGAGAAAAGGAATGAGAGAACAAACTCATGGGCATTGATTCATTTGTGACCTTTTAGGACACTAGAAAAGGAATGCTAAGAGTGCCTAAGGATAGGTAAGTACACATCATATTCTCGTTGTTAAATAAATAGTGGTGGATTTCACCAATTGTGGTGGATAGATTCTAGGCCCACTATCTGTAGTTCTTTATAGGGTTTTCAATGAGTGAGAAGGTCACATGATGGGATTGTACTTACCTTAGCTTCAGTTGCAAGGTTAGTTGTGCAAGTTAGTGGGAGGTATCACTTTTTTTTTTTTTTAATTATGTGAAACTCCATTATCATTTTGAGAATAGTCAGATCTCACTAAAAGAAAGAACCTAGCACTAATCAAACATTTGCCTTCTAATGCCTAAGTCATATTAATCTATATAGGATCCAAAGACTAATTAAGTTTGGACTTTCTTAATCCAAATGATCTTTCAGTCTATGAATCCTATATAGATGGTAAAATGACTAAGAGGCCCCTTTATTTTTAAAGGGCATGGAACCCAGGAATGTTTGGAGTTAGTGCATACTCATGTGTATGAACCTTTTTGTGTTTATATATGGAAAGTATGGGTATTTGATCATTTTATTGATAAATACTCTAGGTTTGGATATGTAGAGAGGAAATCTGATGCCTTGGATAAATTCATTGAATTTAAGGAAAAATCAGATAACCTATTAGGCAAACATATCAAGGCACTTTGATTAGATCGAGGTGGTTTTTCTAGTAGGCTCGATCCTTTCCATATGGAGCATGAGATGATATCCTAGTTGTATGCAACAAGGACTCCATTGCAAAATGGAGTAATGGAAAGAAAATATTGAGCTTTGATAGATAAAGTGAGATCGATGATTGGTTTCTCATTACTTCCCATATTCTTTGGGGATATGTCTTAAAGACTGTAATACCTCTTCTTTTTCTAAAGAGGTGTATCACTTTATAAGATATCCAAGAGGATTTAGGGATTATTACTTTATAGTTAGGATTATTAGAAGGTGTTTGTTGTTACAAATACCAGATTTCTAATGACGAATATATGATATGTAATAAGGCAAACAATGATATAGATTGAAGAATATTGGAAGATAGTTCCATTATACACAAGATACTATGGATCTAGTACCAACCATTCCCACTTCTAGTACACTGATGCCTTGTCGTAGTGAGAGGGTTGTTAAATAACCAGACCAATTCATGTATTAGGGAAAGTCTTTCGAGGCCATTCTAAAGGAACATAAGATTTATCCCATAGATTATGATAAAGCAATGAGCGATGTGGATGCACATCTTTAATAAAAAGCTATGGAGGCAAAGTTAGAATCCTTATGATTCTATGTAGTCTGGGTTCTTGTAGAAGCACTTAAAGGGATGAAACCCATAGGTGTAAGTTGGTCTACAAGAAGAACAAAAGAGTAGGTGGAAAAAATTGAGATTTATGTGGCTAGGTTGTAGTTAAAGGTTATATTTCAAAACATTGTTTTGAATATAGGAAACTTTTTCACTAATAGCCATATTCAGATCCATTAGAGCACTCCTACCTATTGCGGTGTATCTTATTTGTGAGATATTGTAATAGGATGTCAAGATAGTGTTCTTAAAAAATTATCTTAATATTAGCATCTATATGATGTAACCATATATTTTCATAGCAAAGGGCCTTATGTGTACAAGAAGGTGCAGGGAAGCATGGTGGTCTTTATGATCTTGTATGTTGATGACATTCTACTCATTGGTAATGATGTAGGGCTATTGTCATCAGTCAAGATTGGGTTTTCTACTCAGTTCCAGATGAAAGATTTGGGAGAAGTGTAGTATATTCTTGGGATTAAGGTCTTTAGGGACAATAAGAATAGGAAACTCGTGTTATCTTAAGCTACATACATAGATAAGCTTTTGGTCAAGTACGTGATGCATGATTACAAGAAAGGTTTGTTACCTTTTAGGCATGGAATTCCCCTTTCTCAAGATCAGTGTCCTAAAACACCTTAGGAGAAAGAACGAACGCAGTCGGTAACCTTATGCCTTTATAGTGGGTAGTCTTTTGTATGCGATGCTATGTACTAGGCCAAATATTTACTTTGAAGCTGGTATGGTGAGTAGATATTAGTTCAATCCAAGTCCAAAATATTGGACAATTGTCAAGCATATACTTAAGTATCTTATGAGAACAAGAGATTATGTGCTTATGCTCCAAAGTATTGAGATAGTTTAGAGGGTGACATAATGGTTGACAAGATACCTTATGTGGAGAACCTAGTGGATCCCTTCACCAAGACATTGACAAGGAGAGTTTTTGTTGGTCCTAGGGATAACATAGGTTTAAGATGAGTATCTCACAAGCTTTATAGGAATGATGCTTTGAGGGCTAGTGGGAGAATGTTAGGATAGAGCCTTTAAAAGCATGACATGATGTAATAAATTTGGAATTCATTATTTATTTAATGATGTTTCGATTTCACTTTTATCTATCCTTATTCCATTTATTATACTTTATGATCATTGTTGCCTACATCTTTTGCATTATACGGGATTTAGGTGCATTAGGAGTTTCACAGAAGATTTAAGTCATGGGTTCCTTGCAAATAAATGACTTGTTGAGAACCAGTTCATGTGTCTAGGCAACCCATTAGAGGTTGTAGTGCACCATCTCCTAATCGGAGGGATGATTGGTCTTGGCTATTGGGATGGGTTTTCCATGGTGAGTGCACTAGTGTGTGTATAGTTACACATTGGATAGGACCTATGATGAGTCATGACTTAAGGCTATCAAGTAGTCATGATCTCACCAAACTGCTTCATTGTGTTGTCTCTCAACTTTGAGAGAATATTGAGCTTGTGCTAAAGTTAGCAATGACTTTGACCTATGGGTGAGATCGTAAGCTGATATATATTCCCTATGGATTGGGTCATTGTTGATGGAAGCCAGTAGCAATAGGTATTCTCAATAGAGGCACCATGATATCTCTTAGGATTGAGATAGTGTGTCCCCTTGGGTGATCCTAAGGAGGTGTGTTCATGGAAACTATGGTCATAGTAGTTCCTTAAGTGAAACTTGACATAGGCTTTTTTGAGAACTAAGATATATCAATTAAACACATAATAGGAGGATCTGTAACTCAAGGATGGTAGAGATAGTCTTGAAAGGTTGATGGTTTTTGCCTTGTTAGACCACAGACATTAGTTCATAGGGAGACTAAACACAATGGATAACAGGTCACGGACTTGAGCACTTAGTGTCTTGCTGTTATTTACATAGGATACTAGAGTTCAGTTGATTCTCTATAGTGGGATATTGAATCAACTTTGGAATTAGATTCTAAGGGAGCTAGTATTCCTATGAGTCCCAGTGGTCCCTGCTTTAAGCTCATATACCTTGTTAGCATTGGTTATGAGGGTTGGATTGACTTTAGGTTCACTTTTTGCAAAAGGGTGTTTGGGTAATTATGCAAGATTGCATAAGGGTAAGTGAACAAGGTCTCTAGATTGGGCTAATTGATTAATTAGTATGCCTTATTGGGTTAATTAATCAATTAGGACCCGTTTTGGGCTAGATTAAATAACCCAAGCTTATGTGGGCTCAAGTCAGTTAAGCCCACTTAGGAACCCTATAAATACTCCCTAGGGGTTAGGATTTCAATAGCTTTTGTATTCCATCATCTAGAAAGATTGAGAGCCATAGCCTTCACCCTCTTTTCATCCCCACCAGAAGTGTGCCAAGATCAAGGTTCGAGACATCGGGCGGAAGATCATAGGGTTTACGAGATCTAATATGACTTTGGAGTTATCTACATTGATTAGAATCGATTTGGGAACATTCATATCAAAGGTATGTGATTTTATTCTCTAGATCAAGGTTCGAGACATCGGGCGGGAAGATCATAGGGTTTACGAGATCTAATGACTTTGGAGTTATCTATATTGATTAGAATCGATTTGGGAACATTCATATCAAAGGTATGTGACTTTATTCTCTAGATATATGTTTTATATGGTATTCTTATTGTTTTTTAATACCTGTTTATCCATTGCGATAGATTTAAAGAGCCTAGGATAGATTTACATGCACTCTACACGTCCTAGGGCATGGAAACGAAGTAATTTGGGGTTCCTAACACTATCATCTTTGATTCCAAGTGTAATAGTAGAATCTGTAGGAGTATCTATCGATTTGCACCCTAACATTCAAGTTTCTTTTAAGTGATCATGGCATATTTGCTTTATGAGACTAAGATACCCTTCTGTGATTGAGCAACCTCCATGCCTAGGAAATATTTGAAATTTCCTAAGTCTTTAATCATAAATTCTTTGGCTAGAAGTCTCATGAGTCTGCTCATTTCTTCTACAAAGTCCATTGTGAGGATAATGTCATTTACATAAACTATTAGAATAGTTGATTTACCTTTTGGTGATTTTTTTGACAAAGAGTGTATGATCAACTTGACATTGTATATACCCTTATCGTTTAACCACTTTGGTGAATTTATCGAACCAAGCATGTAGAGATTGCTTTAAGCTATATATGGACTTTTTGAGTTTGCAAACTTTGTTGGTTGTAGCTGATGCGTGAAAACTGGGAGGAATTTCCATATAGACTTCTTCCTCAAGGTCACCATTAAGGAGAGCATTCTTTACATCTAATTGGTAAAATGGCCAATCCAAGTTAGATGCAAGGGACAAGAGTACTCATATGGTGTCAAGTTTTGCTATAGGAGAAAATGTCTCTTGATAGTCAATTCCATAGGATTGAGTGGACCCTTTTTCCATGAGGCATGCCTTAAATCTTTCTATATTTCCATCAGCTTTGTGTTTGAAAGTGAAAATCCACTTGCAACCCACTAGTCATTGTCCTAGTGGCAGGTTAGTAATGTCCTATTGTAGACCCTCAATTTTGTCTACCTAGCACATGTTCTACTAAGTATTTGTTCGGTACTTTATGGCAATTCCCTGGTGGCCCATTACTACTCATGTAGTCTATCTTTTCTAAGCCACCTTAAGGACTTTGTTTGAGAGATTTATCTAACCCCATTCTGAGTCTTGGCAGCCCTAATTTAGACTTAGGCCCACTTAGGCACCCTAGACCCATTTAGATACACTTGACCCATGAGACATCACCTTAGGCCGATTTAGATGCACTTGGCACCTTCTAGCTTGCACACATTCACCCTAGGTTACTTAGACAATATTTCAGAATAGGTCACTTGGACACTTCTTTTGGCATAGCCCACTTAGGCGTGTTCTTGATTTTGGTTACTTCCTTTTTCGAGATAGGATGAGTATTGGCTTGACTATTTATTGCATGAAATGAATTTTTATTTTTTATTTTTGAGGGTTTGAGTTTGACATTTAAATTATTATAATCCGTTGCATTACTTTAATTTTTTGATTTTTTCTAATTGCATACGTTTGATATTTATTTTTTATACCCTTATCAATTTATTTGTTATTTACTCACTTATTCATTTATTCTTTAATTCCATGAATTGACATTTTGGATTTTTGTGGCTATGTGATTTGATTTTCTATTTGATTTTATTCTATTTCCAATTACATGATTTCTTATTTCAACTTTATTTTAATTTTGCATGAGACTTGGAGCCATCAAGGAGAGGAGATCACGACCAAATAGGGAAACTTGGAAGGAATCCGGGCTGCATATAGAAAGTGGGTAGATCACGACTTTAGGAAGGAGTCTGGGCTGCATATAGAAAGTGGGCAGATCACAGCCGAGGCACATCCGGGAGCACATGGAAAGAAGATTAAAGGGGATCTGATCACTTACCAAACAAGATACGACTACATCCTTGGGGAAACCTCCAAGTGAGCCACACAGAATGGACTTCCCATATCCACGTGCACATAGGAAAAAATGGAAATAAGATATTCCATAAGGAGTGGGCTGCCTTATAAATAAAGGAGAGAATCCAAGCATAAGGGAATTTTTTTTTTCAGAGGGGAATAGGCGGAAAGAATTTTCACACGGAACTTTGGAGGAGAGCAAGGGACTTCAGGCAGAGACCGGGCTATCACCTTATTCACTAAGAGGGGATTTTCTCTTTCACTTCACAGGTTAGTTTTCCATATAATATTCTTATTTAGTTTAGATTTCTTTTAAAAAAATTTTAGTTTTTTATTAATTCTTTGTGTTAAAGTTTATTTTGTTTTGTAAATTCTCAATTAGTTTAGTTCTAATCCACCTTTTAATTTTAGTTTATGATTTAATTCGAATGTGTTAGTAACTTTTATTCCTTAGTTTAAGTAATTTGTGAAGTAAAGTTATTTTTTAAAATTCTGGATTAACTTAATTTTAGCTTATAATTTGAATGTGTTAGTGACTTTAATTCCTTAGTTTAAGTAATTTGTGAAGTAAAGTTTATTTATTTTTTTAATTCCAGATTAACTTAATTTTGGTTTATGATTTAATTCGAATGTGTTAGTGACTTTTATTCCTTAGTTTAAGTAATTTGTGAAGTAAAGTTATTTTTTTAAATTTCGGATTAACTTAATTTTAGCTTATAATTTGAATGTGTTAGTGACTTTAATTCCTTAGTTTAAGTAATTTGTGAAGTAAAGTTTATTTTTTTTAATTCCGAATTAACTTAATTTTGGTTTATGATTTAATTCGAATGTGTTAGTGACTTTTATTCCTTAGTTTAAGTAATTTGTGAAGTAAAGTTTATTTTTTAAAATTTCAGATTAACTTAATTTTAGTTTATGATTTAATTTAAATGAGTTAGTGATTTTTATTCCTTAGTTTAAGTAATTTGTGAAGTAAAGTTTATTTTTTAAAATTTCGGATTAACTTAATTTTAGTTTATGACTTAATTCAAATGTGTTAATGCCTTTTATTCCTTAGTTTATGCTTGGATTCTCTCCTTTATTTATAAGGTAGCCCACTTCTTATGGAATATCTTATTTCCATTTTTTCCTACGTGCGTGTGGATATGGGAAATCCATTATGTGTGGCTCACTTGGAGGTTTCCCCAAGGATGCAACCGTATCTTGTTTGGTAAGTGATCAGATCCCCTTTAATCTTCTTTCCATATGCTCCCGGATGTGCCTCAGCTGTGATCTGCCCACTTTCTATATGCAACCCGGATTCCTTCTTAAAGCAAGTCATATGCAGCCCAAATTCGTTCTTAAAGTTGTGATCTGCCCACTTTCTATATGCAACCCGGATTCCTTCCAAGTTTCCCTATTTGGTCGTGAGCTCCTCTCCTTGATGGCTCCAAGTCTCATGCAAAATTAAAAATAAAGTTGAAATAAGAAATCATGTAATTGGAAATAGAATAAAATCAAATAGAAAATCAAATCACATAGCCAGAAAAATTCAAAATGTCAATTCATGGAATTAAAGAATAAATGAATAAGTGAGTAAATAAACAAATAAATTGATAAGGGCATAAAAATAAATATCAAACGTATGCAATTAGAAAAAATAAAAAAATTAAAGTAATGCAACGGATTATAATAATTTAAATGTCAAACTCAAACTCATCCTATCTCGGAAAAGGAAGTAACCAAAATCAAGAACACGCCTAAGTGGGCTATGCCAAAAGAAGTGTCCAAGTGACCTATTATGAAAGATTGTCTAAGTAACCTAGGGTGAATGTGTGCAAGCTAGAAGGTGCCAAGTGCATCTAAATGGGTTTAAGGTGATGCATAATGGGCCAAGTGTATCTAAATGGGTCTAGGGTGCCTAAGTGGGCCTAAGTCTAAATTAGGGCTGCCAAGAGTCATAACGGGGTTAGATAAATCTCTCAAAATTGAGTACATGAGTAGTAATGGGCCACTAGGGAATTGCCATAAAGTACCGAACAAATACTTAGTAGAACATGTGCTAGGTGGACAAAATTGAGGGTCTACTTACTCATATTCCTTACACTCGTGATCTCTACCGAAGACCTATGTTTTGTTCTTTTCAAGTGCTTGAATCCCCTCTAAGATGGTTGTTTCCATTCGAGTATTTTGATTACCTCGCGTATGGAATGTGGTACTTGTACCTGATTGAGATTGCCGAAAAAAGCACAAAGCTAAGAGAAAGAACTTTATAGAATACAAAATTATAGATAGAGTGATTAGTACAAGATCTCACACTCCTTCTCAAGGCAATTAGTCTATTTAGGTCCTCACTAGGTAAGTCAACATTGATAGGTTCAAAGGAGATGTTACCTTGAGAATTTTTAGAAGTGCCTGAACTTAGGTTGGACTCCTGACCTTGCTCATGGTGTATTGGGTTCTTCACTCCTTTTTGAATGCTTTTCCTTTTGAAAAATTATAGCTCAGGGTTTTGAGTAAGAGAAATGGATAAACTAGGAGACAAAGTGTGCTGATTAGGGAAAATAGCAACTTCAACTTGAGGAGTAAGAGTAGTAGGTGTTGTAGTAGTAGGTGTTGTAACAATAATAGAAGTAGTGTGTTGGTTTGACTAGGAGATAAAGTGTGTTGGTAAGGGGAAATAATAACTTCAACCTAAGGAGTAGTAGCAGTAGGTTTTGTAACAACAATAGGAATAATGTCCAAAAGTCGATATTCCTCAGGAAAATTCTCCCCCTAAATATCAATTTTGGTGTAAAATGGTTCTTACTCGAAGAAAGTAACATCCATGGAATTGTAAAAATGTCATGTCATAGGAGAATAACACTTGTACTCTTTTTTATTGGAGGAATATCCTATGAATATGCATTTGATTACCTAGGGATCAAGTTTACTCCTATTATGAGAATGGATATGGACATAGGCAAAACACCCAAACACTTTCATGGGAATGGTTGAGATAATTCTAGTGTTTGGATAAAATTTTAGGAGCACATGACTTGGAGTTTGAAAGTTGAGTACTTGAGAGGGCATCTTATTTATGAGATATGTTGCTGTTAGAACTACTTTTCCCCCAAAAAAAATTTAGGAACATGTGTAGTGAACGAGAGTGACCTAGCAACCTCAACGAGGTGCCTATTTTTTCTTTTAGCTACTTCATTTTTTTGTAGAGTGTCAACACAAGAGTTTTGATGAACTATCCCTTGACTCAATAGATAATCACCCAAGATTGAGGCAAAATATTCTTTCCCATTGTCAATTTTCAACAATTGTATTTTGTTTGAAATTGAGTTTGTATCATAGTGTTGAAGTTTTTAAATATTTGACTTGCCTCAGATTTCTCTTCCATAAGGAATATCCATGTGACTCTAGTGTGATCATCTATGAATGAAATAAATCAATAAGTTTCTATTAAATTTTTAACTCTAGATAACCCCCAAATGTTAAAGTGAATCAAGGAAAAAGGAAGTGATTTTTTATATGATAGATTGGATAAGAATTTCTCACATGTTTCTAGAATTGACAAACTTCACATGAATTTTTTTTTAACTTTACTCTTGAATAATATGGGAAAGAGTTTCTTAAGATAGGAAAAATTTAGATGACCTAACTGATAGTGACGTAACATGATTTCACTATCTTTATTAGAATTAAAACACGACAAAGAGTTATTTTGACATTGGCTTATGGACACAACCTTGTGAGCTTGAGAGCTTGTGGAATCATTAACTTTGAGGAGATAAAGCCCCGACCACACCTCTACACTGCCAATTGTCTTCGTCGAGTCCAAGTCCTAAAATTCACAAAGATTAGGAATAAATTTAACATAGTAATTCCAATCATAGGTGAGCTTATTGATAAATAAAAGGTTACAATCAAGTTTTGACACTAATAAAACTAAATTGAGGGTTAATTGGTTTGAGATGCAAACAAAATAGATTCCAACAACTTTAGATAAAGAACATATGCAATTCTAATAATAAGTCTATCATTACATAGTTTATAATTTCTTAAAATAGAGACATCATCTGTCATATGATCTGAGGCATCAGAATCCACTATCCATGACCCTTGTTTCACATTTAGGGCACTAATAAGATTACCTATTTGAGCGAAAGAACTTGTACCAATCATGTTGTTACTCTATGATTAAGTGAACATTTTGTGGAGTAGTTCCATTTGTTATTTTTTGAACAGGTTTGGTTTTGAAGAAGTGGTGTTGTCGTTGGTAGAAACAAGATGTCTGCGACTCTCTTTGTCATTGGAAAGACGTGCAGGTTTCTAAGTTGTTGGTTTTCCACGAATCTTCTAGCAAGTGTCCTTGGTATGACCAGGTTTTCGGTAGTGATTGCACCAAGGTTGTCCCTACCTTGGTATGCTATTGTTGTTTAGGGCCTATTGGGAACCACAAACAACCAAAGTAAATCATTCTCTAATGGATGAGGAACTTGATGATCCCGTCATCACCTTTTGGAAACTTTCCTCCAAATGAACCTCTTAAAAAGCTTCTCGAACATTGGGCAATGACTTTGTTCCTAAAATTCTTCCATGTACTTCATTAAGATCTTTGTTTAATCCCATAAGGAGTTCAAACACACACTTCTTCTTGATGATCTGTTTGTACAATACTTCATCTTTAGGACACTTCCACTCGTGCACTTCGAACTGGTCAAGTTGTTGCCATTGACACCTAAGGGAATTGAAGTACTAGGTGATAGAGGAATCTCCATGCCGAAGTTTATGAAGGATACTTTTGACAAAAAATAGTTTTGATGTATTTTTAGAATTGGAATAGGTTTCTTTGGCTACATCCCAAATCTCTTTCGCAGTACCAGAGAATAGGAAATTTTCTCTTATCTCATTGATCATATAATTAATCAACCAAGACATTACCATATTATTTTTTGATTTCTAGACTTTGAAAATTGGATCTTCTTTCTTTAGAATGGTTATTGCTCCGGTGAGATGATCATCTTTGATTTTCCCACAAATGAACATCATCACAGATTGAGACCATTGAAGGTAGTTATGGCCATTCAATTTATGGCCTATGATGGGAAGAAATTTTTTTAGACCCTTCAGTAGATCTTGTGATGACAACTCTTGGATTGGACATGACCTCATATGTGGAGCTTTGCCTTTTAGTGGCCATCTCGTATTTTATCATTTAGAAGAAAAGGTTTCATAATCACGCTATGATACCATCAAGAAACTGCAATAGAAAGAATAGTGATTCTTTTTCTTGTTTGAATAAAGAACCACTAGGGAAAATAAATAAAAGAGAGAACGTAATTCCATTCCTCTACTTATGGGATATAGAAAATTAAACTTCCTAAATAGATTCCTCTAAAAGAGGAAACATAATAAACTATGAAAACAAGGAATCTGGGTAATATCTCACCTAAATCCTTAAGGAAAGTCAAAACACAGTAAAATCCCTTAAATCCCATGTGTCTTGTTAGTACACATATTCTTGACTTTCTACACACAAGATTTATAGTGATTAACTCCTAATGTGAGCGCTACATTCACTTTGCAATTAAAAGTTTCCACTATGATCAAAAAGGAAAATATAAGGTGATCACAAGCCTAATCCATATAGATTTATAGTGTTTCACTCTCAATATGAGAGCTACATCCACTTTACCACATAAAATTTTCACTATAATCAAAGAAAATACAGGGTGATCTCAAGCCTAATCCACTTCTCTATTTTGACACACCCTCAACCTAAAAAGGGTCATCTCTAATAATCCTTTATATAATGATAAAATTATGACAAAATAATACATATGTAAAATACCTAAAATACCCTTTAAATAAAAATTAGCATGGGATTAACCTCCCAAATGGGATTCTTAAATGAACCTTGACCACAGATGAAATACCCATATGAATCTTAAACCCCAATATAGTGGAAAAATGAAGAAAATGACCAAATTTAAGCCCAAAGACCCAAATTCAATATAGTGAATTGATGCAGTAGCTTTCTTTTTTGTGAAACCCTCACGCAATAAAATCAATTAAGAAAGGGCAGGCACGGTATTATAAATAATAAATTAAATAAGGAGCTTACAAAATCAGACCTAACATTACCACTCTATGCTTCCATACGCTAATTCAAGTTCACCAAACCAATCTTCCTTCAAATTTTCCTATACATATTTCTTGGCCTGTGGCGACATACAGATTCAGAGTTTGATTTTTCTCTGTTCTAATAGTAGTAAGTTTAACAAATCTAGGCTTATCAACATCTAAGCTTTATAGTGATTTCTAAAAGTCCCCTGAAGCAAATAGTTAGAGGAAATGGTTCTTTTTATCTCAAATATTTCTGCATGTCATTCATTGGGAATCTCTTGTCCACTCAACAGAAATCATCTTTAAAGCTGTATGGCTTAATAAAGCAAAAAGGCCAATCAGGACCAAATATTTCATTTAAAATATCCATTTAAAACTATTGCAGCAATTTTTAAAATTTTCTCAGTGAACAAATAAATTCCATATCAAACAAGAAAGAGGCCTATCTTGAAGAATTAGTTCAAAGTGCATAACCAAGGTATAACATGGCCAACCATGATGAGGCAAGGTGGGCCATGTTAAAATTTTAAGGGCAGTTAATTCCCACCTTGCCTCATCATGGTTGGCCATGTTATACCTTGGTTATGCACTTTGAACTAATTCTTCAAGATAGGCCTCTTTCTTGTTTGTTATGGAATTTATTTGTTCACTGAGAAAATTTTAAAAATTGCACTTTTTTTGGACTAGTTTTGATCCATTTTTTATTTGCCATACACCCTATGCGTATTCTTTGCCATAATAGTTCTTATTTAAGGAACCTAAATGTTGTGAGAGGATTTATAAGGAGAAAAACAAAGTTGATTGTCTCCTAAATATTGAATCCATTGATAATGTTACAAATTAATACCATAGGATTAAGTCTGTCCTCAACATTAATTTACAGTCATCTAAAATAAAGCAAAATTAACAAAGAAAGCAGTTAAATCGTAGCGTTAAAATACTCCAGATATCAAGCACATTCAATTTGCAGAATATAAACCACAATGAAGACAACTGGTTAATTAACAAAATCACAATTCCATACCTTTGTTTATGATTCCTTGTTCAGTTTTTTTATGCTTGTTGATTCTGACGAGCCACATCATAAGTTGCATGGAGACCAATAAAAAGATAGTAAATTAGCATTACTGCACTGCAAATGAGGAACCTCAAGAATGCCTGATAACCCAGTGATCCTACGAGAAACAGGTTCATCGCAACTGACAGAGATGGCAGCCAGGGGACAAGTGGAACACCCCAGACATTTGCAACTCGCTGCTTCGGAAGCAACGCCATCCCCAAAGTTCCGAGAAACCAAATAAATGCTGCAACTGCATATCCAATCCATCCTGTCTTGTTTGAATTCCAAAGCACTGCTATTCCAATCGATGATCCAATAATAACAAATAAACAAGCCAGAAATTTGACCAAATCACGCTTCACAGTAGTATCCTTCACATAATATCGCCTCACGAGCAATGCAACAGCGATCAACGAAAAGATTAAGAGTGTACAGAATGAAAAAATACTAGACAATACATCCAAGCTAGAGAAAAGAGCGATTGTAGCACTGGGTATGGCCACCAGTAGAGTTGCATTTATGGGGGTTCCGGTCCGTGGGTGAATAAGGGCAAACCAGGGTGGAATCATATGAGCTCTTGCAATCTGGGTCATGTATCGAGCTTGCCCAAGGCCTCCAATTAGCAAGCTCGTGTCATGCCCTTGAGGGCGCATATACTCACAATATACTTAGCCCATTTCATGCCAAGTCTTTCAAACACAACCGCGTAAGCAGCATTTACATCTAACTCGTTGTATTTTTCCATCATGGAAAGGACCAAGGCCATCAAGCAATAAACAACAGTGATCATTGTCATCGAACCAACCAAACCCAGTGGTATGTCTCTGGTGGGATTCTTGGTTTCTTCAGCCATGGTCGCAACCATGTCGAAACCGGTATAGGACCAGTACACAACTGCCGCAGCCCTGAAAATCCCTCTTGCACCATACGGAAAGAAGGGGACCAAATTTGAAGTCTTGCCACGAATGAACCCAATTATAATAATAAACAATATTACCATAAAACTTATCACAGAACTGATCCAGTTCAAAATAGATGTCCCCCTTGTCCCGCACATGGCTATACCGTCTGCAATTAACAAAACACCGGCTGCTATTGGGTCCAACAGATTGAAACCATCTGCTAAATGACTCACCCGAATTCGCAAAAAATCGGCATTTGTATTGATCATACTGGCAAAGTAGGAGGACCAAGACCGAGCCAGACCAGCAGCACCAACAATGGCCTCCAAGAGAATGTTCCCGGCTGCGAGAAATGCAACGAAGTCGCCTAATTCTACTCTAAGATAAGAGAAAGACCCTCCTGCAACGGGTATTTCAACTGCGAACTCAGTGTAACAAAGCACGGAAAGCAATGCAGAGAGACCCGAAGCCGCATATGATAATACAATGGCGGGTCCTGCATGGTCACGAGTTTGCTGCCCAGTGATGACAAATATGCCAGACCCAACAACTGAGCCGAAGCTCATCCAGGCCAAGTCCCACCAGGTGAGGCACTTTTTCAAGGGGTTTTCACTCTCCCTCTGTTGAAGAAACACCTCGTTTGCAACGGAGGATCGGCTCAGAAGGCGGTCCTTGAGCCTGAAACACGTCTGCAAAAGAGCAGTTCTGTATGAAGCCAAGTTCTGGAAAGACTCTTCTGGAAAGAAGTCTTGTCTACTCCATCTCCAATAGCTTCTTGTGGGTTGTTTGTGGTTTTGGGTCTGCTCGGCCATGGTGGTGGAGAAGAGGAGTGAAGAGAGATAGGAATGGGTGTCGGCGTTGAGAGGCGAGATGTATGAAGAGAAACAGAGGAAGTGGGAGTCGTTCGCCAATTGACTTGAGGGTGAATAATGTGGTGACACCCAAATCCTAGATGTAGCCGTAATTGAATGTCCTAGCTGTAAATCCATCCTCATCCATCATAATTTGGTAGCACGATTCTTTATCATGTTGAGGACTCCATCGACATCAATTAAAAACAGTTAATAAATAACAAATATAGTAAATATAAAAATATTCTGACATCACCATTACTTACCATATAATCACATGATAAAAAATCACACAAATTTCATAAAAATATTTTCACACCAATATTACTTCCAAATACTTACACCATAAAATGAACACTGAAATTCAATTTATTCCTGAATGTTTAGAAGAATCCGTCACCACTAAGGAATCCATCATCATTAAGGAAAGAACACCGTTGCTTACCAAATAATTACATAATAAAAAATCACCTAAATTTCATAAAATATTTTGATATCAATATTACTTACGAAATACTTATACCCTAAAAAGAACACTTAAAAAAACACCCCAATTTCACAAAAACATTGTGCTATCAATATTACTCACCAAATACTTGCACCATAAAAAGAACACTTGAATTCCATTTATTCTTGAATGTTCGAAAGAATCATTATTATCATCATTGTTATGGGTATTATTATTATATTTGTTTATTTATTTATTTTTTTAGGGCCCATTTGGTAAGTATTTTTGGTCTCATTTATTTTAATTTTGGCCTAATTTTCAAGCTTATGTTCATAGCCATTAGCAAGACCAAATTTGGGTCATTCATTTTTAACTCAAATCTTCACCATCCATTTTTAAACCCTAATAGACTTGATTAATTTTATATTTTGCATAAATATAGGGTCAAATATTGCATCTTAAACTTGAGTACATCATTAAAAGCACCCTTCAACTAAGCAATTGTATGTCATCTTGTAGATGTCCAATTTTCTTTGATATTTTTATGTTCAAAATTATATTTCATGAATAATGATGACCTTGATACTCTTCTTGGGACATCCTAGTTGCAAGGATGAAGGGTGAATTGAACTGAAAAACCAAAAGTGAAAGGAGGTCTTAGGTGCAATATTTGTCCAACCAATAAAATGTTTTAAGGTGATCGAAGGGGTTAGACTTGTCCAATCGAATTGAAACTAATTTTTTTGGATTTCTCACTTTTTGAACATAGATCTAACCAAATTTAAGAAATTTTGGAGGTCATTTTCTCAAGAAATTAATTAAAGAAATATGAGTGTTATCCTAGCTCAAAAGGGTGCTACCAGGGGCTCTATAAAGGGCACCACTCCCTAGTCGTTGCCCCCTTATTTTAATTAAGGAGCATGTGAATATAGCCCAAAAGTGACCTTTTTCTGATGTTTAAACTCAAGGAAATGGGCTAGGTCCAATGACTTACTAATTCTAAACCATGGGCCTTTTTCATGTGGAGGGGAGATGCTCTCACATGAAGGAACTTAGGGGGTGTTTGGTACACGGGAATAGGGAGTGGGAATAGACATCTCATTCCTCTTCTCCCTTATTCCTATGTTTGGATAAATATTAAGAAGGTAGAAATGAAATAAAAAATTATTCCGGCAGAAATCAAATCCAACTTATGAGTCGGATTTGCATTCATTAAAAGTAGGTGGTATTCTGATTCATTAAACCTATTTGATAATATAAAATAACCTAAATTACTATTTTACCCTCTTATCTTGTTCTTCAAACCCTCTTATCTTGTTCTTCAAACCCGATGTTTATCTTCTTTGTAAAGGTAGAGATCCATTCATCATTCGCTTCTTATCTTCTTTGCAAAGCTAGAGACCCACTCATCATCTAATTCTCTGCAACAAGTGATTCTTCCAAATTGAATCAATTAAACCTTCCACGATATTTAAAAAAAAAAAAAATCAATTTCTAATTTATAGGGTTTTGGATGTTCATTTTGATTGTTAGATCTAGGATTCGTCATTGTTTGCTGCAACTAGGTTCTGAAAACTCTCTTCTATATCTTCGATCAGGTTTACCTTATTTTCTCTTTCTTCTTCAACTTCTTTATATGTGTTTCTTCTTCTCTATAAATCGATTAATTTTTTTTTGTTAATTTATGTTTGGAATCTTTGATTTTTCTTTATCTTGTATTAATGGAAACTGGAGAGAAAAATTGAAATGGTTGGAAAAAGATTTTTCGATTTCACGTGTTTACAATATTCTTATATTTTTTTTCTCTTTTTTTTTTCTTAGTAAAATATAATTCTATAGTTTTTTTTTTGCATGACAAATTATTTAAAATTTTGATAAAAAAAAAAATGAATATTTAAAATTTTTTAAGGTTATGGATTTTATCGGATATGATACTTGTTGAAAATTAGAATAAATTTGAATTCTTTTATTTCCTCTTTTGAAAATAGGAAAAACATTTGCTAGCTTTGAGAATTTAAATATTATAATAAATAATTTTTTTTTGAAAAATATAATTTTATAACTACTTAAGCATGACAAATTATTCAAATTTTTAATAAAAATAATAATTGAATATTTGTGCATTAGGGTTATACGATTTTTTATGGTTAATTTTTTATTTATTGAGTATATATATATTTTTTCGTCTTATTATTTAATAACAAAAAATCTCTCAAATTTTATTTTTTTAAAATAAAAGTAAAAATAAAAAAATATTTTAAATTATATGTAAGGATATTATTGTAAATTTATTTATTTTTCATTTCCATTCCTATTATTATCAAACATTGGAATGGAAACAAATAATCATTCCAATCTTGCATTCCTAAGTTCATCCAAATGCTATAAATGGAATCATCAAATTCATTCCATTCCACTAAGAAATAGGAAAGGAAACAAAATATTATTTCCATTCCCTATTCCGACGTACCAAACACCCCCTTAGGGTGAATATAAGAAAGGAATAAACAACCATTGAGGGGGTTTGGATCCTCTCCCTTAGGGGTAGTTTTGGATGTACTTGTTGGCCTGGTTCTTGGAGTCTACCTTAGAGGAAGAAGAGATCTTGGAAGTTCTTTTCATGTTTTTGGTTTTTCTTTACATTCTTTTTTTTGTTAATTCATATGCTTAGTTGTCTAATCTTTGCTCTATTCATTCAATTTATTTATTTTTTTCTTTTTTTAATGTATAGTGAGTAGTCACTTGGGTTGAGGAAAGAGAGCCCTAGGGCATCCCACTTTGCTCGTGAGGTCTTCATAGTTTATATTCACCTAATTTTTGGACCCCTATCATTTAAATAAAGACACCATTTCTTGATACATGGAAATTGGAGTTTAGGGGTTGCTTTAGGGCATTTCAAGTACTTAAATACCCTTTTGATTTGAAATGGCCATTATTGAGCTCTTAATGCAACAATTTAACAAATAGAAGACTATTAGGCTTGAACAAAATAACCAAACTTTTATATATTTGGAAAATGGAGTTTAAGGGTTGCTTTAGGGTATTTCTAGTGCTTAAGGGAGATACCCTTTTGACTTGGAATGATCACTATTGAGTCATTAATATTGCAATTTGGAAAATAAATGAGGTTTTATGAAAAGTCACTACAATAAATATCACTTTTTACCATGACTTTTTTGCCATAAACTAAATTTTATGATAAAATGTCACTTTTAGCCACAAATTTCCTTTTAGTCACTAAAAATATGACAAGAATAATTCTTGTTGAATGTATGACATTTTTCCTTAACTCCACTTTTAACTATAAAATTATTCATGGTAAATATTACCTATCACTACAAATTTACTTTTTATTGCTAAAAATATGGTGGGAATATTTTTTCACTTTGAAAAATGGGAATTGCTCTTAATACCACTTGAACAACAACTAAAAGTCTAATAGGGAACATCCAGAGGAGGGTGAATGGGTGATTTAAAAATTTAAATCAATATTTATGAATTATAACCAACCTTTTCTTACTCCAATAGATATCAGGGATAACCCAAATAACTAAATGAATTATACTTAAAATCTTTAGGTATATAAAAATATGATTTTTAACTTTTAGGGATACCTTGCAATTTGTTAGGGATAAAATAATATAATTGTTAATATCTCAAATATATATTGAGGTATGTTAGGGATAATAATAACCACCAGAATAACCAACCTAAAATTCTCAATAACAATCCTAACAAACCAATCAAAAGATATCTTGATAAAAGGTAAGGAAAACAATAATTAGTTATATGTATAACTAACTCAAAAACCTCAATAACAAACTAACCAATTAATAAAAAAGTTTATCAATATCATCAACCAAAATATAAGTAGTAATAAATAGATATGTAATGAGGCATAAGATTTTTATGTGGAAAACCCCCACAAACTATGGAGATAAAAAACCACGAGGTCTAAGACATACCAATCTAAATTTACTATTCGAAATCAAGTTATATAGATTTACTTGGCCACTTTACCCTAAAGACTTACTCTCTAACACCTACAACTTGATTCATGTCTGCGACACAACAACTCTCTATTGCTCCTTTGTAGATCTTTCGACCAATCCGAAGGGATTAAGGTCTTCAATATGCGATTCAAAAATTCAAATCCTTGAATGAGAGATTAAGAAGTATGTGGCACTTTAAGCTTCCTCTTTAAGAGATTTAAAATGATATTTCCAATGAAACTCTCTCAACTAAAGTGAGATCTCTAACCCTTAAGGGGTTATAATGAGGTATTTATAGGAAAATACCAAAGAGTTTTGGTATGTTAAGTTCCCAAATTAGAGTTTGAGTGAAATTCATCCAAAATCCATTTCTAAACTCGACAGGATTGTCATGACCGCTTGAGTGGGCTTAAATTGCTATAGTGCTTAGCTTGATTGATCTTTACTGCTTGAGCAACACCTACTTATTTTGAAAAATCATTTTAAAACATTTTAGGTTTAAAAATGATACAAAACCTTTTATACCTCAAAGAAGCCTTATATGTCACAAGTCAAACATTTTTAGACATACCTATGACTTCCTGGTTCGATGAACAACAACCCTTAATCTTCAATGGAGAGCAAGTCACTATCTAAAAAGACTTTTATGGTCAAACATTAGTTGGAACAAAATTGCCAACATATAAATAAGACTCAAAGTCCTATCAATCTCCGCCTTTGGCAATTTTGTGATAAACTCTAATAAAGAGTTTACATAACACACATTAACGCTAAAAAAAACACACTAAGGAAATACTTTGCATCGCTTTGTATCATTTATATTCCAACCTTGTAACCTGCACACATACAAAAAACTATACCAAAGGTAAAGCAATATGAAGGATAAAATAATGTCGTGAAAGCAAAACAGGATAGTTGGAGATTTTGCTTGATACATTATGAAAGCATGAATAAAGAATAGATTTCTATAATGACACTAAGGTACAAACCAAAACTTAAGAGGAATTTGAATGTATGCAAATCAACTCGACATAATAGAAGCTAGATAAGACCTAATAATTTAATAGTAAAGTGAAGGGGCGTTCACCTACCATATTATAAGTAGTGAAAACCTTGGGAATAAGCTTTTGTGATTAAGATTAGTTCTAGATAGATAGGCAATTCAAACAATAATATTTTGCAAGAAACATCTATGTTAGGTATCTCTCTAAACTATCCAAGTTATGCTTCCTAAGGTTGATTTGGTTTACTCCAATGTCTCATGTTCAATTTTCTCCAATATTTCAATTAAATTCCCTTAATGAATGAATGAATTGAATTAAAGAATTTAAAATTCTCAAAATTTAGAAAAAAAATATTAACTCCCCCTAAATTAAGGAGTTTCTATGATCACCCTATCTCCCCTTATTTATAACTCCCCATTTTTAAGTGAATTAGATATTCAATTTTCTCCCCATTTTTGTCAGAAAAATGCAAAGCAATATGAACATGAGAAATCACACAACAACTATATATATATATTTATTTATCAAAAATCAATTTTGGATACATAAGATAAACAATGGATAAACATCTAGACCGGTAAAAATACATATAAAAATAAACAAAAACACTAAGCGTTTGGTGGTGGTGGAGCAGAACTTGAAGCACGTATCCATTATATGATCAAGATAAATCTTCCACATGTAAAGACGAGAAATACTCTAGACAGGGCTATGCTGAAGTATATGCATAGGAAAAGCTAGCAACATCCATCCTCCAATGATGCACATGCTTTTCTTATAGAATCCATTTTAAGAAGCAAAACTTGGCTAAATTGACCTTCCCTGACACTATCTATGTAGAATATGATTCTATGAAGATTTAAGGTCAGAGAAGAAATGGATCATATAGACTCAATGAGTCGATAATGGACAAACTAATAATATTGAACTAGAGGCTCTTGATAGAGTAAACATCCCATTGGTAAAGCCATAGGTTCGAAAAGAACCTGAAGTAAAAAGCCTTAAAGAGGTTTAGGTGTCCCAGATAGGGTCACCTTAGCCATATCTAAGAAAATACCAAAGGAAACAAAAATTGAGAAAATTTTGGATAAGATATAAACCATGAAAAATGCTGTAAACGAAGTGTAGAACAAAACTATGAAATCGAAAACGTGAAAAATGAAGAAAATTGACCTAAGAAATCGAAGAGATAGAGTCTTAGAACATTTGAGAGAATAGGAAAATATTTGAAATGTCAAAAGGCGCATTGGATAGGTTTTTATAGTCAGATACAACACTAGATACAAATTAGTGCTTGAGTAGGATGCTCGATGGATGCGTCGTTGGATGCAACTTAGAGCGCTTGAGTGATAGAGCCATTGGATGTGGCTTAAGCATTGGATTCAACGCTCGAGTAGGTAGAGCTTAATTTCAAATCTACCAAAGGATAGAATACTCAACTAACTAATTTAGAAACTAGGATAGACACCAATTGAAACAAATTTTAGCAATAAACTAAAATGAGTAGATAATTAAGTTAAAAAACTTTCAACATTAGATTAATTGGTAATAAGTTTCAAAAAAGGTAAGTGCCAAACTCAAGATGAGCAATTGGGTTTCTAATGATCTCAAAGAATTAAGGAATTTTAGTGGGTCCCATGAAGTATGCCCCATCCTAAGCAGCAATGAGGATAATGGTTCCACTAAGAAGAAGATATCAAGTAGGTGCAGTAAAGAGGAAACTGGAAATTAGGAGCACGTGTCATTTGAAGAACCATCAAAACTACCATCTGGTTGTGGAGACAACAACACATATAGGACAAATGGTGAAGGCAAATTTATCACAAAAGACACCCTCTTCCTTCATTAAATGTAATCAAGTCGTGAGCCAATCGGTTTGGAGATCGTGTGTCTTTCATTTATTAACCTCACGTGGTAGAAAACATGCGAGACTCTAGCATAAATGGTCCCACTACTGCTTGATGCTGACTAGATATACAAAGAAGAGCCTTAGAGCTCTCCTGGCTTCTCCATGCATTAGCAAGCTTCTAATCATACATGACCATGACACAATAGTTTGCTTTTCCATATTAGGGTGCTGAATTTCTAAATCTCCTCTTCGCTACATTTCCAAGAGGCAGAAGCTGCCCTAAGTCCTACAGTTCCTTCCTTTTGTTTTCTTTCAATGGCTGCTAGTTGGGGGTGTTCCACATATGGGATGAGTTATTTTAAGATTGACAATTTCCCAACATGTCAATAGGAGCAAAACCTTGCTTTTAAAATTTTGGTTTTAAAACTACTCTGAGTAGATCCTATCCAATCCCGTATTTGATGCAAAGCTAACTAAATAAACCTTCAAAAGATGAAGAAACTTTGGCGAAGGCAGTTAAACTTGGAAATCTGGTAAAGGCCCTAATGCTTTCACTGCTTATTCTTGAGCAAAAAGAGTCACTTTAAACTCTTTCCAGTCCAGAATTATTTGATGGGGCTTCCTTCCGAGAGGTAGTGTCATTTGGCTTGTTGCCCTCGAAAAATTCTCGACTTAGATCAACATTTAAAGAATTGAACAACTCCATAACAGCTAGAGCTGAACCCAAAACCTACGAAAATTATAATGTCCAATCCAAACTCAAATGATCTTCAACAAGTATTCAAGAGCTTGTTCAGAAAAATGATAAACTACATTCCATGTCTCATTCTCATTTTTCCAGTATCCGGGTAGAGTTCTTAAGGAGCTCATATGGGCTATTCCTTGAATTCTTCTACTTCAAACTTTCAAACAATGGCAGATTTTGAAGGTATTATCCTGAGGCATGGTTCTAAATTCTCTTCCAACTATTTCTTGGCATTGACAAGAACTTCATCACGATACTTGGCCATAAAGAAGTGTCCTATCTCCAATCTAGGTTGCAGAGACATCTTGAAGATTGGAGCATGATGGCGGTGGCATTACTTAGGTCATGACTGACGGTAGGATGCTACAAGTATGATCTAAGAATTACTAAATCTAGCAGTCTTGCACCCATCAAACGAATGTCTAGAGTCATCTTCATTGTTCTTTATCAAGCTAGCCATATGGATTGCTAGATGTTGGGGATTTTCCTTTATTTAGGTTAGGTGGTTCTCTAGGCTCTCCTCCTTATAGAGAAAGAGAATGACACCTAAATTGGTCCTTCAGGCTTTCCCCCACTAAGAGGAGGAAACCATTTAGTTTGAAAAGGAAAGTTCAAGGATAAAAAATATGAAAGATATCCCTATTTGGCATAGGGGTCCCAACTTAAGTAATAAATGAAAGTTTTAGAAATTCTCATGATGGATAATTTATTTTAAGATAGTTACCAAAATTATCTTAAAGTTTCTCTTCTAAAATATTAAGTAGGAGCGGGCCATAGGCAAGCCCATAGCGTCCAAGATTGAGCCCATCTTGATTTTGGGTCCATCACCATCCTAAAGATAGGGTGGCCTAAGGAATCAAGGGATATGGACTATCCTTTATGGATAAGACTATATATGTTTGTAGTGGGAATGGCCAATCCTAAAGATGGAACTCTTCAATTGGTAACATGGATGTCAAGGATATTGCTTACACACTTAACTTAGACATGAAGTGGTAGAATCACCTAAAGTGGTCCCACTTACATGGGCTAAGGGCTAAACATAAAGGTATGTTGATAAATGCCTTAGAATAACCTTTGGAGGTTAAAGACAGGTTGATTAATTAGAGAGGGTCTCTACCTAGTAATAAGAGTCATGACCTACCTAAAGCAGGCTTGATTTTTATAATACTAGGATACCTTGCATGGATATAAGCAGTTTGAGAGCACTATATTTTTGCTAATTTAATTACCAACTTGCCTTGAATGCTTAGCTTATTTTTATTAATGCATGAAATTATTATATTTATTATAGATATCATGCCTTTAACCTGTCATCTATTACTTTTTTCATGTGAGACTCCATTATCATTTTGCCAAGTAATGAGAATAGTAAGATCTCATTAAAAGAAAGAACCTAGCACTAATCAAACATTTGACATCTAATGCCTAGGTCATATTAATCTATATAGGATCCAAAGACTAATTAAGTCTGGACTTTTTTAATTCAAAAGATCTTTCAAGCAATAAATCCTATATAAATGGTAAAATGACCAAATGGCCACTTTAGTTTTAAAGGACTTAGAACTAAGGAATGTTTGAAGTTAGTGCATACTCACGTATATGAGGCATTTTGTGTTTTTATATAGAAAGTATGGGTATTTGATCATTTTATTGATAAATACTCTAGTTTTGGATATTAGATAGGAAATCTGATGCCTTGGATAAATTCATTGAATTTAAGGTGGAATAAGATAAACTATTGAGTAAACATATCAAGGAACTTTGATTAGATTGAGGTGGTTAATCTAGTAGGTTTGATTCTTCCAAACAGAGCATGAGATCTTATCCCAATTGTGTGCACCAAAGACTCCATTGCAAAATGGAGTAATGGAAATAAGATATTGAACTTTGATAGATAAAGTGAGATCGATGATTGGTTTCTCATTACTTCCCATATTCGTTGGGCATATATCTTAAAGATTGTGTAATAACTTTTTTTTTTTTTTTTTTTTTTTTTTTTTAAGCAGTGTATCAGTTTATAAGATATCCAAAAGGATTTTGGGATTATAACTTCATAGTCAAAATTATAAGAAGGTGTTTGTTGTTACAAATACCAGATTTTTTATGAAGACTATATGATATGTAATAAGTCAAACAATGATATAGATTGGAGAATACTATAAGATAGTCCCACTATACAAAAGATACAATGGATAAAATACCAACCATTCCCATTTCTAGTACATCGATGCCTTGTCGTAGTGGGAGGGTTTTTAAATAACCAGACTGATTCATGTATTTGGGAAAGTCTTTCGAGGCCATTCTAAAGGAACATGAGATCGATCCCATAGATTACGATAAATAAATGAGCAATGTGGATGCACATATTTGGCAAAAAACTATGGAGGTAGAGTTAGAATCCTTTTGATTCTAATGTAGTCTGGGATCCTGTAGAAGCAACTGAAGGGATAAAAATCATAGATGTAAGTTGGTCTACAAGAGGAACAAAGGAGTAAATGGAAAATTGATATTTATGTGGCTAGGTTGTAGCTAAAGATTATAGTTCGAAACATTGTTTCAAATATAGGAAACCTTTTCACCAATAGCTATGTTCGAATCCATTAGAGTACTCCTACCCATTGCGGTGTATCTCATTTATGAGATATTAAAATAAGATGTCTAGATAGTGTTCTTAAACTATTATCTTGATATTAGCATCTATATGATGTAACAAGATATTTTCATAGCAAAGGGCCTTGTGAGTACAAGAAATTGCAGGGAAGCATGGTGGTGCTTTAGGATCTTTTAGGTAGATGATAATCTACTCATTAGTAATAATGTATGGTTATTGTCATCAGTCAAGATTTGGTTTTCTACTTAGTTCCAGATGAAGGATCTAAAAGAAACGTAGTATATTCTTAGGATTAAGGTCTTTGGGGACTGCAAGAATAGAAAATTAACACTATCTTAAGTTACCTACATAGATAAGCTTTTGGTCAAGTATGTGATGTATGATTCTGAGAAAATTTTATTACCTTTTAAGCATTGAAATCCTCTTTCTTAGGATCAGTGTCCTAAAACACCTGAGGAGAAAGAGCGCATATAGTCAGTACCCTATGCCTCTATAGTGGGTGGCCTTATGTATGTGATGCTATGTACCAGGCCAGATATTTGCTTTGCAGTGGGTATGGTAAGTAGATATCAATCTAATCTAAGTCCAGAACACTAGGCTGCTATCAAGCATATACTCAAGTATCTTAGGAGAATGAGAAATTATGTGTTTTTGCTCCAAAGTGTTGAGATGGTTTAGAGGACAACATCATGGTTGACAAGATACCTTCTATGGAGAACCTAGTGGATCCCTCTACCAAGACATTGACATGGAGAGTCTTTGTTGGTCATAGGGATAACATAGGTTTCAGATAAGTATGTGGCATGCTTTATACGCATGATGCTTTAAGGGCTAGTGAGAGATTGTTAGGATAGAGTTCTTAAAAGCATGACATGATGTAATAAATTTGGAATTCATTATTTATTTAATAATGTTTCAATTTCACTTTTATCTATCATTATTCTATGTATTATACTTTATGAGCATTCTTGCTTGCATCTTTTGCATTATACGTAACTTGGGTGCATTAGGAGTTGCACGAAAAATCTAAATCATGGGTTTCCTGCAAATAGAAGACTTGTTCACAGTTAGTTCATGGGCTTAGGTGATTCATTCCCAATTGGTGTATCAGCTGATTCATTTCCTCTCAATGGTCCTCGGCAACGGCGCCATTTGATTCGTTCCCAATTGGTGTATCAGCTGATTCATGTCCTCTCAATGGTCCCCGGCAATGGTGCCATTTGATTCGTGCCCAGCTGGTGCCTTGATTTTGGTCCTCAAACGGGAGTAATCAACAAAATTTATAACCTATTACTCCATGTATTAGGATAGCCTCAGCTAGCATAGCATAGTGGCTCTAGGATCGTTCACTGGGATGAGTTTTCACTCCACAATTGATATTAATTCAAAGCTGAATTGGTGCTTTTTCATTTCAAGGTTAGCTTTAAAATAAAACATAAAGATGTTTGAAAAGGTTGGTTTTAAGCTAACAAAAATAGTAACTGAGTTTAATTACAAAGAAAAGTGTTTCTTGGAGTTTCAGATCACTAGGCTCAGGTTCCTAATACAAAAAGAGAGTTCCGGTCACTTGTTTCTTTTCCTCGCATTAGGGATTTAACATATAGTTATTTCCCGAACTGGTGTGGTACAGATGCTTCCCCTTAATGGGTTCAAACACTAAATCCCTGTCACCGATGCATCTTGCAATGGCTCATACCTCTCACCTAGCATTTTCCATTCAAGGTGATCTTTAACCTTGGATTACCTGTCAAAAGCTCGCAAGAGATAACTAATGGATGTCTCCTTGGAGTCCAAAAGCTTACCAAGTTTGGCTATTTTAGAAAATCCTACCTTTAAACCACCTCCTAAAGGCTCGCAAGAGATAAACTAGTGCATCTTAATGGATGGAGATCACTTGCTTTACCAAGTGTTGGCCTAGGTGATTTAAAGGCGTTTTAAGTTGACTAAAAACATAGAAACCATTAACGGATCACACTTTCTTTTCATTAAAAATTGAAACAACAAAACTTCCAATTTATGCATTCGGAAACTTACCAGGCTTTATTCACTCCAAGAGACAAAGAGCCTAGCCACTCATCCTCTGAGGAAACATCCTCAGAGTTTGATTTGCTAGAAATAAAAATAACGAGAAAACAAAAATATGAAGGAAAAGCAGAGCAAGTGCTCTGTAGAATATATTTCTTACTATCGTCGATTACATATCTGATATATAATCTATATGATCCTTTATTTACATTGGTTCAAAGATATATATAGAGAAGATATTTTCTAAGAAATATCCCAATAATATCTTTGATTGATTACAAGGAGAAAATATCTTGAGAAAAAAATCTAACTATGTCAGTTGCAAATATCTGAGTTTACATAGGTGGATTTTGCAAGGTGATTCACATGTTGAATTATCCATTTTGCAAGTTTGAACTTTGGTTTTGCAACTTGGAGGTGATTTCACAACTTGAAGATGATTCCGCAACTTGGAGATGATTCACAACTTCATTTGCAGCTTGGAGGTGATTTTGCAACGTGGTTCGCAGCTGCAAAGATGGAGGCATGGGCTGCGAAATGGCACTTGTGTGCCAAAGGTGGGTTTCGCAGCTCATTTCGCAGCTGCGAAAATGGGCTTTGGGCTACGAAATTTTCGCACAGCTTGATGCTGTTGTCTTCACACAGCCATAACTTCTTGGTTTCAACTCTAATTCATGTACCGTTTGAAGCGTTGGACTCCTGACTTCCCGAGATTCGAAAAGTGATATAGCATGCATGAAATGGACTCCAGGAAGTACTTGAAATGTGTCCAACAGTTACTGTCCTCTTGAATTCTTCATGTTAGATTTCTCTCTTTTTCCTCCTTGCAATCTTGATTGGCTTTGGCAAAGAACTACAAAGCTCTAAAGCTTGAATTATTCATTTAAATGAGCTTCCATTTTCTTTGCCATGGATTATATAAAGCTCTCCCTCACCTTAGATTGCTTTGGTGATAAAAAAGCTATCAAAAACACCAAAACTTAACACAATTTGATTAGGAACGATTGCAAGGGTCCTTAACATGCCAATTGAGTTAAAATTCAAGAACTAATACTCAAAAGTGTTTAAAAGAGTTAATTACAAACTATAAAATAGCACTTTTTGAGTAGTAATCATTAGGCAACCCATTAAAGGTAGTAGTGCACCACTTCCTAATTGGAAGAATGGCTGCTTTTGGCTATTAGGATGGGCTTCCCATGTTGAGTGTACTATTGTGTATGGCTACACATTGGACATGACCTATGTTGAGTTATGACTTAAGGCTATCAAGTAATCATGACTCCACCAAGCCACTTCATTGTATTGTCTCTCAACCTTGAGAGAATATTGAGCTCGTGCTGAAGTTAGCAATGGCTTTGACCTATGGGTGAGATCATAAGCTGATCATATATACTCACTATTGATAGAAGTTGGTAGCAATAAGTATTCTCAATAAAGGCACCATGATATCTTTTGGGATTGAGACAGTGTGTCCCTTTGGGTGATCCTAAGGAGGTGTGTTCATGAAAACTATGGTCATAGTAGTTCCTTAAGTGGAATTTGACATAGGCTCTTTAAGAGCTAAGATATGTTAATTGAACACATAATACTAGGATTTGTAACTCATTGATTGTAGAGGTAGTCTTGAAAGGTTGATAACTTTCACCTTGTTAGACTACGAACACTAATTCAAGGGGAGACTAAACACAATGGATTGCAGATCACAGACTTGACCACTTAGTGTCTCATTGTTATTTACATAGGATACTGGAGTTCAGTTGATTCTCTATAGTGGAATGTTGAACCAACATTAGAATTGGATTATAAGGGAACCAGTATTCCTATAGGTCCCAATGGTCCTCACTCTGAGCTCATATACCTTGTTCTCATGGGTTATGAGGGTTGGATTGGTTCTAGGTTCACTTTTGAGCATAAGGACATTTTGGTAATTATGTAAGGTTGCATAGAGGTAAGTGAACAAGGTCTTTGGATTGGGCTAATTGATTAATTAGTAGGCACTAATGGGTTCATTAATCAATTAGAACTCATTTTGGGCTAGATTAAGTGACCCAAGCTCATGTGGACTGAAGTCACTTAAGCCCACTTAGGAACCCCCTTAGGGGTTAGGGTTTCCATTGCTTTTGTCTTCCACCATCCAAAGAGATAGAGAGCCATAGCCTCCACCCTCTTTTCCTCCCCACCAGAAGTGTGCCAAGATCAAGGTTCAAGTCATCGGGTGGAAGACCTCATGTTTATGAGACTTCTGCGATTTCGATCTTCATCTTTACCATATGGATTTGATTCGGGAACATCCGAATCTAAGGTTTGGTTTTTGTTAGCACTTTTTGAATCCTTTTAAAGTATAAAAATGTTATTTTTCTATTGGGCATAAGATTTAGAAAAGGCCTAGGATAGTTATGCATATTCTTAACTTGATATGGACTTGATAAATGAAGAGATTCGGGTTTTTTCCCTTCATAAAGGAAAAACGGGCTACAATGAGGGACATCTTCATAGGTTGCAATCACTTGGAATTTCCACGGGTTTCCACTTGGAGATAACTTCAGCATGCATCAATTTTTGTTTTATAAAGAAAATGGCGCTGCCACTTTGAGACCTCCATTAGGCATCAGAATTTGGAGAATACACAGCCACACCATGATCTCCATGAGTTGTATACATATATGATGGAAATCGATGATCCATGTGTGCAGTGGAAAAGGAAAGTTAAGGACTATTTTTAATTGTATTTTTTTTAGATGGAAAAGTTGACTTTGTTTAATTTTTTTGACTCATTATGTTAGTTTAAAAAGCTATAGTTTCATTAGTTTAATTTTAATTAATTGTTTTTAGTTTAGCAAATAAGAATATTTAGTTTAGTTTTTTGGATTCTCTAAATTCATTCGAAAGAGTTAATTTTGACTTTTAGTTAGATTGAAAATGTTTCATAAGTTAGTTTTGATTTTTTTGTTAGATTGACAAAGTTAGAGTTTTATTATTCATAAGATCAAGAGCTCTAAGCTCATGAACTGTAGTCTTTCATGTCATCAACAACCTTGAGCTATTCATAGCATCAAGAGGCCTAAGCTCATGAACTAGAGTAGCTCATGTCATCCACAACCCTATGTTATTCATAGCATTTGGAGCCTTGTGATCATGACCCCGAGACGTTCATATCAACCACAACATAGAGTTGTTCATAGCATCTAGAGTTTGAGCTCACAACCTAATGTAGCTCAAGTCATCCACAATTTTGAGCTGCTTATAACATCTAGAATCCTAAGCTCTCGACCTGGAGTCATTCATGGCAACCATAGCTCTAAGTTGTTCATAGTATCATGAGCCCTGAGCTCACGACCTGAGTTATTCATGTCAACCATAACCCATAGTTGTTCATAGCATTTAGAGCCCTGAGCTAATGGCCCACAATTTCTCATGTCATCCATAGCCCTTTGCTATTCATAGGATCTTAAACCTGGAGTTCATGGGATCCAAAGTTGTTCATATCATCCATTACTTAGACCTGCTCATAGCATTTAGAGCCCTAAGCTCATGACCTAAATTCGTTCATGTCAATAATAACCTTGAGGAGTTCACAATATCTTGAGTCGTGAGCTAACGACCTAAAGTCATTCATGTTATCTACAACCCTAAGCTCATGATATAGAGTCATTCATATAAATTATAGCCTTGAGCTACTCATAGCATTTAGAAGCTTGAGCTCATGGGATCCCTAGTCATTCATATCATCCACAATGTTGAGTTATTCAAAACATCCATACCCTTGAACTCATTACTTGGAGTGGCACATATCATCCATAGGCTTGAGTTGTTCATAGCATTTAGAGCCCTAAGCACATGACGTAGAGTTGTTCATGTCATGAACATCCTTAAGCTATTCATAGCATTTAGACCCCTAAGCCCACGACCCAAAGTCGTTCATGTCATCATAAGCCTTAGGCTATTCATAGCATCTAGAGTTGTGAGCTCATGACTTGGAATTGTTATATTATCTACAACCCTGAGCTATTCATAGAAATTGGAGCCATAAGATCATGACCAAGAATCATTCATATTATCCATAGCTCTAAGTTGTTCAGAAATATCTTATGGTTTGAGCTCATGGGATTCTGAGTTGTTCATATCATCTATAACTCTGAGCTGCTCATAGTATCTAGAGCCTTAAGCTCACGACCCGAAGTCGTTCATGTTAACCACAACCTTAAAGTTGTTCATAGTATCTTGAGTCGTGAGCTCACAACTCAGAGTCATTCATTTCATTCACCACCATTAGCTCATGACACAGAATCATTCATTTCATCCATAGTCCTAAGCTACTTATAGCATCTAGAGGCCTTAGCTCACAGGATATCAAGTCATTAATATCATTCACACTGCTTAGTTGTTCAAAGAATCCATAGCCTTGAGATCATGACCCGGAGTGGCACATATCATCATTAGCCTTGAGCTTATTCATAGCATCTAGAGCCCTAAGCACATGACTTAAAGTCATTCATGTCATCAATAACCTTAAGCTGTTCATAGCATTTAGACCCCTAAGGCCACAACTAGAAATCTTTCATGTCATTTATAACCCTAAGTTTTTCATAAAATCTAGAGCCCTGAGATCACGACCCAGAGTCGTTCATATCATCCACAACCCTGAATTTTCATAGCATCTGAAGCCTTGAGCTCATGACCTGGAGTCATTCATGTCCACCACAACCCTGAGCTATTATATTATTTAGAGCCTAGAGCACACCACTCAGAGTTGTTCATGTCATCCATAGCCCTGAGCTATTCATAGCATCTAGAGCCCTAAACTCCCAACCTAAAGTAGTTAATGTCATCCACAACCCTGAGTTATTCATAGCATCTAGTGCCCTAAGCTCACAACTCGAAGTCATTAATGTAATCCATAATCTTGAGTTGTTCATAACATTTAGAGCCCTGAGCTCATGACCCAAAGTTCATTGATGTCCACCACAACCTTGATCTGTTTGTAACATTTAGAGCACTGAGCAGATGACCTTGATTCATTCATGTCATACATAGGCCTGAGTTGTTTATAGCATCTAGAGCCCTAAGCCCACGACCCAAAGTTGTTCATGTCATACATAGCCCTGAACTGTTCATAGCATCTTGAGCCTTGAGCTCATGACCTGGAGTCATTCATGTCATCCATAGCTTTGAGTTATTTATAGCAATTAGAGCCATAGGCTCACAACCAAGAATCATTAATATCATCCTCAACCATAAGTTGTTCATAACATCTTGAGGCTTGAGCTCACAGCATCCCGAGTTGTTCATATCATCCACAGCTTTGAGCTGCTCATAGCATCTAGATCCTTGACCTCACAACCTTGAGTTGTTCATGTTAACCATAGCCTTGAGTTGTTCATAGTATTTAAAATCGTGAACTCATGACCTAGAGTTGTTCATGTCATCCACAACCCCCAGCTCATGATGCAGAATCATTCATATCATCCATAATCTCGAGCTGCGCATAACATTTAGAGGTCTGAGCTCATGAGATCCCAAGTCATTCATATCATCCATAATGTTGAGTTGTTTAAATCATCCACAACCTTAAGTTCACGACTTAGAATAGCACATATCATCCAAATTCTTGACTTGTCCATAGCATCTAGAGCCTTAAACTCACGACCTAGAGTCATTTGTGTGAACTACAACCCTTAGCTATTCGTAGTATCTAAAGCCCTGAGCTCACGATGAAGAGCCATTCGAGCACTACGCTCATAACCCAGTGTCATTCAAGTCATCCACAGACTTGAGCAGTTCATAACATTTAAAGGCTTGAGCTTATGATATAGAATCATTCATGTCATCCACAACCTTGATTTGTTCATTGCATCTAGAGCCCTAAACTCATGACTATGAGAATTTCACATCATCGACAAGCATGACCTATTCATAGCATCTAAGGCCTTGAGCTCACAACCTAAAGTCATTTATGTCAACCACAACCAAAAGTTGTTCATAACATTCAGAGCCTTGAGCTCATAACCTAGAGGAGCTCATGTCATCCAATACCCTGAGCTGTTCATAGCATTTAGAGCCTTGAGCTCATGACTCAGAGTAGTTCATGTCATCCACAACCTTGAGTTGTTCATAGCATTAAGATCCTTGACCTCACGACCCAGAGTTGTTCATTTCAGCAACAACCTAGAGCTATTCATAGCATCTAGTGCCTTGAGCTTACTAACCAGAGTAGCTCAGGTCACTCATAGCCTTGAGTTACTAATAGCATATAAAGATTTAAGCTCACCACCTGGAGTAATTCATGTCTACCCTAACTCGAAGCTATTCATAGCATCTAGTGCCTTGAGCTCATGACTCAGATTCGTTCATGTGAACCATAACTTAGAGTTGTTGATAACATCTAGAGCCTTGAGCTCACAACCATCAGTCGTTCATGTCATCCATAACCTTGAGTTGTTCAAAGTATATAGAGCCCTGAGCACACGATTTGGAGACTTTCATGTCATTGACAACCTTAAGCTGTTCATAGCATCTAGAGCCTTAAGCTCATGACCCAGAGTCGTTGATGTCAATTATAGCCCAGAGCTATTTATAACATATAGAGCCTTAAGCTCACGACCCAGCATAACTCATGTAATCCACAACCCTGAGCTGGTCATAGCATTTAGAGTCATGATCTCACGACTCAGAGTAGCTCATGTCATCCATAACCCTGAGCCATTCATAGCATCAAGATCCCTAAGCTCACAACCCATAGTCTTTTATGTCATTGACAGCCCTGAGCTATTCATAGCATTAAGAACCTTAAGCTCACAACCCAAATTCGTTCATGTAAACCACAACCCAAAGTTGTTCATAGTAACTAGTGCCCTAAGCTAACGAACCAAAGTAACTCATGTCATCCACAACCTTGAGCTGTTAATAGTATCTAAAGCCCTATGCTCACGACCCAAAGTCATTCATGTTAACCACATCCTAGAGCTATTCATAGCATTAAGAGCCCTGAGCTTATGACCCGGAGTCATTCACGTCAACCACAACCCAGAGATATTCATAGCATTTAGAGCGCTGAGCTCATGACCCAGACTCTTTCATGTGAACCACAGCCTAGAGTTATTCATTGCATCTAGGGCCCTGAGCTTATGACCTAGAGTCATCCATGTCATCCACAACCCTGAGTTGCTCATAAAATATAGAGCCTTGAGTTCACGACCTAAAGTCTTTCATGTCAATGATAACCCTAAGCTATTCATAGCACCTAGAGCCAAGAGGTCACGTTTTAGAGTCGTTCATGTCTACTACAACCCAAAGTTGTTCATGACACTTAAAGCCCTGAGCTCACGACCCAGAGTGGCACATGTCATCGACAACCCTAAGTTGTTCGTAACATCTAAAACCTTGTGATCATGACTTAGAGTCGTTCATGTCAACAATATCCTTGAGATGTCCATAGTATCTATAACCCTTAGCTCATGACCTCAAGTCATTCATGTCATCCAAAACTCTGACATATTCATAGCATTTAGAGTCTTGAGCTCACGACCCAGAGGAGCTCATGTCATCCACAATGCTAATTTGTTTATAACATCTAGAGCCTTAACCTCATGACCTAGAGTAGCTCATGTCATTTACAACCCTAAGTTGTTCATAACATCAAGAGACCTGAGCTCATGACTTGTAGTATTTTATGTCATCGACAACCCTAAGCTATTCATAGCATTAAGAGCCCTTGACTCACAACTCGAAGTCATTCATGTCAAGCAATACCAAGTGTTGTTAAAAACATCTGTTGCCTTAAGCTCAAGAACAAGTGTAGCTCATGTCATCCACTGCCCTGAGCTGTTAATAGCATCTAAAGTCGTGAGCTCATGACCTGGAGTCATTCATATCAACTATAACCTAGTGTTATTTATAGCATCTAGTGCCCTAATCTCGGCTCATGTCATTGACAACCCTCAGTTGTTCATAGAATGTAAAGCCTTGAGTGCATGACTCGGAGTCATTCATGTCAACCACAACCTTAAGATGTTCATAATATCTATAGCTCTTAGCTCAAAACCCTTAGCCATTCATGTCATCCATAATCCTAAGTTCATGACCTAGAGTCTTTCATGTCATTAATAGCCCAGAGCTGTTCATAGCATATAAAGTTCATAGCTCATGACTTGGAGTCGTTCATGTCAACCACAACCTAAAGCTGTTCATAACATTTAGAGCCTTGACCTGAAAACCTAGAGTCATTCATAGCTTCTAGGGCCTTGAGTTCATGATATAGAGTCATTCATGTCAACCACAACCCAAATCTATTCATAGTATCTAAGGCCTAGAGCTCACGAAATAGATTCATTCATGTTAACAACAACCCAAAGCTTTTCAAAGCATCTAGATTCTTGAGCACATGACCCAGAGTAGCCCACGTTATCCATAGCCTTGAACTATTCATAGCATCTAGAGCCTTGAGCTCACGACCAAGAGTTGTTCATGTCAACCATAGCCCTAAGCTACTCATAGTATCTAGACCCCTAAGCTCACAACTCATTGTTTTTCATGTCATCGATAACCCTGACCTTCTAATAGCATCTAGAGCCCTAAGCTCACAACCCGGAGTCATTCATGTCAACCATAACCTAGCACTATTCATAGCATTTAGAGCCTTAAGCTCACGACCTAGAGTAGCCCATGTTATCCATATTCTCAAGCCATTCTTTGCATCTAAAGTCCTTAGCTCATGATCTGGAGTTGTTCATGTCAACCATAGCCCAAATCTATTCATAGCATCTAAAGCCCTGACCTCACGACCTAGAGTCTTTCATGTCATCCATATCCTTGAGCTATTATAGCATCTAGAGCTCGAAGCTCATGACACAGAGTCATTCATGTCAACCACAACCTAACATTATTCATAGCATCTAGAGCCCTAAGCTCACGACCTAGAGCAGCCCATGTTATCTATCGTCCTCAACTATTCATAGCAACTAGTGCCTTAATCTCACAACTTAGGGTCATTCATGTCAACCACAACTTTGAGTGGTTCACAGTATCTAGAGCCTTGAGCTCATGACCCATAGTCTTTCATGTCATTTACAACCCTGATTTGTTCCTAGCATTAGGAGCCCTGAGCTCACAACTCGGAGTTATTCATGTCAACCACCGCCCCAAGCTATTCATAGCATCTAGAGCCCTGAGCTCACAACCCGGAGTTGTTCATATCAATCGTAACCTAGAGTTATTCATAACATCTAGAGCCTTGAACTCAAGACCTAGAGTGGCTGATGTCATCCACAATCCTAAGTTATTCATAGCATCTAGTGCTTTGAGCTCTTGACCCGAAGTCTTTCATTTCAACCATAACCTAGAGTTGTTGATTGCATCTAAGGCCTTGAACTAATGACCTAGTGTCATACATGTCCTCAACACCCCTGAGATGTTTGTAGAATCTAGAGCTTAAGCTCACAACTTGGAGTCTTTCATGTCATCGACAACCTGAAGTTGTTCATATCATCTAAAGCTTTAAGCTCACAACCCAAAGTCATTCATGCCAACCACAGTCCAACATTGTTCATAGCATTTAGAGCCCTTAGCTTACAAACTAGAGTAGCCCATGTTATCCATAGCCCTGAGTCATTCTTAGCATATAGAGCCCTGAGATAACGACCTCAAGTATTTCATCTCAACCATAGCCCAGAGCTATTCATTGAATCTAAAGCCCTCACCTCATGACCCAAAGTTGTTCATGTCATCCATAACTCTGACTTGTTCATAGCATCTAGAGCCTTGACCTCATGACATGAAGTCATTCATGTCAACCATAACCCAATGTTGTTCATAGCATCTAGAGCCTTGAGCTCATGACCTAGAGTAACCCATGTTATCCATAGCCCTTAGTTGTTTATAGCAACTAGAGCCTTGAGCACACGATCTACAGTAGTTTATGTTAACCACAACCTTAAGTAGTTCATAGTATCTACAGTCCTAAGCTCATGACCCATAGTTTTTCATGTCATCGACAACTTTGAGTTGTTCATAGCATCAAGAGCTCTAAGCTCACAACCTGGATTCGTTCTTGTCAACTACAACCCAAAGTTGTTCATAGCATTTAGAGCCTTGAGCTCACGACCTAGAGTACCTCATGTCATACACAACCTTGAGCTATTAATAGCGTATAGAGCCCTGAGCTCACAACCCGAAATCATTCATGTCAACCTTTGCCTAAAGTTGTTCATAGCATTTAGAGCCATAAGCTCACGACTTAGAGTCTTTCATATCAATCATAGCCTTGAGTAGTTCATTGCATCTAGAGCCCAGAGCTCAGGAATGAGAGTCGTTCATGTCGTCCATAACCTTGACCTATTCATAGAATCTAGAGCCTTATGCTCACAACCCCAAGTCTTTCATGTCATAAAAACCCTGAGTGGTTCCTAGCATCTAGAGCCATGAGCTTACGACTTGGAGTCGTTCATGTCAGCCACAACCTAGAGTTTGTCATAGCATCTAAAGCCTTAAGCTCACGACCTAGAGTGGTTCATGTCATCGATAACCCTGAGTTGTTCATAGCGTCTAGAGCCATGAGCTCACGACTCAAATTCTTTCATGTCAACCATAACCTAGAGTTGTTCACTACATCTAGGGCCTAGAGCTCACAATCAAGAGTCATTCATGTCTTCCACAACCCTAACTAGTTCATATAATCTATAGCACTGAGCTCACAACCTGGAGTATTTCATGTTATCGACAACCCTAAGTTGTTCATAGCATATAGAGCCTTCTGCTCATGACTCAGAGTCGTTTATGTGAACCACAACTGAAAGCTTTTCATAGCATCTAAAGCCTTAAGCTCACGACCCAGAGTGGTTTATGTCATTGATAGCCCAGAGCTTTTCATAGCATCTAAGGCTCTAGCACCCGACCTAGAGTCATTCATGTCATCCACAACCTTATGTTGCTAATAGAATCTAGGGCCTTTAGCTCACGACCTGGAGTCTTTCATGTCATCAGGAACCTTAAGTTGTTCATAGCACCTAAGAATCCTGAGCTCACCCCCTGGAGTCGTTCATGTCAACCACATCCTAGAGCAGTTCATAGCAACTAAAGCCCTGAGGTCATGTGTAGACCCTCAATTTTGTCCCTTTAGCACATGTCTTTAAATTCACTTCCAGTGCTCCATAGTAGTTCCTTGGTGGCCCATTACTACTCGTACGACTTACCATTTTCTGAGTCACCTCGGAGACTCTAGTTAAGGGATTGCCTAACTCCTTTATCGTGACCCTTGGCAGTTTTGATTTAGACTTAAGCTTTTCATTCCTTTTTAGGATAGTTCTTAGGCATGTTTAGGTCACTTAGACAATATCCCGATCACTTTAGGACACTTAGGTTCACCTTAGGCCTGCTTAAACACTTCATTGAGGCTCAACTTTTTATACAATCTTCTTATTATTATTGCATGCATTTGATAATTATATTTATTTTGTTTGTTTATTTATTTATTTTTATCTTTCTATTTTTCTTATACTTTTATTTTATTTTATTTTACTTATTTATTTGCATACTTATTTAATAGAAAATTGCTTAAATCGTTTGGACTTTAAATATGCATACGATCCCCTTATTAAATTATGGAATTATATGATTCGATCTCTCCTTCATTTTTTTAATCATCTCATATTTTATTATCAAGCTCATAATTTTTATCAGTTTCTTCTCTTTTACCTTTTTAAATTTTATCTTATTCTGTTTTGCATGAGGAGAAAAATTGCATGGGATTTCTTCGGGAAGATTATGAGCAAGGTAAAGACGATTCTCCAAGCAATGAGGAAATGATTCTAGCGTACAGATTTTGGAGGGGGAGCCGTCCACTTTGGAGAGTGGGATCTCCACAGCCGCCAACACAAGAGGTCTCCACCGGCATACTAGAGGAGGTTTCAGAAAAGCGTACAACACGCATGATCAGTTCCGGAGAATGGAGGGCTCCACAACACGGCCTGTAGCTTCTTTCCTTTTCTTTCTTTAAAAATGAGCAGCTATCACATCGAAGAGAAGGGGGGAGCCAATAAACTAGTCATCTTTCAGCACTATAGAATTGAGAAAGTAAGAATCTTCCACCTCATATTAAATAATTTTCAAATCCGGAAAGATGCAACGTATAAGGAAATATCGTGGCTGAATGAGAGATCCTTTGGGAGGACAAAATCAGAAACCTCTTACACGGATGGTGGTGCATTCCATATCAGCAGTCATACTTTCCACACTGAAGAGGCCATCCACGCGCATTAAAAGAGAAAATAAAAATTTCCCATAGAGGGACTGCCATATAGAAGGAAGGTGCCGTCATATAAACAAGGAGAGAGATGATTTTTGGCAAAAAGGGAGAGATCCACAGGAGGAGAAAGATTATTTTTGGCGGAAACAGAGGAAGGAAAATAGGAGGCGGAAGGATTTTTCTGAAGGTGGGGGGCAGCCGCACCGAGAAAGAAAAAGAAATTTTTGATTCTAGAGGGAGGAAGGCAATTTTCCAGAGAGTACCCACACGGCTGCAAGTTGAAGAGGAACTCACCATAGCCGCACCACGCATTGAGAACCAGCCGCACCACTTCTTTGAAGGAAGATTCAACACATATCTCCACGTAAAGGAGATACATTCACACGGCTGTCATTTGGAGAAACAAGCAACCCACGCACCTAGCCGTTGGTAAGTTGATTTGTTTTCTACATTGGGTTGCTTTGAAAAATATATATATATATATATATATAAAAATCTGGTTTCATTTCAGTTTAGATTATTATATTAGGTTGAATGGTTTATTGGGTCCAGCACGTTTTCATTTGAATAAAAAAAAAAAAAAATGTTGCTTGTGGTTTAATTGTTTAAGTTATTGCATTTGGTGGAGCTTTGATGTCTTGTGATGTACCATTTTCGGATTATTATATGGGGTTGAGTGGGTTGATTTGTTTGAGCTCCAATACGTGTTTGCTTTAATATGGCAATTGTTTATTTATTTTTTCTTTATTCATCATGTTAAAGGTTAGTTTTAATGTATTATATTAAGTTCATAAAATATGATTTTAGATAGCTTCACATGAAAAATGTATATATATTTTAATCTTCATTTGATATGGTTTTAATTCATCTAATTATTGATTGTTTATTTATTTATTTGTTACCAATTTAATGTTTTGTAATTTATTTAATTATAAATAAAATTGATTCTATAGGATAGAGATTTAGTTTTAAAAATCATTTTTGTTAGTTTTTAATTTTACTTTAGGTTTATGCACTCTTATAAAATTTTAGTTCATTGAAATAATTGATCATATATATAAATTTATCTATTTATAAATAAAATTGATTTTATAGGTTAGGGATTTAGTTTTTAAAAAAATCGTTTTTATAAATTGATTCTATAGGTTAGAGATTTAGTTTTAAAAATCATTTTTGTTAGTTTTTAATTTTACCTTAGATTTAAGCACTCTTATAAAATTTTAGTTCATTAAAATAATTGATCATATATATATTTATCCAACTATAAATTAATTAATTAATTAATTATTATTGATTTATTATTCCATCTTGAAAATTATGATTTTTGTCTAATGTGGTTACAACTCATTTTCTTAGTTTGACAAATTAGTTTTTTTTAGTATTGGTTTGGGTAATTTTTGTTAATAATGGAAAAGTTAGGATTTTTTTTTTAGAGTTTAGATAATTTGTGATGATAGTTAAAAATTTAGAATTTTGATTAGCATTATTTTTGTTCTCAATTAGGAAATTCATAATTTCTTTTAGTTTAGTTTTAATTTATCTGTTAGTTTAGATGTTATTAAAATTCAGTTTATTAGTTCAATTGATTCCATGCCACTCTTTTCATATCTAAAGGTTGTTAAATTTAATTCATGATTCATTCTTCTAGTTTATTAGTTTTAGAATTTAAGTCGGTTAATTTATTTCATTCCGCGTTGATATATTCATGTTTTAAAATAAATAAAGAGAGAAATTATTTTACTCTTGATTGATCCTGTTTTAGTTGATATTTTTTAGAGTTTTAATTAATTCGTTTGGTTTCATATTGTTTAGTTTAGGTTAAGATTTTTTTTAATTCCATTTTTCTGTTAATTCTATGCTTTCAAATTTGTAGGCTATTAGTTTAATCTATCCCCATGTTGTCATTTTGTGCTTAAAAATAGTTCATTTTATTTTATTTTTATTAATTTCATTTATTTTATGTGTTTATTTTTATTTTTCATTTGTTTAGTTAGTCGATTAAATTTATGACTCCAAATCGTCAATATTAGTTGATACGTATCGTTGTACTATTTTAAAGGTCACATAATATTTAGTGCTTGATTAAGTGTATCTTAAGATTAAATGTTGTTAAAATTTCAGTGCTTGTAAGATCTAAGGTTTTGGTTTATCACTTTGGTCATCCTTTGTCAAAATCAATTTTTAGAGGCTATCGGAAAATAGTGAAGATTGGCCTCCATTCCCACCACTTCAATTTTATCGGTTGTCAAAAATTCTACTTTGTGATTTGTTCTTTTTTTTCTTTTGCTTGGTATTTTGATTCATACATTTTATTGTTTTTAAATTAACTTCTTTTATCTTTAAAACATAACAATATTCTCAAAATCTCATTTCCTTAAAAAACCATTTCAAAAATTCCTTTAGGATTCTTAGAATCAAAATCTCATTTTTTAAAATAATGTGCAACCATGTTTTGATCGGTTCACATCTTTCAAATAAAATTACAGTTTTAAACAGAATACGAATCAAAGCTTGTGGTCCCAAATAAATGGGATAATTCTAGGCTAAATTCGTGTATATCAATTGGGGAATTGGTGAAACCCCTACATAAGAAAATCTTTTCAAAAATTATTTTTGTTGCCACTTTTGTCACTTGTTGAAATTATGTCTATCTTTTTTTTAGGAATTGTATATAAGATGAGTGTGATAATTAGTGTTTTCATATATTTTGATAATTTTTGCTATGCCAATTAGATAACGAGCATGCTAGGATTTCTATATTTTATTATTTATTATCTAACCCTTCATGTCTTATGGAAGCGCATTGTAAGTTATCTATGTTACCCAGGTACGTCCCTTATCACCTACTTTCCAAATTTTTGTAAACAATCATGTCACTGTGAAATATGCATATGTTTGATAATCCTTAGGTGCTTAGATGTATGCTGGATTCGCTATGATTAAATACATGTTGTGTGCTGTACTTCTATACTAACTTTGATGTCTTGTGATAGCACTTAAGAAGCAGTCCAGGTACGTACCCTAAATCTTCTTCATGATTGTGATTGGTTTTCCTGCTAAGCATGCTATTTTTCAAAATCACCTAGCCTACTTAGGTATCCATAACTAACCGATTAATTGCCACGTTTCCCTCAACTTAGTCAGTAGAGACCTTTTTAGGGCTTAGAGGGGTGCTACCTCCTAGAGGTACCTTCCCAATAAGTAACCTGATCCCCGGACCTAGACTCGGGTTTTTTTTCAAAGACATGCCTTTTTTCCAAAAATTATGGAGTCACATTTTAGGGTTTTTCTTTCTTGTTTTATTTTCCCTTTAAAATAAAAATAAAATAAGTGGCGACTCCAACTTTTTCCAAAAATTAATTTTTCACAAATAAAAAGCGAGTCTCGCCGATCGAGTGGGGACGCACGTGAAAAATGCGGGTCCACATCATGACCCAAGGTGGCACATGTCACTCAATAACTCTGAGTTGTTTATATCATCTAAAGCCCTAAGCTCATGACCTGGAGTTGTTCATGTCAACCACAACCCTCACTTGTTCGTAATATATATAGACTTTAGTTCACAACCTCAAGTCATTCATGTCATCCACAATCCTAACCTATTCATAGCATTTAGAGACCTCAACCCATGACCAAGAGGAGCTCATGTCATCCATAGGCTTAAGTTGTTCATAGCATTTAGAGCCTTGAGTTCATGACCCAGAGTAGCTAATTACTACTCAAAAAGTGCTCTTTTATAACTTGTTATAAACTCTTTTAAATACTTTTGAGTAGTATTTATTACCTTTTAACTCAATTGGCACATTAAAGACCCTTGCAAATGTTTCTAATAAGTTTTTTGGCAAGTTTTTGTGTTTTTGATAGCTTTTTGATCATTAATCTCGAGCTTAGAAGGAGGAAGAATTTTGTATAGTCCATGGAAAATCAAGTTGAAGCTCAAACATATGAAGAATCCAAGTTTTGGAGAGCTTCGTAGCCTTTTCCAAATCAATCAAGTATGCAAGGAAGAGAATCAGAGAAGAAATCTAACATCCAGCAATTTCGCAATGCTTTGCGAAAAATTTGCAACAATGCGAAATGCCAAAAGGAGTACAAGATGCAGGATAGAGAGCAAGTGTAGACCCTCGATTTTGTCCCTCGACACTGGCATTTATCCTTCGGGTGTCACATCCACCCATCGTTCGCATATGGCACCACTAGGGCCCCTTTTGGGCTTAGTCGGTGTTTGAGCCTCGTGTGGGTTTGTCTGTGGTCCATTATGGTGCATATGTGGTTCATTTTGGAGGGTCACCATGGCCATTTTCCTAGTCGTTCACATCACGCTATAGGAAGGAAGTGGGGTCATCCCGATGTTTTAGCTTAGTTGGAGTTTATAGGGGCATGTTGAGGTTCGGAGCACTCGGGCTTGTTTTGATCGTATCTCCCTCATCCAAACTCAGAATCAAGAACCGCTTCTTTTTATAGATTCCTTATTATTCTAGGAACATTCTGTAAAATTTTCAAATTTTTTTGCAACCGGTCGGCTGGTTGGCAGCCGGTTCATTGAGTCAGCCGGTGTAGAACACTAATTTTTGGTAATTGTTTTGATCGTATCTCCCTCTTCCGAACTCGGAATCATGCACCGGTTTTTTTCATGGATTCCTTACTCTTCTAGGAACATTCTTTCAAATTTTAAAAATTTTTTTCCATCGGTTCGACCGGTTGGCATCCGGTTTGGCCGGTTCAGCCGATTCATTGAGTCAACTGAGGTAAAACACTAATTCTAGTAATTTTGAGGCCCAAATCCTACATGGCTCAGGCCCGTAAGCTCCAGATTGGTTTTGGGCAATGTTTTGGGTCCATTTTGGGCCTTGTTTTGGGTTCCTTGCAGCCCACCACGAATCCATATGGATTCTTGGTGGTGAAGCAAGTTGAAAACTGAAGGGAGTGAGCTGGCCTTGTAAGTTTAAGAGAAGTAATGAGGGGTGTGGTTCCCATGCTAATGAAGGGGATTTCGGTGCTGAAGGGGAAGGAACCTAGGAGGCTCAAATGCTAAGAGGGGTATGAGTATAAAAGGTGAGAGGATAGGAGAGCAAAAAAAAGAGGGGACATTTTGGAGAGGGGAAACTTTTCTGGTGAGAAAAACAAAAGGTCAGTAGCATCTTCTGAGTTGATAGTGTGGGGGAAAGCTTCAACACTATGGTTTTTTTTTAAGAGGAGAGTGACGGAATCTCTGTTTTGGAAGTCATCATCGGCATACATGGATCATATTTGGTGGAGATTCTGAGGTAAGCATGCTGAATTTTCTTTACTTACAGTTTTTCTTCCTCGTCTTCATATGCTTTTTCTCCTTCCTCATCATCTTTTCTTCCCTTTGATATGAAGATTGTATTGCTTAGGTGTGGATAATAAAGGCCACACATGATTGTTGTTGATTGGTTATGAATGGTTTAGGAACTTTCTGACCGAATTTGGGATTTTTTATCAACCGGCTGAACCGGTTGGGAACCGGTCCAACCGGTTCAGCACAATAGCTGGCTACCTCTGTTAGCCATGAGGAACACCTGCCTTTCTTTGTCTGGTTCTCACTCATCCGAGCTCGGAATTGAGAACCATTTCTTTCGTTTACTTCCTTAATCACTTAGGAACTTTCTGACCAAATTTGGGATTTTTTATCAATCGGCTGAACCAGTTGGGAACCGGTTCAACCAGTTCAGCACAATAGCTGGCTGCCTCTGTCAGCAACACCTGCCTTTCTTTGTCTGGTTCTCACTCATCCGAGCTCGGAATTGAGAACCATTTTTTTTTTTTTTTTGCTTCCTTAATCACTTAGGAACTTTCTGACCGAATTTGGGATTTTTTATCAACCGGCTGAACCAGTTGGGAACCGGTTCAACCGGTTCAGCACAATAGCTGGCTGCCTCTGTCAGCCAAGAGGAACACCTGCCTTTCTTTGTCTGGTTCTCACTCATCCGAACTCAGAATTGAGAACCGTTTATTTTGTTTGCTTCCTTAATCACTTAGGAACTTTCTGACCAAATTTGGGATTTTTTTATCAACCGGATGGACCAGTTGGAAACCGGTTCAACCAGTTCAGCACCATGGCTGGCTGACTCTATCAATCATGAGGAGCACCTGATCGGGCTTTGTTTGGTTCTCACTCGTCTGGGCTCGGGATTGAGTGTCGTTTCTTTTGTTTGAATCCTCACCCATTTAGGAGTTTTCTAGAAAAATTTGGGAATTCTTCTCAATAGGTTGTACTAGTTAAGAACTAGTTCAACCTGTTATGCTGGAGGACTTTAGGTAACCCTCGATTTTGGCATTTTTCGAGCCCTTATCCATTGGGGCTCAAACCCATTTGCTATAGGGCACTTGTGAGCCATCTTGAAGGTTTAAGTCAGTGTTTGATTTCAGTTAGTATGGGCAATTTTGAAGTTATGGGTGGTGTGGTCTAGATGAGTCTAGTTTGATTTGTATGACATTTGGAGAGTCCCTTACCTCATTTCAACCAGTTATCTTCCTTTTTGGCACAAGCTTTGATGCTTGATTTTGAATACATGTTGCATGACTGACTCACCCTCTGCTATAGCACATGGCTAGGGACTATAGGTACGCATCGTTGGTTTTGATTGTTGAATCATATGCATGCATGGTGCTTAATCTTGAATGTTTGTTATGTGTTTATCGACCTTTATGTAGCGCTTGGCTAGGGACCACAGGTACGCACCCATTATTTTGGTTGGTTGAATTCATATGCATGCCAAATACCAACTAGGATTGTGTGATTCATGACATCTATTTAGCCTAGGGTTTCATCTTTGACCCATATGCTCCCACATACCCAATTCATTAGTAGAGACCGAGTTCCGGGCCTAGAGGGGTGCTACCTCGCATGAGGTACCTTCCCAATGGGTAACCCGATCCCCGGACCCAGAATCTAGTTTTCGCAGACCGTTTTTTCCATACTGGGGTCATTAGGGGTTTTTGTTCTTACTTAATTTTCCCCATTTTAAAAACAAAAATAAAAAGTAAGTGGCGACTCCAAACAACACCGTTCCTCACCGAGGGCGGGTTTTTCAAACTGGAAAACACAAACTTTTCCTTCTTTCTTTTCTTTTAAAAGCGAGTCGCGCCGGTCCGATGGATCGGGTGAGGGTCCACAACAAGATTATGAAAAATGAATTTCGCAAGCCTTGTGAAACCAAAGCTGAGGAGGATCAATTTCGCACCCTGTGCGAAATTTCGCAAGCATTGCGAAATCTTCCTATGTAGTCTTCAGATATTTTTGCACCGACTTTGTTAGATTTTTATCTCGAGATATTTTGTGTAATTACCTATTTTCTCCTTGTAATAAGCTAAAAATATTTTCAGATATTTAGGATATCTAAATGAGAGGTTAAAAATATCTCTCTATAGATATCTAAAAATATCTCTTTTGTAATATCTTGGAAGAAACTCTTGGGATCACTGGTAATCTCTCGGAAGCAATTCTAGAGAAGACTTGGAAATTCTTTTAGTAAGAAATATACAGAGCTTTGCTTTGCCTTACCTACTCATTTTGTATTTATTTTCTTTCTAGCCAAACAACCTCTAAGGATGTTTTCCCACAGGATGAGTGGCTAGGTTTTTAGTTTCTTGGACTGAAGGAAGCTAGGTAAGGGATCTGGATACAAAATTGGGAGTTTTCCTTACTTTAAATAAGGAGAGTTGTTACACCGTTAATGGTTTTTATTTTTATGTTTAAATTAAAATCCCTTAAAATCACTTAGGCCAACACTTGGTAAGCTTTTCGGACTCCTTGGATGAGATCCATTAGTTATCTCTTGCGAGCCTCTGGGAGGTGGTTTAAAGGTAGGATTACCTAGAATGGCCAACACTTGATAAGCTTTTTGGACTTCCTGGAGATCCATTAGTTATCTCTTGTGAGCCTTTGAAGGGTAATCCAAGGTTAAGATCACCTTGAATGGCCAATACTAGGTGAGGGGTACGAGCCATTGAAAGATGATTCACAATGGGAAGTCTTTAGTGTTTGAGACCATTAATGGGAAGCAACTGCAGTTTTTCATGGACCGGTGGGATCAAATCTTGATTGCTAAATACACACCAGTTCAAGAGATAACCATTCTTCATGTTATTTTCCCCAATGCGAGGAAAAGATTCGGAATCTCCCCCTTTTGTCTAAAGAACCTGAATCGAGTGACCTGAATCGAGTGACCTGAAACTCCAAGAAACCTTTTTCTTTGTAATTAATCGCAGTTACTATTTTTGGTTAATTTAAAACCAACCCTTTTCAACCAAAATTATGTTTTCTTTTAAAGCTAACTCACAAAAGAAAAAGCACTATTTTAGTATTTTAACTAATATCATGTGTGATATGAAAACCCATCCCTGTGGACGATCCTAGAACCACTATACTATGCTAGCTATGCTACCCTAGTATATGGTGAATTAGGTCTATACATTTTGTTGATAACTCCCGTCTAAGGACTGAATCAAGTACTACACCAATTGGGGACGAATCAAATGGCGCCGTTGTCGGGGATGGTGCCACTTCACAGTGATATAACCTATATAGAACACTTGTGATCTTCATCACAAGTTTGGTGATTTTTTCTTTTCTTTTACTAATTATTTTTATTTGTTTTTATTTTAGTTTATCTTTTATTTAGCTTTTAGTTAACCTTAATTTTTTTTTTTCTAGATTTGTTTTTCTTTTGTGTTTTTGTTTCTTTGTTTTTGTTTCAGATATTGCTAGTTGTGCATGCCATATTGGATATGAGACAGTGAGGGAAGACTGGTGAAAATCGAAACTCCTCATGAAATAGAGTTGGAATTGTGTGTGAGTCATGGAAGCTACACCTAAAGATCAGCATAGTCAACATGCTCCAGATGAGAATTTCAACGCATATCGATCCATGAGGGACCCCATGCATCCACCTCGTATGAGTGCACCGTCATGTATAGTGCCACCTATAGAGCAGCTAGTGATTCGACCACATATTGTGCCACTTCTACCTACTTTCCACAGGATGGAAAGTGAGAATCCCTACACGTGTATCAAGGAATTTGAGGAGGTTAGTAATACAATCCGAGAAGGAGGAGCTTCAATCGACTTGATGAGGCTTAAGTTATTTCCTTTCACCTTAAAGGATAAGGCTAAGATCTGGCTTAATTCTTTAAGGCCAAGGAGTATCCAAACTTGGATTGATTTGCAAGCTGAATTTCTCAAGAAATTTTTCCTGACTCATAGGACCAATGGCTTGAAAAGGCAAATTTCAAACTTCTCAGCTAAAGAGAATGAGAAATTCTGAGTGTTGGGAGAGATACATGGAAGCTATCAATGCTTGTCCTTACCATGGCTTTGATACATGGCTATTGGTGAGCTATTTTTACAACGGTATGTCTTCCTCAATGAAGCAACTCTTAGAAACGATATGCGGAGGAGACTTCATGAGTAAGAATCTGGAGGAAGCCATGGATTTCTTGAGTTATGTAGCTGAAGTTTTAAGAGGATGGGATGAGCTGAATGCCAGTGAAGTGGCAAGAATGAAGTCTCAACTTAATGCTCCAAATGCTAAGGCTGGGATGTATACTTTGAACGAAGACATCGATATGAAAGCAAAAGTTGCAGCTATGACAAGAAGATTGGAGGCTATGACAAGAAGATTGGAGGATCTAGAAATGAAAAAGATACGAGAAGTGCAGGCAATTTCTAAAACACCAGTGCAAGCTATACCGTGTTCCATTTGTCAATATTTTGAGCACTTGGTGAAGGAGTGTCCTACAATTCCAGCTATAAGAGAAATGTTTGGGGATCAAGCAAAGGTTATTGGACAATTTAAGCCCAATAACAATGCTTCATATATCAACACCTACAATTCAAATTGGAGGAACCATCCGAATTTCTCTTGAAAACCAAGGGCACCTCAATACACGCAACCTGGCCAAGCACCTCCGCAAGCCTCGAATCTTGAACAAGCCATTGTGAATCTTAGCAAGGTCGTGGGAGACTTTGTTGGAGACCAGAAATCCATCAATACTCAACTCAGTCAAAGAATTGATAGTGTAGAGAGTACATTGAACAAAATGATGGATGGAATGCAAAATGATCTATCTCAGAAGATAGATAATCTCCAGTACTCAATCTCAAGACTCACCAACCTCAACACAGTGCAAGAGAAAGGAAAGTTTCCTTCTCAACCTCATCAGAATCCCAAGGGTATCCATGAAGTGGAGGCTCAGGAGGGAGAATCTTCACAGGTGAGAGAAGTCAAAGCAGTGATCACTCTAAGGAGTGGTAAAGAGGTTGATCTACCTACATCCAAGCTAGAGCATGAACTAGAGAGTGAAGCAGAGGAAGAAAAGAGGGAGAAAATCAAAGGAAAGAGAAAAAAAAATAATGCAAAGAAGGAGGACTTTGAACCAACTATGAATGAAGAACCAGAGAGGACCATTAACCAGGAAGATATGATGAAGAAACACATGCATCTACCTTTCCCCCAAGCTTTGCATGGCAAAAAGGGAATCAATAATGCATCAAAAATTCTTGAAGTGTTGAGGCAAGTGAAAGTTAACATCCCTTTGCTAGACATGATTAAAAAAGTTTCAACTTATGCAAAATTCCTGAAGGACTTGTGCACTATAAAAAGAGGGTTGAATGTGAATAAGAAAGCCTTCTTAATTGAGCAAGTAAGTTCCATTGTACAGTGCAAGTCTCCAGTGAAATATAAAGATCCGGGCTGTCCTACCATCTCAGTGATGATTGGAGGGACGTGTGTGGAGAAAGCTTTGTTGGACTTAGGGGCAAGTGTGAATTTGCTACCCTACTCTGTCTATAAGAAATTGAGACTTGGAGAATTGAAGCCAACATCAATCACTCTATCTCTAGCAGATAGATCTATGAAGATTCCAAGAGGTATGATTGAAGATGTCTTAGTTCAAGTTCACAAATTCTACTACTTAGTGGATTTTGTTGTTCTTAATAAGGACCCGGTTGCCAAAGGAACTAATTGTGTTCCTATCATACTTGGAAGACCATTCCTAGCTACATCAAATGCTATCATCAATTGTAGGAATGGAGTCATGCAACTTACATTTGGCAACATGACGTTGGAGCTCAACATCTTCTATTTGTGCCAAAAACAATTCCATCTAGAAGAAGAAGAAGGACCAGAAGAGGTGTGCATGATTAACAACTTAGTGGAGGAACATTATGATCAGAAAATGATAGAAGATTTGAACGAGAGTCTTGGGGATCTTGATGAAGGGTTATCTGAACCCTCAGATTTGCTTGCTACTCTGCCCACTTGGAGGGAAGAAATTCTGCCTTTATTCAATGGGGAGAAGACACAAGAACATGTTAAGGAGGAGCCCCCAAAGCTTAGTCTGAAGCCATTACCCACGGAGTTGAAGTATGCATACCTGGAAGAAAACAAGCAGAGCCCTGTTGTTATTTCTTCATCTCTTACCACTCATCAGGAGGATTGTTTACTTGAAGTCCTTAGGAAATATAAGAAGGCGATATGGTGGAAAATTTCTGATCTGAAAGGGATAAGCCCTTTAGTCTGTACCCATCATATATACATGGAAGAAGAAGCTAAGCCAGTTCGTCAACCACAAAGAAGGTTGAACCCTCACATGTAAGAGATAGTGCAAGCTAAAGTGCTTAAGCTACTTCAGGCCAGTATTATCTACCCCATATCAGATAGCCCATGGGTGAGTCCTACGCAAGTCGTGCCAAAGAAATCAAGGATCACGGTGGTGCAAAATGATAAGGGAGAAGAAGTTTCTACATGCCTCACTTCAGGTTGGAGGGTGTGTATTGATTATAGAAAGTTGAATGCTGTAACAAGGAAGGACCACTTCCCATTACCGTTTATTGATCAAGTGCTTGAGAGGGTCTCTCGCCATCCATTCTATTGTTTCTTGGATGGCTACTCCGGGTATTTTCAAATAGAAATTGCTATTGAAGACCAGGAGAAGACCACTTTCACATGTCCATTCGGAACCTATGCATACAGAAGAATGCCTTTCAGCTTATGCAATGCACTAGCAACATTCCAAAGATGCATGTTAAGCATTTTTAGTGACATAGTGGAGCGTATTATGGAAGTCTTTATGGGCAATGTCATCGTATATGGAAGTGCATTTGACGAATGCTTAGTCAACTTGGAAGTTGTACTGAACCGATGCATTGAGAAAGGCTTGGTGCTTAATTGGGGGAAATGCCATTTCATTGTACACCAAGGGATTGTCCTTGAGCATATTATCTCAAAGCAAGGGATTGAAGTGGACAAAGCAAAGGTTGAACTTATTGTTAAGTTGCCATCACCAACAACTCTCAAAGGAGTAAGGCAATTTCTTAGCCATGTTGGGTTCTATTGGAGGTTTATTAAAGATTTCTCCAAACTTGCAAGACCTCTTTGTGAACTATTGGTAAAGGATGCTAAATTCATATGGGATGATCGATGTTAACAAAGTTTTGAAGAACTGAAGCTATTGCTGACAACCGCTCCAATAGTGAGAGTTCCTAACTGGCAATTACCCTTCAAAGTGATGTGTGATGCTAGTGACTTTGATGTAGGAGCTGTTCTTGGGAAAAGAGAAGATGGGAAGCCCTATGTGATCTACTATGCAAGCAAAATGTTGAATGAAGCTCAAAGAAACTACACAACCATAGAGAAAGAATTCTTGGTTGTAGTTTTTACCTTAGACAAATTTTGCACTTACTTGGTGGGGTCTTTCATTATGGTTTTCACTGATCACTCAGCCTTGAAATATCTGCTAACTAAGTAGGATGCAAAAGCGAGGCTGATTAGTTGGATTCTCTTTCTTCAAGAGTTCAATCTTTAGATCAAGGACAAAAAAAAAGTGGAGAATGTGGTAGCCGACCATCTGTCAAGGCTAGCCATCGCACATAATTCCATATTTTTCCCATTAATGATGATTTTCAAGAGGAGTCACTCATGTTGATGGAAGTCACTCCTTGGTATGCTCATTGATTACTACCCAAAAGTGCCATTTTACACCTTTAAGTCATTATGTTTTAAGCACTTTTGTGTAGTAATTCTTCACCTTTATTCCAATTGGCATGTTAAGGACCTAGCAATGACTTCTAATCATATTTGTGGCTAGTTTTAGTGTTTTGACATCTTTTTGGATCATTAAGACAAGCCAACCAAAGAAGAAAAGCAAAGAGAAGCAAAGAAAATCAAAAGAGAAGCAAGGAGGAAATCTGAGGACAGCAGCTGCAGTGTTCTTTGGCACTTTTGGAGCACTTCTCAAAGTCCATTTTTTACATGCTATATACCGTTTCAAAGCTCAAGAAGTCAAGAATCCAACGCTTCAAACCGTGCACGATTTGGAGCTGAAACGAGGAAGTTATGACCTTCGGAAGAAAACTGCTCCAGGTGTGCGAAAATTTCGCACACCTCCTGAATGGTGTGCGAATTCGATTTCGCACCCCTGTGCGAAATCTCCTCTGTTTTTGCCGACTCCACTTTAGATATTTTCTTAAGTTTCTTTTGATGTAATTTCCTTTCTTCTCCTTGTATCAAGCCAATGAAAAGCTTTGCTTTTGTAAAAACTATATAAGGGGTGGAAATCACCTCTTGAAGAATGTAACCGAGTGTTAAGCTAACACTTAGCAATATACAGAGCACTCTTATTTTCTATTTTCTCGTTACTATTTTCTCTTTCTTGGAAGCCAAACAACCTCTGAGGATGTTTTCTCAGAGGATGAGAGGCTAAACTCTTGGTTTCTTGGAGTGAAGGAAGCTAGGTGAAAAGTCCAGATGAAAAGTTGGAAAATGCTCGTGCATTAAATTCAGGTAGTTGAAGTTCATAAATGGCTTTTTAATCCAAAGTTTTGCTTTAAATCCCTTAGAATCACTTTGAATGGCCAATACATGGTAAGCTTCAGGTCTTTATGGATGCTTATTGCTAGATCCATATTAGTCCATTAGTTATCATGTACGAGCCATTGGAAAGTGGTTCAAGGTGAAGACCTATATAGTGTCTAAAGCCATTAATGGACCTTGACTACCATTTCTATTGATTTTTATGGATTAAATCTTCATTGTTAAACCTACACCGGTTCGGGAAATAACTATAGGTTAAATCCCCAATGCGAGGAGAAAAATCCGGAATTTTCCACTTTGCATTCTAAACTTGATCCTAGCAATCCTTAGCTCCGAGAAACTTTCTTTCTTCCATTTTTAATTAGTTTATGTTAATTTAGGTTCAAATACTTTCAAAACAAATTTTATTTTCTTTTTAAGCTTTAAGTTTTTGATAAAGGAAATCATTAAATTTAATTTCTAATCATGAGTATATCACTGGTAGAATGAAAACCCATCCCAGAGTTCGACCCTAGAGCCACTATACTATAGTAGCTTTGCTACACTAGTATGAGGTCATAGGTTTTATAAATGTTTTTGATTAAATGACCCGACTGGTTTTCCGCGAATCAAAATGGCGCCGTTGCCGGGGATGGTGCCACAATACAGTGATACAACCTTTTAGAGGCTACTTGTGATTTTCATCACAAGTTTGGTGAATTCCTTTTTTACTAACTTTATTTCCTTTATTTTAGAATTTCTTTTGTTTTCTTTCTAACCTTAACTTTCTTCTAGTTTTCTTTTGTTTTGTTGTTTTGTTTTGTTTTCAGGTAAGTAGAGATTTGTGCATGCCCTATTGGATTCGGGACCAAGAGGGAAGATTAGTAAGGATTGAGAATCCTCAAGACACAGAGTTGAATATCTGTGTAAACATCATGGACCCTCCACAAGAGGATCAGAATTCTCAACAAGGTCAAGGGGGGGGTAATCCAAATGCATATCTATCCATGAGGGATAGAATGCACCCACCAAGGATGAGTGCACCCTCATGCATAATACCTCCTCTTGAGCAGCTGATTATAAGGCCCCATATTGTGCCCCTTCTACCAAATTTCCATGGAATGGAGAGTGAGAATCCATATGCCCACATCAAGGAGTTTGAGGAGGTGTGCAATACCTTTAAGAGGGAGGAGCTTCAATAGACTTGATGAGACTCAAGCTATTCCCTTTCACTTTGAAGGACAAGGCAAAAATATGGCTTAATTCTTTAAGGCCAAGGAGCATAAGGAATTGGGTTGATCTTCAGGCCGAGTTTTTGAAGAAATTTTTCCCCACCCATAGAACCAATGGGTTGAAGAGGCAAATCTCAAACTTTTCTGCAAAGAAAATGAGAAATTCCATGAATGTTGGGAAAGGTATATGGAGGCCATTAATGCTTGTCCTCATCATGGCTTTGATACATGGCTCTTGGTGAGCTATTTCTATGATGGAATGTCTTCCTCCATGAAGCAAATTCTTGAAACCATGTGTGGGGGAGATTTTATGAGTAAGAATCCGGAAGAAGCCATGGATTTTTTAAGTTATGTATCTGAGGTAACAAGAGGATGGGATGAGCCCAACTCAAAGGAATTGGGAAGGATGAAAGCTCCTATAATCCAAAGGGTGGATGTACATGTTAAGTGAAGACATGGACATGAAAGCTAAGGTGGCAACAATAGCAAGGAGGTTGGAAGAACTTGAGTTGAAAAAGATGCATGAAGTCAAGCCATTTCCGAGACTCAAGCCCATGCCATGCCATGCACCATTTGCCAATCATGTGATCATGTGGTAGATGAGTGTCCAACCATGCCAGCTGTGAGGGAGATGTTAGGTGATCAAGCCAATGTTGTGGGGCAATTTAGGCCTAACAACAATGCACCTTATGGAAACACCTATAATTCAAGCTGGAGAAACCATCCAAATTTTTCTTGGAGACCAAGACCACCTCCATACCAACCACAAGCCCAAACTCAAGCACCTCAACAAACCTCTTCAGTGGAGCAAGCCATGGCAAACCTAAGCAAAGTCATGAGTGACTTTGTGGCTGAACAAAGGGCAATCAACTCCCAATTGCATCAAAAGATTGAGAATGTTGAGAGTTCTCTAAATAAGAGAATGGATGGGATGCAAAATGATCTATATCAGAAGATAGATAACATTCAATACTCCATCTCTAGGCTTACCAACCTCAACACAGTGAATGAGAAAGGAAAGTTCCCCTCTCAACCAAGCCAAAATCCAAAGGGTGTTCATGAAGTTGAAACCCAAGAGGGGGATTCTTCAAAGTTGAGGGAGGTCAAAGCCGTGATCACATTGAGGAGTGGAAAGGAGGTTGATCAACCTTTGCCTAAGGTGAGGCAAGATGAAGAACCTTTGTCAAAGAAACCTTGGTTAAAGAGAGCAATAACCAAGAAGAGAGAGTGGGAAGAAAAGTGCATCCAAATCAAGCATTGAAGAAGAGCCGAGGATAGTGATTAAAGAAGATATGATGAAGAAACATATGCCTCCCCCTTTTCCTCAAGCTTTACATGGAAAGAAGGAAATCAAGAATTCATCAGAAATTCTTGAAGTCTTGAGACAAGTGAAGGTGAATATACCCTTACTTGATATGATCAAGCAAGTCCCCACATATGCAAAGTTTCTGAAGGACTTGTGCACGGTCAAGAGAGGGTTACATGTGACAAAGAATGCATTTCTCACTGAGCAAGTAAGTGCTATCATTCAGAGTAAGTCTCCAGTCAAGTATAAAGATCCGGGTTGCCCCACCATTGCAGTCAACATTGGAGGACACTGGTGGAGAAAGCTTTACTAGACTTGGGGGCAAGTGTGAATTTGCTCCCATACTCTGTGTACAAGCAACTGGGACTTGGAGGATTGAAGCCCACAGCCATCACTCTCTCCTTAGCTGATAGATCTGTCAAAATCCCAAGGGGGTGATAGAGGATGTTCTAGTGCAAGTGGACAAATTCTACTATCCCGTGGATTTTGTTGTGCTTGATACCGATCCCACTGTTATGGAAGCCAATTATGTGCCAATCATCCTTGGGAGACCTTTCCTGGCTACCTCCAATGCCGTCATCAATTGTAGAAATGGGGTGATGCAGCTCACATTTGGAAACATGACTTTGGAGTTAAACATATTCCATCTTTGCAAGAGGCATCTTCACCCAGAAGAGGATGAAGGATTGGAAGAGGTGTGCCTGATCAACACCTTGGTTGAAGAGCATTGTGACAAGAGCTTAGAAGAGACCTTGAATGAAAACCTTGAAGAGCTTGAAGAAGGGTTACCTGAACCCTCTGATGTGCTAGCTACCATGTCTCCATGGAGGAGACGGGAAGAGATCTTACCATTGTTCAATAAGGAGGACTCACAAGGAGCAGCTATGGAGGACCTCCAAAGCTTGTTTTGAAGCCACTTCCTGTTAATTTGAAGTATGCATATTTGGAGGAAGATGAGAAATGTCCAGTGGTGGTCTCTTCAAATCTCACAAGTGATCAAGAGGATAGTCTTTTGGGAGTCCTCAGAAAATGCAAGAAAGCCATTGGATGGCAAATTTCTGATCTGAAGGGGATTAGTCCTCTGGTGTGCACCCACCATATTTACATGGAGGAAGATGCAAAGCCAGTGAGAAGCCCCAGAGGAGGTTGAACCTCACATGCAAGAGGTGGTGAGGGGTGAAGTTCTGAAGCTACTACAAGCAGGGATCATATATCCCATTTTGATAGCTTGTGGGTGAGCCCCACCCAAGTAGTTCCAAAGAAGTCTGGTGTCACTGTGATCCAGAATGAGAAAGGGGAGGAAGTCTCTACACGTCCTACCTCAGGATGGAGGGTGTGTATAGACTACAGGAGGTTGAATTCAGTGACTAGGAAGGACCATTTCCCATTGCCTTTCATGGACCAAGTCCTTGAGAGAGTCTCAGGACATCCTTTCTACTGTTTTTTAGATGGGTACTCGGGGTACTTCCAAATAGAGATTGATTTGGAAGATCAAGAAAAGACAACCTTTACATGCCCCTTTGGTACTTTTGCGTATAGGAGAATGCCCTTTGGTTTATGTAATGCTCCTGCAACTTTCCAAAGATGTATGCTAAGCATCTTCAGTGATATGGTAGAACGCATCATGGAAGTCTTCATGGATGACATCACTGTTTATGGAAGTTCTTTTGAGGAGTGTTTGTTACACTTAGAAGCAGTTCTCCATAGATGTATTGAGAAAGACCTAGTGCTAAATTGGGAGAAGTGCCATTTTATGGTACAACAAGGCATTGTCTTAGGACATGTAATCTCCAAAAATGGCATTGAGGTAGATAAGGCAAAGGTGGAGCTAATTGTTAAGTTGCCACCTCCCACAAATGTTAAAGGAATTAGGCAATTCCTAGGACATGCCGGGTTCTATAGGAGGTTCATTAAGGATTTCTCAAAAATCTCAAAGCCTCTTTGTGAACTTTTGGTAAAGGATGCCAAGTTTGTGTGGGATGAGAAGTGTCAGAAGAGTTTTGAGGAACTTAAGCAATTCCTCACAACCGCACCAATAGTGAGAGCCCCAAATTGGAAATTACCTTTTGAGGTAATGTGTGATGCAAGTGATCTTGCTATGGGGGCTGTTTTGGGGCAAAGGGAGGATGGAAAGCCCTATGTGATTTATTACGCGAGCAAGACTTTGAACGAGGCTCAAAGGAACTACACAACTACTGAGAAGGAGTTGTTGGCAGTAGTTTTTGCCTTGGATAAGTTTCGTGCCTATTTGGTAGGGTCCTCTATAGTGGTGTTCACTGACCATTCCGCTTTGAAGTACTTGCTAACCAAGCAAGATGCCAAGGCAAGATTGATAAGATGGATCCTTTTGCTCCAAGAATTTAATCTCCAAATCCGGGATAAAAAGGGAGTAGAAAATGTGGTAACTGACCACTTGTCAAGACTTGTGATAGCACATGACTCACATGGTCTACCTATCAATGATGACTTCCCTGAGGAGTCTCTCATGTCAATAAATGTAGCCCCATGGTATTCTCACATTGCGAATTACTTGGTTACTGGGAAAGTTCCAAGCGAGTGGAGTGCCCAAGACAAGAGGCATTTCTTTGCTAAGATCCATGCTTACTATTGGGAGGAGCCTTTTCTCTTCAAATATTGTGCGGATCAAATCATAAGGAAATGTGTTCCTGAACAAGAGCAATCGGGAATTCTTTCCCATTGCCATGATAGTGCATGTGGAGGTCACTTTGCCTCCCAAAAGACAGCCATGAAAGTGATCCAATCAGGGTTTTGGTGGCCCTCTCTTTTCAAGGATGCCCACTCTATGTGCAAGGGATGTGATCGGTGTCAAAGGCTTGGTAAGCTTACACGCCGAAATATGATGCCCTTGAATCCCATCTTGATAGTGGATGTCTTTGATGTTTGGGGGATTGATTTCATGGGACCATTTCCAATGTCATTTGGACATTCCTACATTTTGGTGGGAGTGGATTATGTCTCTAAGTGGGTGGAAGCAATCCCATGTAGGAGCAATGATCACAAGGTGGTTCTTAAATTCCTCAAGGACAACATCTTTGCAAGATTTGGAGTCCTAAGGCCATTATAAGTGATGGAGGAACCCACTTTTGCAATAAACCTTTTGAGGCTCTTCTAGCCAAATATGGGGTTAAGCACAAGGTAGCTACACCCTATCACCCTCAAACGAGTGGCCAAGTTGAGTTAGCCAACCGGGAGATCAAGAATATATTGATGAAGGTGGTGAATGTTAATAGGAAGGATTGGTCTATTAAGCTCCTAGATTGCTTATGGGCGTATAGGACCGCTTACAAGACCATCCTTGGAATGTCTCCTTATCGCCTTGTTTATGGCAAAGCATGCCATCTTCCAGTGGAGATTGAATATAAAGCATGGTGGGCAATCAAGAAGCTCAACATGGATTTGACAAGAGCCGGGTTGAAGAGATGTTTGGATTTGAATGAATTGGAGGAAATGAGGAATGATGCTTACCTCAATGCAAAAATTGCAAAGGAGAGGTTGAAGAAATGGCATGATCAATTGGTAAACCAAAAGAATTTTGCCAAGGGGCAAAGAGTCTTGCTTTATGACTCTAAGCTTCATCTTTTTCCGGGAAAATTGAAATCAAGATGGACGGGTCCTTTCACAATTCATGAAGTGCAACCAAATGGAGTAGTGGAACTACTCAACTTCAATAGCACTTGAACTTTCAAAGTGAATGGACATCGTCTCAAGCCTTATATCGAATCTTTTTCCCGAGACAAGGAGGAATTCATCCTCCTTGATCCACCTCTAGCATGAGAACACTTGGTTCATGGGTGAACTTAGTCTCTCCAAAGACTAAAAAGTTCAACCTCTTTTTGTTTTCTTTTAAGTTGATTTTAGTTTAACTTAGTGTTTTCTTGTATTTATGCATGTTTTGATTTCTATTTTTGACGTTAAATTCATTCTAATATGGTTTGAATTGTGTTTTTTGTGTTAACATGTAGTTAGGAAGGCTTGAAGAATGGAGTCTTGGTGGAAACAGGGGAAAACAGGGGAGAAAAATCAAGTTTCAGCAAAATTCGCACACCTCCTCTACCCGGTGCAAATTCATTTTTGCTCCACTTTTCAAAATTCCATACTCTCTGTCCCCCTGTGCGAATTTCACAGGTATGCGAACCTGGTACGAACCCGGTGTGAATTTGTTTTTGCGCCAATTTTCAAAACCATGCTCTCTGTCTTGGACAATTACAGGTATGCGAAATTTTCGCACACCATTTTAAGGTGTGCGAAACTCATTTTTTCTCTTTAAAAGCTTTGATTCTCCACTTAACACTTCAAGCTCCTTCTTCAATTCTCTCAAAACCTCCCTTCCGTTCACCCATTGCCATCCATAAAACCCCTTTTCTTCATCAATCATCACCATCAACACCACCAAAGCAGCCCATCTCCAATATTCCACTCCATTCCCGCGGCAATCACTATTCATCATCTTCCAATTTCGGCAATTCCATACTCCTCCACCATCACAATCCTTCAAATTCATCACCCAACACTCTAAAAACTTCCATAATCCCATCCAAACCTTGTTCTTGCCAATCCAAAGCCCAAACCATAAGCATCCAAGCCTCAATTTCTTCAAAATAAATCCATTGCCGCCGGCCATGGGAGCTCCAATTCTCCAATTTTCCACTTGAAAAGCTCCAAATTCCAAGCCCATTCACCATGACAAATCCTTTCCTTACCTAAGCCACCAATTCCCATCCTCAAAAGCCACAAATTCTCACCATTTCAAAAGAGTCATCACTCTTTAGCCGCGTGGTGAATAGTGCCCTGTGCAAATTTCGCACACCCCCTTTTGAGGTGTGCGAAATTCGCACCCCCCCCCCCGTGCGAAAATCTTAGCCTCTCCACCCCTACCTTCTATAATTCCGAGCCTCTGAGCCTCCTTTCATCATTTCATCATGCCCAAGACCCGAGGAGGATCTACTTCAGCTTCCCAGAGCAGTCAGAGAGCCGCCCCTGTGCGGGCCCCACTTGATGCGCCCTCATTTTTACCTGATTCGGCACCTCAGAGCAGATACCATACGAGGAGAGCATCCGCTACGTCTGTGGCCCCTACACAAATTCCACCTCGGAGTCCTCCTTTAAAGAAAGCGAAGACTACAGAGCCAGGAGAGTCATCCAGAGCACCTCAGCCTTCTTCTGCCAGGCGCCCTAGACCCAGCTCGCCCATTGAGGGCAACTCCGATTGCTGATCGAAAGACTTTCATGTCGAGACATATTTCGATCACTCTTTGATGCGACAGCAGCCTCAGTTGCGGGATTCATACCGCCTACTTGAGAGGTACCATCTTGTACCCTTTATGACTTTGCCCCAGTTCTTCTATCCTCGAGTAGCTCTAGACTTTTACCAGTCTATGACTACTCGTGGCGTCCCGATTCCAGCCTCGCTCCTTTTTACCATTGATGGACGCCAGGGTATTTTGGGGGCTAGACAGATTGCCGATGCTTTCCATATCCCTTATGCACCGGCACATCCCGCTGCATTTAGACGCTGGGCCCCACTTTCTGAGTGGGACATGGTCCGTAGCCTATCTAGAGGGACATCTTCCCAGAGGACCATTTTGAGGAGAGAGCTTCCCCCAGAGATGCTCCTAGTCGGTGTGGTGCTTCGCGCCAATCTTTTTCCTCTTCAGCATAAAGTGCAGAGGCGAGGGGCCATTTTAGAGGCATTATTTCGTATCTATGAGGGCTACTACTTTGCCCCTCATCATTTGATTATGGCCGCTCTCCTCCATTTTGAGGAGAAGGTGCATAGGCGGCATCTTGCGAGGGCAGACTCCATTCCTTTACTTTTCCCTCGGCTGCTATGCCATGTTTTGGCGCATATGGGTTTTCCTGCAGACCCTCATTCTGAGCCTCGCCGCCATTGTCGAGAGACCTTCTCTCTTGACCAATGGACTCAGATATGGCTCCATCGCCAGTTACCAGAACTTCCCGAGCCAAGGGAAGTCCCTCCTGCTCCATCCACTTCAGAGCCTCCACAGCCAGTACCAGAGGCCGCATCATCTGATGCCCCACCTGCTGTTCCTCCTACATCAGAGCCGCCCATTACTATCCCTGGTGCCGAGTATCGTGCCTTGCTCGCTTCTTTCCAGACTTTGACCACTACTCAGACAGCCATTATGGAGCGCATGGACCACTTCCAGCTTCAGCAGGACCAGCAGACTCTCATTCTCCGAGAGATTCAGCAGCATCTCGGTCTTTCGCCACCAGTTCCACCTGTAGAGGTTCCTTCCACAGTTGCAGCGGAGGACCCCTCCTATCCACCAGAGGAGCCTACCACTTGATCATACGATCACTCATCTCCTTTTTTGTATCTATATGCTACATGTTTAGATGTCTTATATATTTTGGACCACTGTTATACTGGGATTGGATGTACTCCATGTTTATTTTGTATATTGTACTCTCTCAGTTTATATAGACATCTTCTCTTTTTGTGTATTTTAGCTTCCATTTTATTTCCTCTATTCAGTACACTTATGATTTTTCTTTTCTTATGAAGCATGTGGTTTCTCCTGTTCATTCAGAGTCCCTTACTATCAGGAGGTATCACTTCCTCCCTTATTTTATCGGTTGTTTTTGGAACATTGGGGACAATGTTCGTCCTAGTTGGGGGGAGAATTGAGGAAGTAAGTTGTTGAATTGTTGGTTAAATTAATTTGCTAACAAAATTTTTTGCAAACTCTCTTTGTTTTCTCAAAGATAAATTCTCAAAAGTAAATGGGAGAAATTAAATTCTTACCTTATTGCCATAGTCTCAGAGTTTGTATTATGCTTATTAAAGTTGATAAATTGTTGAAGCTCCTTTTGTTTTCAATCTTAAGTCTTCCACTCTAATCTTTTCACACACTGAACACATTAGATTCCAGTTATAAGATGGAAAACTTTCTCACTCCCTAAACTTAGGAAATTTTCGACTTGGTGCCATTGACTTCATTCTACTAGTGTTGGGACACCTTATAAAAGGCCAATGTGTCTTATGAAAATAATTTTTACTTCACTTGCTTTGAAACCCGAGCAAGGTCTGAGGGGTATATGGTGAAAATCTTTGAAACCTGGTGCCCTAAGCCTTTACTGGTTGGGAGTTCACCGACCTCAATGCTCGTTACATGGGTGGATGGGTGAAGTATATATATATAAAAAAATAAAATAAAAATAAAAAAATAAAGAAAAGGGGTGCGTTCTTAGCCTTTTATATATGAGTAGTGTTGCTAAAGTTAGAGAAAAACCTTAGTTGGGGGGAGAATATAGTTTGACATACTATAACTGGAAGCTAAGCACCTTAACACTTAGATTTTTGTGGAAGATTAAGAATTGATCCTTTGGGAGTGGAAATTCTTTTGATACTCAAATTTGCATAATGCCCACTCTTTGCATGTTGTGAGTGGTAAGTTATTTGATAACTCTTGTTGATGATTGAGTTTTGTATCCTTGACTTGCCATGTGAGAGTTTGATCCAATCATGCCACTTGATTATTTTTTGGAGTGATCAACATGATTTTGTGAATTATTATTATCTATTTTTCTTTCTTTTTCTCTCCTTCATTGCTCAGGGGCGAGCAATGTGTCAGTTGGGGGGAGTGATTACTACCCAAAAGTGCCATTTTACACCTTTAAGTCATTATGTTTTAAGCACTTTTGTGTAGTAATTCTTCACCTTTATTCCAATTGGCATGTTAAGGACCTAGCAATGACTTCTAATCATATTTGTGGCTAGTTTTAGTGTTTTGACATCTTTTTGGATCATTAAGACAAGCCAACCAAAGAAGAAAAGCAAAGAGAAGCAAAGAAAATCAAAAGAGAAGCAAGGAGGAAATCTGAGGACAGCAGCTGCAGTGTTCTTTGGCACTTTTAGAGCACTTCCCGAAGTCCATTTTTTACATGCTATATACCGTTTCAAAGCTCAAGAAGTCAAGAATCCAATGCTTCAAACCGTGCACGATTTGGAGCTGAAACGAGGAAGTTATGACCTTTGGAAGAAAACTGCTCCAGGTGTGCGAAAATTTCGCACACCTCCTGAATGGTGTGCGAATTTCGCACCCCTGTGCGAAATCTCCTCTGTTTTTTGCCGACTTCACTTTAGATATTTTCTTAAGTTTCTTTTGATGTAATTTCCTTTCTTCTCCTTGTATCAAGCCAATGAAAAGCTTTGCTTTTGTAAAAGCTATATAAGGGGTGGAAATCACCTCTTGAAGCAATGTAACCCGAGTGTTAAGCCAAACACTGAGCAATATACAGAGCACTCTTATTTTCTATTTTCTCGTTACTATTTTCTCTTTCTTGGAATCCAAACAACCTCTGAGGATGTTTTCTCAGAGGATGAGAGGCTAAACTCTTGGTTTCTTGGAGTGAAGGAAGCTAGGTGAAAAGTCTAGATGAAAAGTTGGAAAATGCTCGTGCATTAAATTCAGGTAGTTGAAGTTCATAAATGGCTTTTTAATCCAAAGTTTTGCTTTAAATCCCTTAGAATCACTTTGAATGGCCAATACATGGTAAGCTTCAGGTCTTTATGGATGCTTATTGCTAGATCCATATTAGTCCATTAGTTATCATGTACGAGCCATTGGAAAGTGGTTCAAGGTGAAGACCTATATAGTGTCTAAAGCCATTAATGGACCTTGACTACCATTTCTATTGATTTTTATGGATTAAATCTTCATTGTTAAACCTACACCGGTTCGGGAAATAACTATAGGTTAAATCCCCAATGCGAGGAGAAAAATCCGGAATTTTCCACTTTGCATTCTAAACTTGATCCTAGCAATCCTTAGCTCCGAGAAACTTTCTTTCTTCCATTTTTAATTAGTTTATGTTAATTTAGGTTCAAATACTTTCAAAACAAATTTTATTTTCTTTTTAAGCTTTAAGTTTTTGATAAAGGAAATCATTAAATTTAATTTCTAATCATGAGTATATCACTGGTAGAATGAAAACCCATCCCAGAGTTCGACCCTAGAGCCACTATACTATAGTAGCTTTGCTACACTAGTATGAGGTCATAGGTTTTATAAATGTTTTTGATTAAATGACCCGACTGGGTTTTCCGCGAATCACTCATATTGCTAACTATCTAGTTACCAGAGAAGTTCCAAGTGAGTGGAAAACACGAGATAAGAAGCACTTCTTCGCAAAAATTCATGCCACTATTGGGAAAAGCCATTTCTATTCAAATATTGTGCAGATCAAATAATACAAAAGTGTGTCCCTAAGCAAGAGCAACAGGGGATCCTCAGTCATTGCCATGAAAGCGCATGTGGAGGCCACTTTGCTTCTCAGAAGACAACTATGAAGGTATTGCAATCGAGTTTCTGCTGGCCATCACTTTTCAAAGATGCCCACACCATGTTCAGGAGCTGTGATAGATGCCAGAGGCTTGGGAAGTTGACACGTAAGAACATGATGCCTTTGAACCTCATTTTAATAGCTGATCTTATTAATGTCTGGGGCATTGACTTTATGGGACCTTTTCCTATGTCCTTTAGCTACTCCTATATCTTGGTGGGAGTAGATTATGTTTCCAAATGGTTTGAAGCGATCCCGTGCAAACGCAATGATCACAGAGTTGTTCTCAAATTTCTCAAAAAGAACATCTTCTCTAGATTGGGAGTACCGAAGGCCATAATCAGTGATGGGGGTACTCATTTTTGTAACAAGCCATTTGAAACTCTTTTAGCCAAGCAAGGGGTGAAGCATAAGGTAGCTACACCTTACCATCCTCAGACTTCTGGGCAAGTTGAGTTAGCAAATTAGGAGATAAAAAACATACTGATGAAGGTGGTGAATAGGAGTAGAATAGATTGGTCTGTTAAGCTTCACGATTCACTATGGGCGTACAAACCAACTTATAAGACCATTCTTGGAATGTCTCCTTATCGCCTAGTCTACGGCAAAGCGTGACATCTCCCCGTGGAAGTGGAATATAAAGCTTGGTGGGCAATCAAGACGCTCAACATGGATTTGAGCATAGTCGACATTAAGAGGTTTCTAGACCTTAATGAGATGGAGGAACTGAGAAATGACGCCTACAATAATTCAAACATTGCAAAACACAGATTGGAAGGGTGGCATGATCAGTTAGTCTCCCGCAAAGAATTCCAGAAGAGACAAAGTGTCTTGTTGTATGACTCTAAGCTCCACATCTTCCCAGGAAAGTTGAAGTCAAGGCGGATAGGTCCTTTTACTATTCATCAAGTGCATTCCAATGGAGTAGTGAAACTACTCAATTCCAACAACACCGGGAGTTTCAAAGTCAATGGCCATCGTCTCAAGCCATTTGTGGAGCCTTTTTTCTCGAGACAAGGAGGAAATCAACCTCTTTGATCCGCATCAAGCTTAACAAGACAAGTGGTTAGATGGACTTAGTTTGTCGGAAGACATTAAGTCCATAATTTTTTGTTTTAATGTTAATTTAAAGTTTTATTGATTTAGTACTTGTTTTAATCGTGATTTATTACTTTAATTTTATTTTGTTGCAATTTAATTTAATTTTTGATGATCAAATTGTAGGTGGATTTCAAAACAGATGGGAAAAACTTTGAAATTTTTTTGAAAGAGGAAAAATAGTGCATTTCGCACACCATGCGAAAATCCAAAAATCAATTTGCAAGGGGTTGTGAAAAATTCGCAACCCTGCGAAAGCCAAGTCGCACTTCCTGCGAAATTTCACAGGGCATGCAAAAAAATTCGCAACCTAGAGAATGCTTTGTGAAATTTTGCAGGACATGCGGAAAATTCGCAACCCTCCACGGGATTCGACATCTCAGGCCCCCGAGGCCCCGATTGTTCCATCTTCTGAGGGTGGAGTGCCCTCTAATCCTCCTTAGCGTAGATAAGCAACGCAAAGCACACTGATTTCTTTGCATCCTGAAAGCTCAATACATCACACTCAAGCTGAGAGAGCTAGGACTTTAGGCCCTGGAGAGTCCTCTCGACCTTCATAGCCTGATCCTCAGGCCCTTGCCGATTCTCAACGTCCTTCCGGCATGTCACCAGAAGCTATCATCAAATGGCCTATGGTCACTACGCAGCCCATTGAGGGAGATTCAGATTGTAGAGCTAGACCATTCCATTTCGAGTTATATTTTGACCTCGAGGTCATGCGACAGCAACCGGAGCTTCGGAATTCATTTGGACTCCTCCAGAGGTACCATTTCGAGCACGTTATGACTCAAAGGGAGTTCTTTTACCCCAGAGTAGCACTAGACTTCTATCAATCTATGACTACTCAAGACACCCAGAGTCCTACCGCCATCCACTTCAACATTAACGGGTGCCAGGGTATCCTTGAGGCTAGACACATTGCAAAAGCTCTACATATTTCATACGAGCCAGTTAATCCAACAGATTTCCGGGAGTGGTCCCCTGTATCTCAGCAGGCCATGGTCTGCATCTTATCTAGGGGGACCTCTGCAGATTCAGTCCTTCTACGTAAGGAGCTTCCACCTGGGATGCTCCTTGTAGATGTGTTGCTGTGGTCTAACCTTTTTCCTCTTCAACATTTAGTGCAGAGGCAAGGAGCTATCCTGAACACTTTATTCTGGATATCAGAGGGTTTCTATTTCGGGCCACATCACTTTATTATGGTCTCTTTCCTCCACTTTGAGGAGAAGGTTTACAAGAAGAAGCTCCAGAGGGCCAATACTATTCCACTACTATTTTCGAGGTTGCTCTGTCACATATTGGAGCATATGGGCTACACTACTGAGCCCCACCTTGAGCGTCGCCACCATTGTCGAGAGCGATTCAAGCTCGACGAATGGACATAGTTGGCGGGCTATTTGACACCTCTAAGAGCCCTACCCAGGCCAGTACCTCCAATGCCACCATAGGCTGAGCAGGCACAACAGGATGAGCTTCTCATAGAGTCTGTACCGCTTGCCCCTGCAGCACCTATGCCTAAGGCCACTTGTACTGCTCCTCTTACCACTTCTGTTGTTCCACCAGATGCATCTTCTACATCTGAGGCCTCCATCACCATTTCTGCCATAGAGTTTTGTGTCATGGTACATATGTTCCAAACACTGACCACTACACACAATGCTTTATTCCGGAAGATGGCCGTTATACGTGCTCAGTAGGACCAACATACTACTATTCTTGACTAGCATACTGCTATCATTTGTCAGATTCAGCAGCATCTAGGACTTCTGCCACCATCTCAGCCTAACATTCCTGAACCATCGAAGCCTATAGCTCCAGCTGAGGAGACTATTCTAGTTGAGGAGACTATTCTAGTTGAGGAGACCACCATAGCCGATGTCCCGATCCAGCCCACTCAGGAGGCCATCACAGAGCCATCACCTTCACATGATCCTACCACTACTTGATCATCTCTTTATACTCGGCATTTTTTTCTATTTCCTCTACTCATTACTCTTTTGTTTTTTGAATCATGTGGTTTCTCCTATACGTCTCAGACTCCATGTCACCTAGAAGGTACCACTTCCTCCCTTTATTTGCAATCGCTCTTGCCACATTGTGGGCGATGTTGATCTTGCTTGGGGGGAGAGTAAAGGAAGGAAGTATTGTTAATAATGCTAGGTTATTTTGTTAATTTAGTACTTTTTGCTTAATGTTAAAATTTTTGCTTAATTTTAAAAGTTTTTACTCTACTCTCCATGATTATTAAGGAAAAATTCTCAAAATGAAATGGGTGAAAATGAATTCTTACCTTTTTACTTGAATTTTAGAGTTTGTATTATGCGTATCGAGGTTGCTAAATTATTGAAACTGCTATTGAATTCAACCTTATTTCTTCCACTTTAATCTTACCACAGACTATGCACATTAGGTTCCGATTATAAGATGAAAAACTATCTCACCCCCTGAACTTAGGAAAATTTAGACTTGGTACCTTTGACCTCATTTTAATAGTGTTGGGACACCTTATAAAAGGCCAATGAGCCTTTGAAAAAAAAAATAATAAGAAAGAACAAAGTGTTACACTTGCCTTGAAACTCGAGCAAGGTCCGAGGGGTATATGGCGAAAGTCTTTAAAACCCGGTGCCCTAAGCCTTTATTGGTTGGGAGTCACCGACCTCAATGCTCGTTACAAGGGTGAATAGGTGGAGTTTAACATATTGTAGGTGCTGGGGTATTAAATTCTAATCTCAAAAGTCTGGGGTAAAATCTGAGGAGTTAGAGGTCGAAAGATCCTTAAAGCTTGGTGCCCTAAACCTTGAGTGGTTAGGAGTCATCGATGGATCCCCATTACATGGACACTTTAGAAAACAATACCTTTAGCATTGCACACCTACAATGAAAAAATTGTGAAATAAAAGAGGTGCGTTCTTAGCCTATTAGAAGATGGTTAGTTTGCTAAAGTTTGAGAAAGAAATAGGTTGGGGGAGAGAGATTAGTTCAGCATACTATATTCCGAAACTAATAAGCTTAACACATAGATTTTTGTGGAAGAGTAATGATTGAGCCTATGTGAGTGGAAATCCTTTTAATATTGAAATATGCATAATGCCTACTCTTTGTGAATTGTGATCAGGCAAGATATTTGATAAACTCTTGTTGAAGGTTGAGTTTTGCTTGTTTAATGTCCCATGAGAGAGTATGCTCTACATCATGCCACTTGAAAATTTTTTGGAGTGATCAGCATGATGTTGTAAATTATTTTACTGTCTATTTTTTTTTTTCTCTCCTTCATTGCTAAGGGACTAGTAATATGTCGGTTGGGGAGAGTGATTACTACTCAAAAAGTGCTCTTTTATAGCTTGTTATAAACTCTTTTAAACACTTTTGAGTAGTATTTATTACCTTTTAACTCAATTGGCACATTAAAGACCCGTGCAAATGTTTCTAATAAGTTTTTTTTGGGCAAGTTTTGGTGTTTTTGATAGCTTTTTTATCATTAATCTCGAGCCAAGAAGGAGAGAGATTTTTGTATATTCCATGGCAAAGCAAGTTGAAGCTCCAACATATGAAGAATCCAAGTTTTGGAGAGCTTCGTAGCCTTTGCCAAATCAATCAAGTATGCAAGGAAGAGAATCAGAGAAGAAATCTAACATCCAGCAATTTCGCAATGCTTTGCGAAAAATTCGCAACCATGCGAAATGCCAAAATGAGTACAAGCTATAGAACAGAGAGTAAGACTGTGAAAAATGAATTTTGCAAGCCTTGTGAAACCAAAGAAGAGGAGAATCAATTTCGCACCATGTTCGAAATTTTGCAAGCATTTCGAAATCTTCCTGTGTAGTCTTCAAGTATTTTTGCATAGACTCCGTTAGATTTTTATCTTGACATATTTTGTGTAATTACCTATTTTCTCCTTGTAATCAACTAAAGATATTTTCAGATATTTAAGATATCTAAATGAGGGGTTAAAAATATCTCTCTATAGATATCTAAAAATATCTCTTTTATAATATCTCGAAAAAAATTATTGGGAGAACTGGTAATCTCTCGGAAGCAATTCCATAGAAGACTTGTAAATTCTTTTAGTAAGAAATATACAGAGCTTTGCTCTACCTTACCTACTCATTTTGTATTTATTTTCTTTCTTGCCAAACAACCTCTGAGGATGTTTTCCTAGAGGATGAGCGGCTAGGTTTTTAGTTTCTTGGACTAAAGGAAGCTAGGTAAGGGATCCGAATACAAAAGTGGGAGTTTTCCTTGCTTTAAATGAGGAGAGTTGTTACCTCGTTAATGGTTTTTATTTTTATGTTTAACTTAAAATCCCTTAAAATCACCTGGGCCAACACTTGGTAAACTTTTTGGACTCCTTGGAGATCCATTAGTTATCTCTTGCGAGCCTTTGAAGGGTAATCCAAGGTTTAGATCACCTTGAATGGCCAATACTAGGTGAGAGGTACGAGCCATTGAAAGATGATTCATAGTGAGAGGTCTTTAGTGTTTGAAACCATTAATGGGAAACAACTGTAGTTTTTCATGGACCAGTGGGATCAAATCTTGATTGCTAAATACACACTGGTTCGAGAGATAACCATTCTTTATGTTATTTTCCCCAACGCGAGGCAAAGTTCTGGAATCTCCCCCTTTTGTCTAAGGAACCTGAATATAGTGACCTGAAACTCCAAGAAACCTTTTCTTTGTAATTAATCTCAATAACTATTTTTGGTTAATTTAAAACCAACCCTTTTTCAACCAAAATTATGTTTTCTTTTAAAGCTAACTCACCAAAGAAAAAACATCATTTCAGTACTTTAACTAATATCACGTGTGATATGAAAACCCATCCCTGTGGACAATCCTAGAACCACTATACTATGCTAGCTATGCTACCCTAGTATATGGTGAATTAGGTTTTGAAAATTTTGTTGATAGCTCCCGTTTGAGGACTGAATCAAGTAGGTACACCAATTGGGGACGAATCAGTAGCTTATGTGATTCATAACCCTAAGTTGTTCATAGCACTAAGAACCTTGAGCTCACGACCTATAGTCTTTTATGTAATCGACAACCCTAACCTATTCATAGCATAAAGAGTACTCAGCTCATGACACGGAGTCGTTCATGTCAACCATAGCCAAGAGTTGTTGATAACATCTAGTGCCTTGAGCTCACGAACCAAAGTAGCTCACATCATGCATAACTCTAAGCTTTTAATAGCATCTAGGGTCATGAGCTCATAACTTGGAGTCATTTATATCAACCACAACCTAGTGCTATTCATAGAATCTAAAGCCCTAAGCTCAAGACCTAATGTGGCTGATGCCATTCATAATCCTAAGTTGTTCATAGGATCTAAAGCTTTGAGCTCTCGACCCAGAGTCTTTCATGTCAACCACAACCTAGAGTTGTTCATTGCATCTAAGACCTTGAGCTCACGACCTAGTGTCATACATGTCCTCAACACCCTTGAGCCGTTTGTAGAATCTAGAGCCTAAGCTCACAACTCAGAGTCTTTCATGTCATCAATAGCCCTAAGTTGTTCATATCATCTAGAGCTTTAACTTCATAACCCAAAATCAGTCATGTCAACATCAACCCAATGTTGTTCATAGTGTCTTGAGCCCTGAGCTTACGATCCAGAGTAGCCTATGTTATCCTTAGCCTTAAGCCATTCTTAGCATATAGAGCCCTGAGCTCATAACCCGGAGTCGTTTATCTTAACCATAACCCAGAGCTGTTCATTGAATCTAAAGCACTTACCTCATGACCCAAAGTCGTTCATGTCATCCATAGACCTGACTTGTTCATAGCATCTAGAGCCTTTAGCTCACAACATGAAGTCGTTCATGTCAACCACAACCCAATGTTCTAGATCCTTTAGCTCACGACCTAGAGTAGTTCATTTTATCTACAACCCTTAGTTGTTTATAGCAACTAGAGCCTTGAGGTCATGATCTATAGTAGTTCATACCAACCATAAACTTAAGTAGTTTATAGTATCTATAGTCTTGAGCTCATTACCTATAGTGTTTCATGTCATCGATAGCAATGAGTTGTTCATAGCATTAGGAGCCCTAAGCTCACAACCTAGAGTAATTCTTGTCAACCATAACCCAATTTTGTTCATAGCATTCAGAGCCTTGAGCTCACGACCTAGAGTACCGAATGTCATCCATAACTTTGAGCTATTAATAGCATCTAAAGCCCTAAGTTCACAACCCAGAGTCATTCATGTCAACCATAGCCTAGAGCTCTTCATAGCATTTAGAGCCATGAGCTCATGGCTCAGAGTCTTTCATGCAACCATAGCCCTAAGTAGTTCATTATATATAGAGCCCAAAGCTCAGGACTAAGAGTCATTCATGTCATCCACAACCCTGACCTGTTTATAGAATCTAGAGTCTTGTTCTCAGAACCCCAAGTCTTTCATGTCATAAAAACCCTAAGTGGTTCCTAGCATTTAGAGTCATGAGCTCATGACTTGGAGTCGATTATGACAACCACAACCTAGAGCTTTTCATAGCATCTAAAGCCTTGAGATCATGACCCAGAGTGGTTCATGTCATCAATAGGCCTGAGCTGTTCATAGCATCTAGAGCCATGAGCTCATGACTAAGTGATTACTACTCAAAAAGTGCTCTTTTATAGCTTCTTATAAACTCTTTTAAACACTTTTGAGTAGTAATTAATACCTTTTAACTCAATTGGCATATTAAGGACCCTTGCAAGTGTTACTAATTAGTTTTTGGCAAGTTTTGATGTTTTGATAGCTTTTTGATCATTAAAACAAGCCAAGAATGAGGGAGAACTTGGTATAATCCACGGCAAAACAAGATTGAAGCTAAATTACATGAAGAATTCAAGTTTTGGAGAGCTTCAAAGCCTTTTCCAAATCAATCAAGTATGCAAGGAAGAGAATCAGAGAAGGAATCTAACATTGAAGGAAATTTCGCAACCTCTTTTCACTCTTGCGAAATTTTCGTAAACCAGAAGAAATTTTTGTAAGCCCATCTACCCCTTGCGAAACTGAAGGAAATTTCACAACACCTTTTCTACCTCTTATGAAATTGAAGAATTTCGTAACCCCTTTTCAGCCTTGCGAAATTTTCGCAACCCCATATCTGACTTGCGAAATCTTCCTGTAATCTTCAGATATTTTTGCACCGAGTCCGTTAGATTTTTACCTCAAGATATTTTGTGTAATTATCTATTCTCTCCTTGTAATCAGCTAAAGATCTTTCTAGATATTTAGGATATCTAATTGAGGGGTTAAAAATATCTCTCTATATATGTCTTAACATATCTTTTTTTGTAATATCTATCAAAGAATCTCGAAAGAAATTCTTGGTGATCACTTATACATTTTTTAGTAAGAAATATACAGAGCTTTGCTCTGCCTTACCTACTCACTTTGATTGTATTTTCTTTCTAGCCAAACAACCTCTGAGGATGTTTTATGAGAGGATGATTAGCTAGGCTTTTTGTTTCTTGGATTGAAGGAAGCTAGGTAAGGGACCCGGATACAAAAGTGGGAGTTTTCCTTGTTTCAATTTTTAATGAAGAGAAGGCTATGACCCGTTAATGGTTTTTATATTTTTAGTTAACTTAAAATCCCTTATAATCACCTGGGCCAACACTTGGTAAGATTTTCGGACCCAATCCATAGAAATCCATTAGTTATCTCTTACGAGCCTCTGGGAGGTGGTTTAAAGGTAGGATAGCCAACACTTGGTAAGCTTTTGGACTCCTTGGAGACATCCATTAGTTATCTCCTGCAAGCTTTTGAAGGGTAATCAAAGGTTAAGGATCACCTTGAATGGAAAATGCTAGGTGAGAGATACGAGCCATTGTAAGATGCATTAGTGAGAGGGATTTAGCATTGAAACCATTAATGAGAAGCAGCTGTAACACACCGATTGGGAGGATAACTATAGGTTAAATCCTTAATGTGAGGAAAAGATCTGGAATCTCCCATTTTGTATAAGGACCTTGAACCTAGTAACCTGGAACTCCAAGAAACCTTTTCCTTGTAATTAATATCAGTTACTATTTTTGGTTAGCTTAAAACCAAACATTTTTCAAGCATCATTATGTTTTCTTTTAAAGCTAACTCATAAAAGAAAAAGCACCAATCCAATTCTTTAAATTAATATCATTTGTGAAATGAAAACCCATCCCTGTGGACGATCCTAGAACCACTATGCTATGCTAGCTATGCTACCCTAGTATATGGTGAATTAGGTTTATAAATTTTGTTGATAACTCTCATCCGAGGACTGAATCAAGAGTACACCAATTGGGGACGAATCACTGAGAGTTTTTCATGTTAACCACAACCTAGATATATTCACTACATCTAGGGCCTAAAGCTCATGACCAAGAGTCATTCATGTCATCCACAACCCTAACCTGTTCATAGAATCTACATGCCTAAGTTCACAACCCAAAGTTTTTCATGTCATTGACAACCCTAAGTTGTTCATAGCATCTAGAGCCTTGTGCTCATGACTCGGAGTTGTTCATGTCAACCACAAATGAAAGCTTTTCATAGCATCTAAAGCCTTGAGCTCACGCCCAAAGTGGTTTATGTCATTGACAGCCTTGAGCTATTCATAGCATCTAAAGCCCTCAGCTCAATACTTGGATTCGTTAATGTTAATCATAGCCTAGAGATGTTCATAGCATCTAGGGCCCTAACACCCAACTTAGAGTCGTTCATGTCATCTACAACCCTATGTTGCTAATAGAATCTAGAGCCTTGACCTCACGACTAGGAGTTTTTCATGTCATTAGGAACCTTGAGTTGTTCATAGCACCTAAAACCCTGAGCTTACCCTTGGGTTCATTCATGTTAATCACATCCTAAAGAAATTCATAGCAACTAAAGCCTTGAGCTCACGACCCAAAGTGGCACATGTCATCGATAACCTTGAATTGTTCATAGCATCTAAAGCTCGAAGCTCATGACACGGAGTCGTTCATGTCAATCAGAACCCTGAGATGTTTATAATATATATATATAACCTTTAGTTCACGACCCCAAGTCATTCATGTCATCCACAATCCTGACTTGTTCATAGCATTTAGAGACCTCGACTCATGACTAAGTGGAGCTCATGTCATCCACAGGCTTGATTGTTCACAGCATTTAGAGCCTTGAGTTCACGACCTAGAGTAGCTCATATCATCCATAGCCCTAAGTTGTTCATAGCACCAAAAGCCCTGAGCTCTGACTTGTAATCTTTTATGTCATCGACAAGCTTGAGCTATTCATAGCATCAAGAGCTCTTAGCTCATGACCTGGAGTCGTTCATTTCATCCATAGCCAAGAGTTGTTGATAACATCTAGTGCCTTGAGCTCACGAACCAAAGTAGCTCATGTCATTCATAGCTCTGAGCTTTTAATAGCATCCAGAGTCGTGAGCTTAGTACCTATAGTCATATATATCAACCATAATCTAGTGTTATTCATAGCATCTAGAGCCCTGAGCTCAAGACCGAGAGTGGCTCATGTCATTGATAGCCTTAAGTTGTTCATAGCATTTAAGACCCTGAATGCACGACCTCAAGTCGTTCATGTCAACCACAACCTTAAGATGTTATAGTATTTATAGCCCTTAGCTCAGAACCCTGAGTAATTCATGTCATTCACAACCCTAAGCTAATGATTCAAAGTCTTTCATGTCATTAATTGCCCTAAGCTATTCATAAAATCTAAAATCCAGAGCTCACGACCCGAACTCATTCATTTCAACCATTGCCCAGAGCTGTTAATAGCATATAGAGCCCTGACCTGACGACTTAGAGCCATTCATGTAAACCACCACTTAGAGTTGTTCATAGCATATAGGGCCCTAAACTCATGAAATAGAGTCGTTCATGTCAACCACAGCCCAACGTTGTTTATAGCATCTAGATCCATGAGCTCACGACCTAGATTAGCCCATGTTATGCATAACCCTAAGCTATTCATAACATCCAGAGCCTTTAGCTCACGACCCAGAGTCGTTCATGTCAAACACAAACCTGAGTTGTTCATAGTATCTAGAGCCTTAAGCTCACAACCTGGAGTCATTTATGTCAACCACAACCCAGCATTGTTCATAACATTTTGAGTCTTGAGCTCACAACCTAGAGTAGCTGATGTTATCCACATCCCTGAGCCATTCTTTGCATTTAGAGTCCTCATCTCATGACCTGGAGTTGTTCATGTTAACCACAACCTAGAGCTGTTCCTAGCATCTAGAACCCTGACCTCACGACCCAAAGTCTTTCATGTCATTAATAGGCCTAAGTTGTTCATAACATTTAGAGCCCTGAGCTCATGACATAGAGTTGTTCACATCAACCACAACCCTATGTTGTTCATTGCATCTAGAGCCCTAAGCTCACGACCTAGAGTAGCCTATGTTATCCATAGCTCTCAATTATTTATATCAACTAGTCCTTTGAGCTCACGACAAAGAGTGATTCATGTAAACCACAACTCTGAACTGTTCATAGAATCTAGAGCCCTGAGCTCATAACCCATAGTCTTTCATGTCATCGAAAACCATGAGTTGTTCATAGCATTAAGAGCCCTGAGCTCATGACCCAGAGTAGTTCATGTCAACCACAACCTAGAGTTGTTCATAGCTTCTTGAGCCTTGAGCTCACAAGCAAGAGAAACTCATTTCATCTACAACCCTGAGTTGTTAATACCATCTAGAGCCCTGAGCTCATGACCTAGAGTCATTCATGTCAACCATAACCTAGAGCCGTCCATTACATTTAGAACCTTTACCACAAGACCTAGAACGACTGATGTCATCAACAACCCTGAGTGTTTATCGCATCTAGAGCCCTGAGCTCATGACCCAGAGTCTTTCATCTCAACCATGGCCCAAATTTGTTCATAGCATCTAGGGCCCTAAGCTTACGACCTAAAGTACCCCATGTTATCCATAACCCTTAGGCATAGCAATTAAAGTCTTAAGCTCACAATCGAGAGTCGTTCATGTCCACCATAACCCTAAGTTGTTCATAGTATCTACACTGCTGAGCTCATGAACCATAGTCTTTCATGTCATTAACAACTTGAAGTTGTTCATAACATCAAGAGCCTTGAGCTCATGTCCTGGAGTCGTTCATCTCAACCATAGCCTGAAGTTGTTCATAGCATCTAGAGCCCTAAGCTCACAACCTAAAGTACCTCATGTCTTCAACAACCCTGAGCTATTAATAGCATTTAGAGCCTGAAGCTCATGACTTAGAGTCATTCATGTCATCCATAACCCAGAGTTGTTCATAGCATTTAGAGCCCTGAGTTCAAGACTTAGAGTAGTTAATGCCATCCATAGCCCTGAGTTGTTCATAGCATCTAGAGTCATGAGCTTACAACTTGGAGTCTTTCATGCCAATCATAGCCTAGAGTTGTTCATTGAATCTAGGGCCTTGAGCTAATGACCTAGAGGCGTTCATGTCATCCACCACTCTGAGTTGTTCATAGCATCTAGAGCCCTAGGGTCACTACAGAGAGTCATTCATGTCAACTATAGCCCAACATTGTTCATATAATTTAGAGCCCTGAGCTCACAACCAAGAGTATCCTATGTTATCCATAGCCCTTAGTTGTACATAGCAACTAGAGCCTTGAGCTCACGATCGAGAGTCGTTCATGTCCACCATAACCCTGAGTTGTTCATGGTATCTATAGCGTTGAGCTCATGATCCGTAGTCTTTCATGTCATTAACAATTCTAAGTTGTTCATAACATCAAGAGCCCTAAGTTCATGTTCAGGAGTCATTCATCTCAACCGTAGCCCAAAGTTGTTCATAGCATCTAAAGCCCTAAGCTCATGACCTAGAGTACCTCATGTCTTCCACAACCCTAAACTATTAATAGCATCTAGAGCCTATAGCTCATGACTCAAAGTCATTCATGTCAACCAAAACCTAGAGTTGTTCATAACATTTAGAGCCTTGAGCTCAAGACCTAGAGTAGCTAATGTCATCCATAGCCCTGAGTTGTTCATAGCATCTAGAGCCATGAGCTAATAACTCGGAGTCTTTCATGCCAACCATAGCCTAGAGTTATTCATTGCATCTAGGGCCCTAAGCTCATGACCTAAAGTCATTCATGTCATCCACAACTTTGAGCTGTTCATAGTATTTAGATCCTTGAGCTCATGACCCATAGTCTTTCATGTCATTGACAACCCTAAGTTTTTCATAGCATGAAGAACCTTAAGCTTATGACTCAAATTCGTTCATGTCAACCACAGCCTAGAGTTGTTCATAGCATTTCAAGCCTTAAGTTCACAAGCAAGAGAAGCTCCTTTCATCCACAACCTTAAGCAGTTAATATCATTTAAAGCTCTGAGCTCTCGACATAGAGTCATTCATGGCAACCACAACCCAAAGTCATAGATAGCATCTAGAGCCTTGAGCATAAGACTCAGAACGATTGATGTGATCAACAACCCTGAGTGTTTATAGCATCTAGAGTCATGAGCTCATGACCTAGAGTCTTTCATTTCATCGATAGCCCTGAGCTGTTCACAACATCTAGAGGTCTAATCTCATGACCTAGAGTTATTCATGTCAACCACAACCTAAAGTTTTTCATACCATTTAAAGCCTTAAGCTCATGACCCAAATTAGCTCATGTCATCGATAACCCTAAGCTGTTTATAGCATTTAAAGCCTTGAGCTCAAGACCAGGAGTCATTTATGTTAACCACAACCTAAAGTTTTTCACAGCATTTAAAGCCTTAAGCTCACGACCCAAATTAGCTCATGTCATCGACAACCCTAAGTTGTTTATAGCATTTAAAGCCTTAAGCTCAGGACCAGGAGTCATTTATGTCAGCCACAACCCAAAGCAGTTCTTATTATCTAGTGCCTAAAGCTCATGAATTAGAGTATCTCATGTCATCAAGATCCTTGAGTTGTTAATAGCATCTAAAGCCCTAAGCTCACAACCTAGATTCCTTCATTTCAATCACAACTCAACATTGTTCATAGCATTTAGAGCCCTGAGCTCATGACCCGTAGTCATTCATTTCAAGCACAGTGTAGAGTTGTTCATAGAATCTAGAGCCCTGACCTCACGACTTAGAGTCATTCATGTCATCCATAACCCTAACTTGTTCATAGCATCTAGACCCATGAGCTCACGACACAGAGTCATTCATGTCAACTACAACCCAATGTTATAGATAGCATTTAGAGCCTTAAGCTCACAACCAAGAGTATCCCATGTTATCCACGACCCTTAGTTGTTCATAGAAACTAGAGCCTTGAGTTCACAATCAAGAGTCGTTCATGTCAACTGATTGCTACCCAAAAAGTGCTATTTTGCACCTTTAGTTCATTATGTTTTAAGCACTTTTGTGTAGTAGTTCTCCATTCTTATTCCAATTGGCATGTTAAGGACCTAGCAATGAATTCTAATCATATTTGTGGCTAGTTTTAGTGTTTTGACATCTTTTTGGATCATTAAGACAAGTCAACCAAAGGAGAGAAGCAAAGAGAAGCAAAGAGGAAAACAGAGGACAGCAGCTGCAGTCTTCTTTCGCACTTTTGGAGCACTTCCCGAAGTCCATTTTCTACATGCTATATACCATTTCAAAGTTCAGGAAGTCAAGAATCTAACGCTTCAAACTGTGTATGATTTAGAGCTGAAATGAGGAAGATATGGCCTTCGGAAGACAACTGCTCCAGGCTTGTGCGAAATTCGCACAACACCTTGAAAATTCGCACTAGCCCATGCGTGGTGCGAATTCTCCTATGTTCTGCCGACTCCACTTTAGATCTTTTCTTTTATATATTTTTGTATAAATTTCCATTCTTCTCCTTGTAATCCACCAACCATAAGATTTCTTAGCTAGGAAGGTTGGAAAAACTTCTCTATATATATTTCCTTGCATCCATTGTAATATATATAAAAATAGATATTGAATTATATAGAATCGACGTACAAAGCCTTGCTCTGTTTTTCCTTCTCTTTCATTTTCATTTTCTTGCTAGCCAAACATTCTCTGAGATGTTTTCTCAGAGGATGAGTGGCTAGGCTTTTGGTTTCTTGGAGTAAAGGAAGCTAGGTGAAAAGTCCAAATGCAAAAGTGGAAAACTCTCGTGTGTTAAATACAGGTAGTTGGAGTTCATAAATGGCTTTTAAATCTAAAGTTTTGCTTTAAATCCCTTAGAATCACTTTGAATGGTCAATACATGGTAAGCTTCAGGTCTCTGTGGATGCTTATTGCTAGATCCATATCAGTCCATTAGTTATCATGTACGAGCCATTGGAAAGTGGTTCAAGGTGAAGACCCATAGTGTCTAAAGCCATTAATGGAACTTGAATACCATTTCTATTGACTTTTTATGGATTAAATCTTCATTGTTAAACCTATACCGGTTCGGGAAATAACTATAGGTTAAATCCCCAATGCGAGGAGAAAAATCCGGAATTTCCCACTTTGCAATTGGCACTTGATCCTAGTAACCTGAAATCCCAAGAAACACCTTTGTTTCTAATTTATTTCTAGTTAATTTTAGTTACTTTATGTTAGGTTAGCTTAATAGCATCCGTTTTCATTCAAACTTATGTCTTCTTTTAAAGCTAACCTTGAAATGAAAAGACACCAATTCAACTCTTGAATTAATATCACTGGTAGAATGAAAACCCATCCTAGAGTTCGGCCCTAGAGCTGCTATACTATAGTAGTTTTGCTACGCTAGTATGAGGTCATAGGATTTATAAATGTTTTTAATTAAAATACCCGACTGGGCACGAATCATCAACCATAAGCCTGAGTTGTTCATAGTATCTACAACATTGAGCCCATAACCCATAGTCTTTCATGTCATTGATAGCTCTAAGTTGTTCATAGCATCAAGAGCCCTGAGGTCACAACCTAGAGTTGTTCATCTAAACCATAGACCAAATATGTTCATAGCATCTAGAGCCCTGAGCTCACGACCTAGAGTATTTCTTATCATCGACAAACCTGAGCACTTCATAGCATCTAAAACATTAAGCTCATGACCTAGAGTTGTTCATGTCAACCATAACCTAGAGTTGTGCATAACATTGAAAGCCCTGAACTAATAACCGTGAGTGGCTCATGTCATTAACAACCTTGAGTTGTTCATAACATCAAAATGCCTAAGCTAGCGACTTAGAGTCATTCATGTCAACCATAACCTAAAGGTGTTACTAGCATCTAGAGCCCTAAGTTCAAGACCTATAGTGGCTCATGTCATCCTTAGCCCTAAGTTGTTCATAGTATCCAGAGCTCTAAACTCATGACCTAGAGTCTTTCATTTCAAGCACAAACTAGAGTTGTTCATTACATCTAAGGCCTTGAGCTCACTATCAAGATTCATTCGTATCATCCATAGCCTTGAGTATTCATAGCATCTAGAGCCCTAAGCTTAAGACCCAAAGTGGTGCATGTCATCCATAGCCTTAAATTGTTTATGGCATCTAGAGCCGTGAGCTCACGACCCAGAGCCTTTCATATCAACCACAACCCAAAGCTATTCATTACATCTAGGGCCTTCAGTTGATAACCCAAAGTCGTTCATGTCATCCATATCCTTGAGATGTTCGTAGCATTTAATGCCTTAAGCTCACGACCCAGAGTCGTTCATGTCAACCGCTACTTAAAGTTGTTCATCACATCTAGAGGCCTGAGCTCATGACCCAAAGTAGCTCATGTCATCCGTAGCCCTGAATTATTCGTAGCATTTATAGCTTTGAGTTGACGACCCAAAGTCATTCGCGTCAACCATAACCCAGAGTTGTACATAAAATTTAAAGCCCTAAGCTCACGACTGAAAGAAGCTCATGTCATGCACAAACCTTAGCAGTTCATAGCATTTAGGAACATGGGCTCACGACTTAGAATAGCTCTTGTCATTCATAGCCTTGAGCTGTTTATAGGATCAAGATCCTTGAGCTCACAACCCATAGTCTTTCATATCATTGATAGCCCTGAGTTGTTCATAGCATAAAGAACATTGAGCACACAACCCATAGTCCTTCATGTCAACCACAACCTAGAGTTGTTATAGACCCTGAGCTCATGACCTAGAGTAGGTCATGTTATCCACAACCTTGAGTTGTTAATAGTATCTAGAGCCCTAAGCTCCTAACTTGGAGTTGTCTAAGTTAACCACAACCCAGAGCTATTCATAGCATCTAAAGCCCTGAGTTCTTCATACAGAGAGTGGATTATGTCATCCATAACATTGAGTTGTTCATAGCATCAAGAGCTCTAAGCTCACGACCCGTAGTCTTTCATGTCATCGATACGCCTATGCTATTTATAGCATCAAGATCCCTGAGCACATGATTTGGAGTCATTAATGTCAACCACAGCCTAAAGTTGTTCATAGCATCTAGAGCTCTCAGGTCACAACATAGTGTAGCTCATGTCATCAACAACCTGAGTTGTTAATAGCATCTAGAGGCTTGAGCTGACGACCCAAAGTAAATCATGTTAACCACAGCCTAGAGCTACTCATAGCATTTAGAGTTTTGAGCTCAAGACATAGTGTGGTTCATGTTATCCACAACACTGAGCTGTTCATAACATCAAAAAACTCGGAGCTCACGACCCAAAGTCTTTAATGTCAACCACTACCTAGATCCATTCATTACATCTAGGTTCCTAAGCTCATGACTCAAAGTTGTTCACGTTATCCACAACTCTGAGTTGCTCATAGAATCTAGAGTCCTAAGCTCAAGACTCGAAGTCTTTCATGTCATTGATAGCCTTAAGTTGTTCATAGCATCTAAATCCTTGAGTTCATGACTCGTAGTCGTTCATGTCAACCACAACCTAGAGTTTTTCATAGCATCTAAAGTCATGAACTCAATGCCAAGAGTGGCTGAAGTAATCCATAGCCTTGATCTGTTCATAGCAGATAGAGCTCTGAGTTCACGACCTAGAGTCTTTCATGTCAACCACAACCTAACATTGTTCATTGCATTTAGGGCCCTAACCTGACCACCCAGTGTCATTCATATCATCCACAACACTAAGTTATTTATTAAATCTAGACCCCTAATCTCACGACCTAAAGTCTTTCATGTCATCGACAAACTTGAGTTATTCATAGAATCTAGAGCCTTAAGCTCATGACCTGGAGTCTTTCATGTTATCCATAGCCCTGAGGTGTTCATAGCATTAAGAGCCCCAAGCTCATGACCTAGAGTTTTTCATGTCAACCATAGCCCAAAGGTGTTCATAGTATCTAAAGCCCTCAACTCACTGCTTAGAGAGGCTCACATCATCGATAGTTGTGAGCTATTCATAGTATCTAAAGGCCTCAGCTCATGACCCAGGGTCGTTCATGTCAACCATAGTAGAGAGTTGTTCATAGCATCCAAAGCCTTGAGCTCAAGACCTGAAGTGACTCATGTCATCCACAAGCATGAGTTGTTCATAGCATCTAGAGCTTTGAGATCATGACCTAATGTTTTTCATGTCAATTGCAACCCAAAGTTGTTCATTGCATCTAGGGCCCTAAGCTTACAACCCAGTCATTGGTATCATCCACAATAATAAGTTGTTCATAGAATTTATAACCCTAAGCTCTTGACCTAGATTCATTCATGTGATCATTAGCCTTGAGTTGTTCATAGAATCTAGAGCCTTGTGCTGACCCGGAGTCATTCATGTCAACCACAACCCAGAGTTGTTAAGAGCATCTAAAACTCAGAGCTCGCGACCCAGAGTCGCTCATGCCATTAACAACTCTGAGCTATTCTTAGCATCTTAAGGCCTGCACTCACAACTCGGATTCATTCATGCTAACCACAACCCAGAGCTATTCAAATCATCTAAAGCCTTGAGCTCACGACTTGGAGTCTTATATGTCAACCACAATGTAGAAATTTTCATTGCATCTAAGGCCTTGAGTTGATGAACTAGAGTTGTTCATGTCATCCATAGCCTTGAGATGTTCTTAGCATCTAAACCCTTGATCTCACGACTCGGAGTCGTTCATGTCAAACACATCCTAAAGCTGATCATAACATTTAGAGCCTTGAGCTCATGACCCAGAGGAGTTCATGTCATCTATAGCCTTGAGTTGTTCATAGCATTTAGATTCATGAGATCACCACCTAGAGTAGCTAATGTCATCCACAGCCGTTAACAATTCATAACATTAAGAGCCCTAACATCAAGATCCGAAGTCTTTCATGTCATTGACAACCTTGAGTTGTTCATAAAATCAAGAGCCTTGAGCTCATGACCTAAAGTTATTCATGTCTACCACAGCCCAAAGCTGTTCATAACATTTATTGCCCTTAGTTCATGACCCAGAGTGTTTCCTGTCATCGATAGCCCTGAGCAGCTCATAGCATCTAGAGCCCTAAGCTCATGACCTGAAGTTGTTAATCTTAACCACAACCTAGAGTTGTTTGTAGCATCTAAATTCTTGAGCTCATGCCCAAGAGTGGCTCATATCATCGACGACCCTGAGTTGTTTATACCATTTAAAGGCATGAGCTGAGAACCCGAAGTCGTTCATGTCAACCATAAGCTTGAGCTATTCATAGCATCTATAGCCTTGAGCTTAAGACCCAGAGTGGCTTATGTATTCCACATCGTTGAGCTATTTATAGCATCTAGAGCCTTGAGCTCATGACCCAGAATATTTCATGCCAACCACAACCCAGAGTTGTTCATTGCATCTAGGGCCCTGAGCTCATGACCTAGATTTGTTCATGTCATGCACAACCTTGACCTATTCATAGAATCTAGTGCATTGAGCTCATGACCTAAATTCTTTTGTGTCATTGACAACTCTGAGCTATTCATACCATCTAAAGACCTGAGCTCACGACCCATAGTCGTTTATGTCGACCACAACCCTAAGTTGTTTATAACCTCTAAAGGATTGAACATAAGACCCTGAGTAGCTTATGTCATCGATAGCCCTTGAGTTGTTCATAACATCTAAAGCCCTAAGCTCATGACCCTGAGTCTTTCATGTCAATGACAACCCATAGTTGTTCATTGCATCTAGGGCCCTGAGCTCTTGACCTAGAGTTGTTCATGTCATCCATAGCCTTGAGTTGTTCATAGAATCATTAGTCTTGAACTTGTGACACAAAGTCTTTCATATCATCGATAACCTAGAGCTATTTAAAGCATTTAAAGTTCTGATCTCACAACCCAGAGGGACTCATGTCATCAAAAGCCCTGAGTTGTTTATAACATCTAAAGCCTTAAGCTCAAGACCTGGTGTCGTTCATCTCAACCATAGCCTAGCATTGTTCATAGAATTTAGATCCATGAGCTTAAGACCCAGAGTCATTCATGTCATTCACATCCCTCAAATGTTCATAAAATCTAGTGGCTTGAGTTCACAACTTTGAGTCATTCATGTAAACCACAACCCAAAGCTATTCATAACATCTAAAGCCCCGAGCTCACGACCCAGAGTGGCTCATGCCATTGATAACTTTGAGCTCTTCATAGCATCTAAAGCCTTGTGCTCATGAGAGTCACTCATGTCAACCACAACCCTAAGATGTTCATAGTATCTATAGCCCTGAGCTCATGACCCCAAGTTATTCATGTCAACCACAACCCAAAGATGCTCATAGTATTTATAGCCCTTAGCTCACAACGTCAAGTCATTAATGTCATGCCCAACCCTGAGGTGTTCATAAAATTTAGAGCCCTAAGCTCATGACCCAAAGTCTTTTGTGTCATCAACAACCCTAAGCAGTTCATAACATTTAAAGCCCAAAGCTCATGACCCGAAGTTGTTCAAGTCAACCATAACCTAGAGTTGTTGATAGCATCGAAAGCCTTGAACTCATAACCCAGATTAGATCATGTAATCCACAACCCTGAGTTGTTCATAGATCCAAGAGCCATGAGCTCATGACTCGTAGTCTTTCATGTCATTGACAACCTTGAGCTATTTATAGCATCAAGAGGCTTGAGCTCACGATTGAGAGTCATTCACATCAATTGAAGCTGACAGTTGTTCATAGCATCTAGAGCCCTGAGCTCACGACCCAGAGTAGCTCATGTCATCCACAACTATAAGATGGTAATTGCATCTAGAGCATTGAGCTCACAACCCAAAGTTGTTCATGTTAGCGGCAACCTAGGGCTGTTCATAACATTAATAACCTTTAGCTCATGACCCAAAGTAGTCCATGTTATCCACAACCCATAGCATTTCATAGCATCTAGTGCTCCGAGCTCATGACCTAGAGTTATTCATGACAAACATAGCTCAAACCTATTCATAGAATCTAAATCCCTAATATCACAACCTAAAGTATCTATTGTGAGCCATAGCTTGAAGCTATTCATAGCATCTAGAGCCCAGAGTAGATGACTCATAGTCTTTTATGTCATCGACAGTTGATTCGTCCCCAATTGGTGTCCTCAAATTCAGTCCTCAGACGGGAGTTATCAAAAAAATTCATAAACCTAAATCACCATATACTAGGGTAGCATAGCTAGCATAGCATAGTGGTTCTAGGATCGTTCACTGGGATGGGTTTTCATCTCACACCTGATATTAATTTAAAGAATTGGATTTGTGCTTTTTCTTTTCTAAGTAAACTTTAAAAGAAAACATAATCTTTGGTTGGAAAAGGTTGGTTTTAGGCTAACCAAAAATAGTAATTGATTTAAATTACAAAGAAAAGGGTCTCTTGGATTTTCAGGTCACTAGGTTCAGGTTCCTTTTACAAAAGCGAAGATTCCAGATCTTTTCCTTGCATTGGGGATTTAACCTATAGTTATCCTCCCAACCAGTGTGTTACAATTGCTTCCCATTAATGATTTCAACACTAAATCCCTCTCATTGATGCATCTTGCAATGGCTCGTACCACTCACCTAGTATTTGCCATTCATGGTGATCTTTAACCTTGGATTACCCTTCAAAAGCTCACAGGAGATAACTAATGGATGTCTCCAGGGAGTCCAAAAGCTTACCAAGTGTTGGCTATTATAAGTAATCCTACCTTTAAACCACCTACCAGAGGCTCACAAGAGATAACTAATGGATCTCTATGGATTGAGTCCGAAAAGCTTACCAAGTGTTGGCCCAGGTGATTATGAGGGATTTTAAGTTAATTAAAATTATAAAAACCATTAACGGGTCACAACTTCCTCTTCATTAAAAACTGAAACAAGGAACTCCTATTTTTGTAGTCGGGTCCCTTACCTAGCTTCCTTCCGTCTAAGAGACAAAAAGTCTAGCCACTCATCCTCTGAGAAAACATCTTTAGAGGTTGTTTGGCTAGAAAGAAAAATACAATCAAAATGAGTAGGTAAGGCAGAGTAAAGCTTTGTATATTTCTTACTAAAAAATGTACAAGTGATCCCCCCCTCTCGAATGTCTTCCAAGATTCAGAGATATGAGAGATATATTACAAGGAGATATCTTAAGATATATAAAGAGAGATATTTTCAACCTCTTAATTAGATATCTTAAATATCTTAAAAAAAATTCAACTAATTACAAGAAGAGAATATCTAATTACACCAAATATCTTAAGGTAAAAATCTAACGGAGTTGGTGTAAAATATTTGAATATTACATTTCGCAAGTGATGTATGGTGTTGTGAAAATTTTGCAGGTGATGTGAAAATTTTCGCATCTGAGAAAGGTGGCTGCGAAAATTTCGCAAGTGAAAAAGAGTGATACGAAATTTTCACATCAAAGAAAGGTGATGCAAAATTTTCACATCAGAGAAAGGTGATGCGAAATTTTCGCATCAAAGAAAGGGTGATGCGAAATTCCTTTTCAGCTTGGTGCAATTGCCTTCAAATGGTTATAACTTCTTCATTTTAGCTCCGATTTGCACACTATTTGAAGCATTGGACTCCTGACTTCCCAAGATTCAAAATGATATATAGTATGTATACAATGGATTATTCGTGCCCAATTGGTGTCTCAGCTGATTCATGTTCAGTTGGTACTCTTGATTGTGGTCCTCAGGGAGTAATCAACAAAATTTATAACCTATTACACCATGAACTAGGGTAGCAAAGACAAAGCTACTATAGCATAGTGGCTCTAAGATCATTCACTGAGATGGGTTTTCACTTCACAAATGATATTAATTCAAAGCTGAATTGGTGTCTTTTCATTTCAAGGTTAGCTTTAAAAGAAAACATAAACTTTGGTGGAAAAAGGATTGGTTTTAAGCTAACCAAAAATAGTAACTGATTTTACTTACAAAGAAAAGTGTTTCTTGGAGTTTAGATCACTAGGCTCAGATTCCTCATACAAAAAGGGAGTTCCGGTCACTTGTTTCTTTTCCTCGTATTAGAGAATTAACATATAGTTCCTTCTCCAACCGGTGTTGTACAGATGCTTCCCATTAATGGGTTCAAACACTAAATCCCTCTCACTGATGCACCTTACAATGGCTTGTACCTCTCACCTAGCACTTGCCATTCAAGGTGATCTTTAACCTTGGATTACCCGTCAAAAGCTCGCAAGAGATAACTGATGGATGTCTCCTTGGAGTCCAAAAGCTTATCAAGTGTTGGCAATTCTAGAAAATCCTACCTTCAAGTCACCTCCTAGAGGCTCGCAAGGGGTAAACTAGTGAATCTCCATGGACGAAGATCACTTGCCTTACCAAGTGTTGGCCCAGGTGATTTAAAGGCGTTTTAAGTTAACTAAAAAGATAAAAACCATTAACGGGTCACACTTTCTCTTCATTAAAAACTAAAACAACAAAACTTCCAATTTATGCATGAGGAAACTTACCCGGCTTTCTTCACTCCAAGATACGAAGAGCCTAGCCTCTCATCCTCTGAGGAAAAATCCTCAGAGTTTGATTGGCTAGAAAGAAAAATAACGAGAAAACAAAAATATAAAGAAGAAACAGAGCAAGTGCTCTGTTCGTCGATTTCACATATATTATATATCTATATAATGGATCCCCTAGAACAAGCTACTCCGAGAGAGTCTTCTTTTTAGTGTTTACAAGAGAGTTTATATAGGAAGGTAATTTACCCTTCCTTGGATACTTCCTAGCTAAGGAATTACATGAGTGACTGAATACAAGGAGAAAATGGAAATTTATACAAAAATATCTGAAGAAAAGATCTAAAAGAGTCGGTGCACAAATATCGGGAAACTTCGGGAGAAATTCCACAACACTGTGCAAAATGGCTGCGAAATCACCTCGCAGCAAAAGGGTGATTTCGCAGCCGTGCAAAATTCTTCCTTCAGCTTGGAGTGATTGGTTTCCAATGGCTGTAACTCCTTCATTTCAAATCCGAATCATGCAGCGTTTGAAGCATTGGATTGTTAACTTCCTGAGCTTTGAAATGGTATATAGCATGTAGAAAATGGACTTCGGGAAGTGCTCCAAAAGTGCGAAAGAAGACTGAAGCTGCTGTCCTCTGTTTTCTTCACTCTGTTTTTCCTCTCTCCGTTGCTTTTTCCTTGCATACATTGAACGACTTCGGCAAAGGGCTATGAGGCTCCAAAGCTTGGTTTCTTCACGAATTTAAGCTTCCAAAATCTTTGCCATGAACTATATACAGCTCTCCCTCATCCTTGGATTGCTTTGGTGTAGCTAAAAGCTATCAAAAACACCAAAACTTAACAGAATTTGATTAGAAACGATTGCAAGGGTCCTTAACATGTCAATTGAGTTAAAAGGTAATAATTACTACTCAAGAGTGTTTAAAAGAGTTAATTACAAGCTACAAAATAGCATGTTTTGAGTAGTAATCAATGGACTCCTGATTCATGCCTAATTGGTGTCTCAGCTGATTCGTGTCCAGCTGGTGCTCCTTGATTGAGGGATTAATCAACAAAATTTATAACCTATTACACCATATACTAGGGTAGCAAAGACAAAGCTACTATAGCATAGTGGCTCTAGGATCGTTCACTGGGATGGGTTTTCACTTCACAAATGATATTAATTCAAAGCTGAATTGGTGCCTTTTCATTTCAAGGTTAGCTTTAAAAGAAAACATAAAGATGTTTGAACAAAGATTGGTTTTAAGCTAACCAAAAATAGTAACTGATTTTAATTACAAAGAAAAGTGTTTCTTGGAGTTTCAGATCATTAGGCTCAGATTCCTCATACAAAAAAGAGAGTTCCAGTCACTTGTTTCTTTTCCTCATATTAGAGAATTAACATAAAGTTAATTCTCTAACAGGTGATGCACAAATGCTTCCCATTAATGGGTTCAAACACTAAATTCCTCTCACTGATGCATCTTGCAATGGCTCATACCTCTCACCTAGCACTTGCCATTCAAGGTGATCTTTAACCTTGGATTACCCGTCAAAAGCTCGCAAGAGATAACTAATGGATGTCTCCTTGGAGTCCAAAAGCTTACCAAGTGTTGGCAATTCTAGAAAATCCTACCTTCAAGTCACCTCCCAAAGGCTCGCAAGGGGTAAACTAGTGAATCTCCATGGATGGAGATCACTTGCCTTACCAAGTGTTGGCCCAGGTGATTTAAAGGAGTTTTAAGTTAACTAAAAAGATAAAAACCATTAACGGGTCACACTTTCTCTTCATTAACAACTAAAACAACAAAACTTCCAATTTATGCATGAGGAAACTCACCCGGCTTTCTTCACTCCAAGAGACAAAGAGCTTAGCCTCTCATCCTCTGAGGAAAAATCCTCAGAGTTTGATTGGCTAGAAAGACAAAGAACAAGAAAACAAAAATATATAGAAGAAACAGAGCAAGTGCTCTGTTCGTTGCTTACATATAACTATGATGGATTCTCCTGCAACAACCTTCTCCGAGAGTCCTCTTGAGAATTTATATAGGAAGGTAATTTACCCTTCCTTGCATACTTCCTAACTAAGGAATTACATGAGTGGCTGAATACAAGGAGAAAATGGAAATTTAGACACAAAAATATCAGAAGAAAAGATCTAAAAGAGTCGGTGCACAGCTATCGGGAAGCTTCAGGACCATTTCGCAGGTGAAAATGAGGTCTGCGAGATTTTGCAGGTGCATAAGAAGGGCTGCGAAATTTCTTTGCAGCAAAAGGCTGATTCAACACCTTTGTGAAGCTGGCTTACATCTTGTGGTGTTTGGCTTCTATCGCGGCGTGAAACTTCAGGGGAACTCCATAGCACTGTGCAAAAATGTTGCGAAATATCTCGCAACAAAAAATGGTGATTTCGCAGCACTTTTCTGAAGCCTTCCTTCCTTCAGCTTGGAGCAGTTATCTTCCAAAGGCTGTAACTTCCTCATTTCAGCTCCAAATTGCACACGGTTTGAGGCATTGGATTGTTGACTTCCCAAGCTTTCAAATGACATATTGTATGCATAATTTGGACTCCAGGAAGTGCTCCAAAAGTGGCTGCAGTGACTGTCATCAAGAGCGCTCCATGGCTGATTTCTCTTTGCTTCCCCTTTTGCATTTCCACTTTGCTTATGGCAAAAGAGCTTCAAGGCTTTGATTCTTCATTCCTCCAAGCTTCCCATTGCTTGCCAAGGATTCCATAAAACTCTCCTCAATCTCATAATGCTTTGGTGATCAAAATACTAACAAAAACACCAAAACTCACACAATTTGATTAGAATTAATTGCAAGGAGCCTTAACATGCTAATTGGGTTAAAAGGCACTAACTACTACTCAAAAGTGTTTAAAAGGATTAATTATAAGCTATCAAATAGCACTTTTTGAGTAGTAATCAACTCCAGGAAGTGCTCCAAATGTATCTTGTAGCTGCTGTCTTTTGAATTTCACATAGCATGTGAAGATTTCACATAGCCATGCGAAATTGCTTCATGTTGGACTTCTTTCTATGATTCTCTTCCTTGCATCTTTTGATTAGCTTGGAAGCTTATTTCCAAGGGTTGAACAAAATTCTCCCTCATTCTTGGCTTGCTTTAACGATAAAAAAACTACCAAAAACACCAAAACTAGCCAAAAATTGATTAAAAACATTTACAAGGGTCCTTAATGTGCCAATTGAGTTAAAAGGTATTAATTACTACTCAAAAGTGTTTAAAAGATTTTATAACAAGCTATAAAAATGCACTTTTTGAGTAGTAATCACTCCTCCCAACCGACATATTGCTAGTCCCTTAGCAATGAAGGAGATAAAAACAAAAAATCAAGATAGTAAAATAATTTACAAAATCATGCTGATCACTCCAAAAAATCATAAGTGGAATGATAGTAAAGCATATTCTCACATGGAAAATTAAAGAGGCAAAACCCATCCTTGAACAAGAGGGTATCAAAAATCTTACCTGATCATAATTCATAAAGAGTAGGCATTATGCAAATTTAAGTAATGATAGGATTTCCACTCTCCTTGGCTCAATCATTACTCTTCCATAAAAATCTATGTGTTAAGCTTATTAGTTTCCGAATATAATACTCTAAACTAATCTTCCCCCCCCTCCCCAACCTAGTTCTTTTACAGACTTTAGCAAACTGACCACTTCCAATAGGCTAAGAACGCACCTCTTTTATTTCACAATTTTTTCATTGTAGGAGTGCAATGCTAAAGGTATTATTTTCTAAAGTGTCCATGTAACGGGGATCCATCGATGACTCCCAACCAATCAAGGTTTAGGGCATCAAGCTTTAAGGATCTTTTGACTACCAACTCTTCAGATTTTACCCCAGACTTTTGAAATTGGAATTTAGTACCCAAGCACCTACAATATGTTAAACTCTACCTATTCACCCTTGTAACGAGCATTGAGGTTGGTGACTCCCAACCAATAAAGGCCTAGGGAACCAGGTTTTAAAGACTTTCGCCATATACCCCTCGGACCTTGCTCGGGTTTCAAGGCAAGTGCAACACTTTGTTCTTTCTTTCTTTTTTTCAAAGGCTCATTGGCCTTTTATCTGGTGTCCCAACACTATTAAAACGAGGTCAAAGGTATCAAGTCTAAATTTTTCCTAAGTTTAGGTAGTGAGATAGTTTTTCATCTTATAATCGGAAACTAAAGTGCACAATGTGTGGTAAGATTAGGGTGGAAGAAATAAGGTTGAATTCAATAGGAGTTTCAATAATTCATCAACTTCAATAAGCATAATATGACTCTACTATTCAAATAAACAGGTAAGAATTCAATTTCTCCCATTTCATTTTGAGAATTTTTCCTTAATAACCATGGAGAGTAGAGTAAAACTTTTAAAATTAAGAAAAAATTTAAAAATTAAGCCGAAAGTACTAAATTAACAAGATAACTTAGCATTATTAACAACTTCCTTCCTTTACTCTCCCCCCAACCAAGATCAACATTGCCCTCAATGTGGCAAGAACGATTATAAATAAAGGGCGAAAATGGTACCTCATGAGTGACATGGAGTCTGAGTCATATAGGAAAAACCACATGATTCAAAAAACAAAAGATTAATGAGTAAAGGAGATAGAAAAGAAAATGCCAAGTATAAACCAAAATGATATGCATATATTACTATGAGAAAGTACAATGAAATGATCATGTAATACATCTAATCCCAGAATATATAATATCAACTAATATACTAAGTAAATACAAAATAAAGAAATGGTCGAGGAGCGGGGTTCTCTGATAGAGATGATGGCTCTGTGGTTGTCTCGTGAGTGGCCTGGGGCAGGACATCGGTTGTGATGGTCTTCTTAGCTAGAGCTCTGGGTTTTGATGGCCCAGGAATATCAGTCTGAGGTGGTGCAAGACCTAGATGCTACTGTATCTGACTAAGGATAGCAGTATGTTGGTCAAGAATAATAGTATGTCAATCTTGATGAGCTTGGATGTCTCTTATATGCCGGAATAGAGCGTCGTGCATAGCATTTAGTGTCCTGAATAATAATACCATGCGACGAAACTCTGAGCCAGATATGGTGATAAAGTCCTGTGATGGAAAATGTACAGTTGGTGGAACATGAGGTGTAGTTGGAGGATCAGTAGAGGCGGCCTGAGGCATAGATGGTGCAATAGGGGTGGATGACTCTGTGGGATGCTCGTCCTGCTGTGCCTGGTAAGGCTATGCTGGCATTGGAGATACTGGTCTGAGTGGGGCTAGTTCAAGTGCTGATTTCGTTGGATTCTTCTCTACTAGCTGTGTCCATTGGTCGAGAGTGAAATGCTATCGACAATGGTGGCAGTGCTCAAGATGGGGCTCAATAGGGTAGCCCATATGCTCCAATATATGGCAGAGTAGCCTCGAAAACAACAATGGAACCGCGTTAGCTCGCTGTAGCTTCTTCCTATGAACTTTCTCCTCGAAGTATAGGAGAGCGGCCATAATCAGATGGCGTGGCCCAAAATAGATGCCCTCAGATATCCTGAATAACTCGTCCAAGATGGGTCCTCGCCTCTGCACTGAATGCTGAAGAGGGAAAATGTTGGACCTCAATAATACATCCACTAGGAGCATCCTAGATGGAAGCTCCTTACGTAGTAGGAATGAATCTCCAGAAGTCCCTCTCGATAGAATGCAGACCATGTCTTGCTGAGATATGGGGGACCATTGTCTGAACTGCTCTAGATCCTCTAGCTGAAATGGAATATGGAGAGCCTCAGCAATGTGCCTAGCTTTTAAGATACCCTGACGCCCATCTATGTTGAAACAAATGGCCGTGAGCTTTTTGCAACAGAGGATGGTTGTGTGAAATAGTCAACTGGAGGCCTTAAAATAGGGATTTTGAATGACTTTTGGTTTCACTCCTGGTCGTTAGAAGTTTGCACAAGTGATCGTTGGCGTTTCGCATAGGTTTCGCACGACTAGCAGCTGATGTGAAATTTTCGCATTTGAATTTTCCGATGCGAAATTGGAATTGCTGATGTGAAAATTTTTTGCATTTGGTTTTGGTGATGCCAAAATTTTCGTACTGAGAATCAATAATGCGAAAATTCTGAATTGCTGATGCGAAATTTTCGCACTAGGAATTGGTGATACGAAAAATTTCGCACTTGACTTTTAGTCCTACGAAATGCTCTATTTTCCTCTGTTTTGGAATTCCCTTGTACTTGATCATCAAAAATTAAATTAAGTCATAATAAATTAAATAAATAAAAATTAAAGCGAGAAACTTTAATTTAAAACATAAATCAAAACAATAAAACATGAATTTAAAATTTAAAACAAAACAACAAACAAAAATAAAAAAATATGGACTTAGTGTCTTCCGACAGACTAAGCCCATCTAACCATTTTTCCTTCAGGCTTGATGTGGTTCAAGGAGGTTCATTTCGTTCTTGTCTTTAGAAAATGGCTCCATGAATGGCTTGAGACATTGTCCATTGACTTTGAAAGTCCCGGCACTGCTGAGTAGCTTTACTACTCCATTTGAATAGACTTCTTGGATAGTAAACAGACCTATCCATCTTGACTTCAATTTTCCCCGGAAAATGTGGAGCTTAGAGTCATAAAGCAAGACTCTTTGTCCCTTCTAGAATTCTTTGCGGGAGACTAACTGATCATGCCACCTTTTCAATCTCTGTTTTGCAATGTTTGAATTGATATAGGTGACATTTCTCAATTCCTCCATCTCATTAAGGTCTAGAAATCTCTTCATGTCGGCTCTGTTCAAGTCCATGTTGAGCGTCTTAATTGCCCACCAAGCTTTGTATTGCACCTCAACGGGGAGATGACACGCTTTGCCATAGACTAGGTGATAAGGAGACATTCCAAGAATGGTCTTATAAGCTTTTCTGTAAGTCCATAGTGAATCATGAAGCCCAACAGACCAATCTCTTCTGCTCGTATTCACCACTTTCATCAGTATGTTCTCGATCCCCCGGTTGGCTAACTCAACTTGCCCAAAAGTCTGAGGATGGTAAGGTGTAGCTACCTTATGCTTCACCCCATACTTGGCTAAGAGAATTTCAAACGGTTTGTTACAAAAATGAGTACCCCCATCATTGATTATGGCTTTGGGTACTCCAAATCTGGAGAAAATGTTCTCTTTGAGAAATTTGAGAACAACTCTGTGATCATTTCACTTGCACGGGATTGCTTCAACCCATTTAGAAACATAATCCACTCCCACCAAGATGTAAGAATAGCCAAAGGACATAGGAAAAGGTCCCATGAAGTCAATGGCCCATACATAAAAAAGATCAACTATTAAAATGGGATTCAAAGGCATCATGTTCTTACGCGTTAATTTCCCAAGCCTCTGGCATCTGTCACAGCTTCTACACATGGCAAGGGCATCTTTGAAGAGTTATGGCCAGCAAAAACCCGATTGCAACACCTTCATAACTATCTTCTGAGAAGCAAAGTGGCCTCCACATGCGCTTTCGTGGCAATGACCGAGGATCCCCTGTTGCTCTTACTCAGGGACGCACTTTTGGATTATTTGATCCGCACAATATTTGAATAGGAATGACTCTTCCCAATGGTAAGCATGAATTTTTGCAAAGAAGTGTTTCTTATCTTGTGGTTTCCACCTGCTTGGAACTTCTCCGGTAACTAAATAGTTAGCAATATGAGCATACCAAGGAGTGGCTTCTATCAACATGAGTGACTCCTCTGGAAAATCATCATTTATTGGCAAACTGTGGGAATTATGTGCAATGGCTAGCCTCGACAGATGGTTGGTTACCACATTTTCCACTCCCTTCTTATCTTTGATCTGAAGATTGAATTCTTGAAGCAAGAGAATCCATCTGATCAGCCTTACTTTTGCATCTTGTTTAATCAACAAATATTTCAAGGCCGAGTGGTAAGTGAAAACCACAATGAAAGACCCTACTAAGTAAGCGTGGAATTTGTCTAAGGCAAAAACTACAACCAACAATTCTTTCTCTGTGGTTGTGTAGTTTCTTTGCGCTTCATTCAACGTTTTGCTTGCATAGTAGATCACATAGGGCTTTCCATCTTCTCTTTGCCCAAGAACAACTCCTATAGCAAAGTCACTAGCATCGCACATCACTTCAAAGGGCAATTGCCAGTTGGAAGCTCTCACTATTGGAGCAGTTGTTAGCAATAACTTCAATTCCTCAAAACTTCATTGACATTGATCATCCCATACAAATTTGGCATCCTTCACCAATAACTCACAAAGAGGTCTTGCATGTTTAGAGAAATCATTAATGAACCTCCTATAGAACCCAACGTGGCTAAGGAATTGCCTTACTCCTTTGATAGTTGTTGGCGATGGCAACTTGACAATCAGTTCAACTTTTGCTTTGTCCACCTCAATGCCTTGGCTGGAGATAATATGCCCAAGGACGATCCCTTGGGGTACCATGAAATGGCATTTCTCCTAGTTGAGCACCAAGTCTTTCTCAATGCATCGGTTCAGCACAGCTTCCAAATTGACTAAGTATTCGTCAAACGCACTTCCATATACGATGATATCGTCCATAAAGACTTCCATAATACACTCCACCATATCACTAAAAATGCTTAACATGCATATTTGGAATGTTGCTGGTGCATTGCATAAGTCGAAAGGCATTCTTCTGTATGCATAAGTTCCGAATGGACAAGTGAAAGTGGTCTTCTCCTGATCTTCAACAGCAATTTCAATTTGAACATACCCGGAGTAGCCATCCAAGAAACAGTAGAATGGATGGCCTGAGACCCTCTCAAGCACTTGATCAATAAAAGGAAATGGGAAGTGGTCCTTTCTTGTTACAACATTAAACTTTCTATAATCATTACACACCCTCCAACCTGAAGTGAGGCTTGTAGAAAATTCCTCTCCCTTATCATTTTGCAGCACTGCGATCCCTGATTTCTTTGGCACGACTTGCATAGGACTCACCCATGAGCTATCTGATATGGGGTAGATAATACCGGCCTGAAGTAGCTTAAGCACCTCAGCTCATACCACTTCTTGCATGTGAGGATTCAACCTTCGCTGGGGTTGACGAACTGGCTTAACTTCTTCTTCCACGTATATATGATGAGTACAGACTAAAGAGTTGATCCCTTTCAAATAAAAAATTTTCCACCCTATCGCTTTCTTGCATCTCCTGAGGATTTCAAGTAGATAATCCTCCTGAGTAGTGGTAAGAGATGAAGAAATAACAACAGGGCTCTACTTATTCTCCTCTAGGTATGCATATTTCAACTCCGTGGGTAATGGCTTCAGAATAAGCTTTGAGAGCTCCTCCTTAACAGCTTCTTGTGTCTCCTCCTCATTGAATAAAGGGAGAATTTTTTCTCTCATCTTCAAATGAGGCAGAGTAGCAAGTGAATCTAAGGGTTCAGGTAATCCTTCATCAAGATCCCCAAAATTCTCATTCAGATCTTTTAGCATCTTCTGATCACAATGCTCCTCCACTAAGTTGTCAATCATGCATACCTCTTCTGGTTCTTCTTCTTCTTCCGGATGGAATTGTTTATTACACATATAGAAGATATTGAGCTCCAATGTCATGTTGCCAAATGTAAACTGCATGAATCCATTTCTACAATTGATGATAGCATTCAAAGTAGCTAGGAATGGTCTTCCAAGCATGATAGGATTATAGTTAGTTCCTTTGGCGACCAGATCCGTATTAAGAACAACAAAATCCACTGGATAGTAGAATTTGTCAACTTGAACTAAGACATCTTCAATCATACATCTTGGAATTTTCATAGATCTGTCTTCTAGAGATAGAGTGATTGATGTTGGCTTCAACTCTCCCAGTCCCAATTTCTTATAAACAGAGTAGGGTAGCAAATTCACACTTGCTCCCAAGTCCAACAAAGCTTTCTCCACACACGTCTCTCCAATCATCACTGATATGGTAGGACAGTCCGGATCTTTTTATTCCACTAGAGACTTGCACTATATAATGGAACTTACTTGCTCAGTTAAGAAGGCTTTCTAACTCACATTTAGCCCTCTTTTGATAGTGCATAAGTCCTTCAGGAATTTTGCATAAGTCAGAACTTGTTTGATTATGTCTAGCAAAGGGATATTAACTTTTACTTGCTTCAACACTTCAAGAATTTCTAATGCGTTGTTGATTCCCTTTTTTCCATGCAAAGCTTATGGGAATGGTGGAGGCATGTGATTCTTTATCATTTCTTAGTTGATGGTCCTCTCCAGTTTTTCATTCACCTTAGCTTCAAGGTCCTCCTTCTTTGTATTGCTTCATTTCTTCTTTCTTTTGATTTCTTCCCTCTTCTCTTTCTCTGCTTTAGTCTCTGGTTCTTACTCTGGTTTGGGTGTAGGCATATCAATCTCTTTACCACTCCTTAGAGTGATCACTGCTTTGACTTCCCTCATTTGAGAAGATTCTCCCTCCTGAGCCTCCACTTCATGGATACCCTTTGGATTCTGATGAGGTTAAGAAGAAAATTTTCCTTTCTCTTGCACTGTGTTGAGATTAGTAAGCCTTGAGATCTAGTATTGGAGATTATCTACCTTCTGAGATAGATCATTATGCTTCCCATCCATTCTTTTGTCTCGATTGGCCATTTCTTGCCTGAATTGATCATTGATGGATTTCTGGTCTACAACAAAATCTCCCACAACCTTGCTATGATTCATAATGGCTTGTTCAAGACTTGAGGCTTGTAGGGGTGCTTGGCCAGGTTGTGTGTACTGAGGTGCCCTTAGCTTCCAAGAGAAATTCTGACGGTTTCTCCAATTTGAATTATAGGTGTTGATATATGGAGCATTATTATTGGGCTTGAATTGTCCAATAACATTTTCTTGATCCCCAAACATTTCTCTTACAGTTGGCATCATAGGACACACCTCCACCAAGTGCTCAAAAGATTGATAAATTGAACATGGCTTAGCTTGCACTGGTGAATCTGAAATGGCCTGCACTTCAAGTTCCTCCAATCTTCTTGCCATAGCTGCAAATTTTTCTTTCATATCAGTATCCCCCTTCAAAGTATACATCCCAGCCTTAGCATTAGAAGCATTTGGTTGAGAATTCATTCTTCCCACTTCTCTGGCATTGGGCTCATCCCATCCTCTTGAAACTTCAGCTACATAACTCAAGAAATCCATGGTTTCCTCTGGATTCTTACTCATGAAGTCTCCTCCGCACATCATTTCTAAGAGTTGCTTCATTGAGGAAGACATACCATCGTAAAAATAGCTCACCAATAGCCATGTATCAAAGCCATGGTGAGGATAAGCATTGATAGCTTCCATGTATCTTTCCCAACATTCATAGAATTTCTCATTCTCCTTAGCTGAGAAGTTTGAGATTTGCCTTTTCAAGCCGTTTGTCCTGTGAGTCGGGAAAAATTTCTTGAGAAATTCAGCTTGCAAGTCAGTTCAAGATTAGATACTCCTTGGCCTTAAAGAATTAAGCCAGACCTTGGCCTTGTCCTTTAAAGTGAAAGGAAATAACTTAAGCCTCATCAAGTCGATTGAAGCTCCTTCTTCTCGGAAAGTATTACAAACTTCTTCAAATTCCTTAATATGCTGGTAGGGATTCTCACGGTCCAGTCCATGAAAAATAGGTAGAAGTGGCACAATATGTGGTCGGATCACTAGCTACTCTATAGGTGGCACTATACATGACGGTGCACTCATACGAGGTGGATGCATGCGGTCCCTCATAGATCGGTATGCGTTGAGATTTTCTTCTGGAGCATGTTGACTATGCTGATCTTCAGGTATAGCTTCCATGACTTCCACTTCCAATTCCAACTCTGTTTCATGAGGATCTTTTATTTTCACAAGTCTTCCCTCATTGTCTCGTATCCAATATGGCATACACAACTAGCAATATCTGAAACAAAAATAAAAAAAAAGAAAAAAAAAGAAAAACAATTCTAGAAAGAAAGAAAATTAAGGTTAACTAAAAGCTAAATAAAAGATAAATGAAAAACATAAATAAAATAAAAAGAAATAAATAAAAAATTAGTAAAAGAAAAGAAAAATCACCAAACTTGTGATGAAGATCACAAGTGTTCTGGAAATATCATATCACTGTGAAGTGGCACCATCCCCGACAATGGCACCATTTGATTCGTCCCCAATTGGTGTCCTCAGATTCAGTCCTCAGACGGGAGTTATCAACAAAATTTATAAACCTACATCACCATATACTAGGGTAGCATAGCTAGCATAGCATAGTGGTTCTAGGATCGTTCACTGGGATGGGTTTTCATCTCACACCTGATATTAATTTAAAGAATTGGATTTGTGTTTTTTCTTTTCTAAGTTAGCTTTAAAAGAAAACATAATATTTGGTTGGAAAAGGTTAGTTTTAGGCTAACCAAAAATAGTAATTGATTTTAATTACAAAGAAAAGGGTCTCTTGGATTTTTAGGTCACTAGGTTCAGGTTCCTTTTACAAAAGCGAAGATTCTGGATCTTTTCCTTGCATTGGGGATTTAACCTATAGTTATCCTCCCAACCGGTGTGTTACAATTGCTTCCCATTAATGATTTCAATGCTAAATCCCTCTCATTGATGCATCTTGCAATGGCTCGTACCACTCACCTAGTATTTGCCATTCAAGGTGATCCTTAACCTTGGATTGCCCTTCAAAAGCTCGCAGGAGATAACTAATGGATGTCTCAAAGGAGTCCAAAAGCTTACCAAGTGTTGGCTATTCTAAGTAATCCTACCTTTAAACCACCTACTAGAGGCTCGTAAGAGATAACTAGTGGATCTCTATGGATTAAGTTTGAAAATCTTACCAAGTGTTGGCCCAAGTGATTATAAGGGATTTTAAGTTAACTAAAATTATAAAAACCATTAATGGGTCACAACTTCCTCTTCATTAAAAACTGAAACAAGGAACTCTCATTTTTGTAGTCGGGTCCCTTACCTAGCTTCCTTCCGTCCAAGAGACAAAAAGTCTAGCCACTCATTCTCTGAGAAAACATTCTCGCCCTTCTTCCAGCTTTTTCCAGATAAAGGGCTAATAGAGTTACGCTTTCTTAGTACATTGCCTTTCATTACCAACCAGTCGTCAAGCTGGGGAAATGGTTGAATTTGCCAGCGGTTCGGAGGTTGTTTGGCTAGAAAGAAAAATACAATCAAAATGAGTAGGTAAGGTAGAGCAAAGCTTTGTATATTTCTTACTAAAAATTGTACAAGTGATCCCCCACTCTCGAATGTCTTCTGAGATTCAGAGATATGAGAGATATATTACAAGGAGATATCTTAAGATATATAAAGAGAGGTATTTTTAACCTCTTAATTAGATATCCTAAATATCTTAAAAGATCTTCAACTGATTACAAGGAGAGAATAGATAATTACCCCAAATATCTTAAGGTAAAAATCTAACGGAGTCGGTGTAAAATATCTGAATATTACATTTCACAAGTGATGTATAGTGTTGTGAAAATTTCACATGAGGAAAAGGTGATGTGAAAATTTTTGCATCTGAGAAAGGTGGCTGCGAAAATTTCGCAATTGAAAAAGAGTGATGCGAAATTTTCGCATTAGAGAAAGGTGATGCGAAATTTTCGCATCAGAGAAAGGGTGATGCGAAAATTTTGCATCAAAGAAAGGGTGATATGCGAAATTCCTTTTCAGCTTGGTGCAGTTGCCTTCAAATGGCTATAACTTCTTCATTTTAGCTCCGATTTGCACACCGTTTGAAGCATTGGACTCCTGACTTCTCGAGATTCAAAATGATATATAGTATTTATACAATGGACTCTAGGAAGTGCTCCAAATTTGTCTTACAGCTGCTGTCCTTTTGAATTTCGCATAGCATGTGAAGATTTCGCATAGCCATGCGAAATTGCTTCATGTTGGACTTCTTTCCCTTATTCTCTTCCTTACATCTTTTGATTGTCTTGGAAGCTTATTTCCAAGGGTTGCACAAAATTCTCCCTCCTCCTTGGCTTGCTTTAACGATAAAAAAACTACAAAAAACACCAAAACTAGTAAAAAATCGATTAAAAACATTTGCAAGGGTCCTTAATGTGCCAATTGAGTTAAAAGGTATTAATTACTACTCAAAAGTGTTTAAAAGAGTTTATAACAAGCTATAAAAATGCACTTTTTGAGTAGTTATCAACATCCCTAAGCTGTTAATATCATCTAGAGCTCTGATTTCTTGACCGGGAGTTGTTCATAGCATCTAAAGCTCTGAGCTCATGACCTAGAGTCATTCATGTCATCCACAGTCTAAAGCTCTTCATAGAATCATAAGATCTGAGCTCACAACCCAGGTTCTTTCATATCATTGACAACCTAGAGTTGTTCATAACATTTAAAGGCCTAATCTCAAGACCTAGAGTTGCTCATGTCATTCAAAGCCCTAAGTTGTTCATAACATCTAAAACCTTGAGCTCAAGGCCTAGGGTTGTTCATGTTTTCCACAACCATGAGATAATCATAGAATCTAGTGGCTTGAGCTCATGACCTAGAGTCTTTCATGTCTTTAGCCGCCTTGAGCTATTCATAGCACCAAGAGCCTTAAGGTCATCACTCGGATTGGCTCATGTCATTGAAAGCCCTGAACTGTTCATAACATCTAAAGCCTTGAGCTCACAACCTAGGGTCATTCATGTCAACCACAACCCTGAGATGTTCATAGTATTAATAATCCTTTGTTCATGACCTCAAGTCATTCATGTTATCCAGAACCTTAATCTATTCATAACATCTAGAACCCTAAGCTCACGACCTAGAGTCTTTCATATCATCGACAACACTAAGTTGTTCATAGCATCTAAAGCCTGAAGCTCACAATTGGGAGTCGTTCAAGTCAAGCACAACACAGAGCTGTTCATAGCATCTAGAGCCCAAAGCTCATTACTCAAAGTAGTTAATGTGATTGATTGCTACTCAAAAAGTGCTATTTTATACCTTGAAATTAACTTTTTTCAAACACTTTTGAGTAGTAATTAATACCTTTTAACCCAATTAGCACATTAAGGACCTTTGCAAGTATACTAATCAAATTTTGGTAAGTTTGGGTGTGGTTAAAAGCTTTTTGATCATTAAAATGAGCCAAGAATGAGGGAGTATTTTGTTCCGTTCATAGCAAAGCTAGTTGAATCTCAAAACATGAAAAATCCAAGTCTTGGAGAGCTTTGAAGCCTTTGCCAATTCAATCAAGTGAGCAAGGAGGAGAATCAGAGAAGAAATCTAACATTCATCAATTTCGCAAGTTACCTTTCAACTTGCGAAATTTTTGTAAGTTCCTCTTTCAACTTGTGAAACTGGTGAGGAGTTTGTACTGCAAGACAAAGAGCAACAAAGCTGAAGAAATTTCGTAAGTCCCTATTTTAACTTGCGAAATTTTCGCAAGTCTCTATTTTAACTTGCAAAATTTTCGCAAGTCCCTTTTAACTTGTGAAAATTCCCCTTGTGTAAATTTGGGATATTTTCTTGTCGACTCCGTTAGATTTTTATTTCAAGATATTTTGTGTAATTACCCATTCTCTCCTTGTAATCAGCTAAAGATATTTTGTTTTCAGATTTTTTAGGATATTTTAGTGAGGGGTTGTAAATATCTCTCTATATATGTCTTAGAATATCTCCATCTCGATATCTCGAACTCTTGAAAGAAGTTATTGGGGATCACTTGTACATTCTTATTAGTAAGTAAAAATATAGAGCTTTGCTCTGCCTTACCTTCTCATTTTGTCTTTTATTTTCTTTCTAGCCAAACACCCTCTAAGGACGTTTTCTCAGAGGATGAGTGGCTAGACTTTTTCATTTCTTGGACTAAAAGAAGTTAGGTAAAGGATCTGGATACAATATTGGGAGTTTTCCTTGTTTCAGTTTTAATGAAAGGAGGTTGTGACCCGTGAATGGTATCTATTTTTCTAGTTAACTTAAAATCCCTTAAAATCGCCTAGGCCAACACTTGGTAAGCATTTGGACTCAGCCCATAGAGATCCATTAAGTTATCTCTTGCGAGCCTCTGGAAGGTGGTTTAAAGGTAGGAGTACTTAGAATAGCCAACACTTGGTAAGCTTTTGGACTCTTTGGAGACATCCATTAGTTATCTCTTGCAAGCTTTTGAATGGTATTCCAAGGTTAAGGACCTCCTTGAATGGCTAATATCAGGTGAGAGGTATGAACCATTGCAAGGTGAGTCAGTGAGAGGTTTTAGGGTTGAAAGCATTAATGGGAAGCAACTGTACTACACCGGTTCTGGAAATAACTACATGTTAAATCCCTAATTCAAGGAAAAGATCCAGAATTTTCTCTTTTTGTATAAGGGACCTGAACCTAGTGACCTAAAAGTCCTAGAAACCTTTTCTTTGTAATTAATCATAGTTATTATTTTGATTAGCTTAAACACAAACTTTTTCAACCAAACGATTATGCTTTCTTTTAAAGCTAACTGGTAAAAGGAAAACCATCTTTTGAAACTAATATCATGTGTGATATGAAAACCCATCCTTGTGAATGATCCTAGAGCCACTATGCTATGCTAGCTATGCTACCCTAGTATATGATGAATCAGGTTTATAAATTTTGTTGATAACTCAAATCTAAAGACCGAATCAAGTTGCACATCGTTAGGGACAAATCAGTGATCTATAGCCCTAAGCTATTTATAGCATTGAGAGTCCTAAGCTCATGACCCAGAGTAGATCATGTCATCAACAATCTTCAATTGTTCATAACATTAAGAGCTTTGAGCTCACGAACCATAGTGTTTCATGTCATCGTCAACCCTAATTTGTTCATAGTGTCAAGAGGCCTAAGCTCACAATTGGGAGTCGTTCATATCTACCAAATCCTAGAGTTGTTCATAGCATTTAGAGCCTTGAGATCACGACCCATAGTAGTTCATGTCATCCACAATCATGAGCTATTAATAGTATTCAGAGCCTTGAGCTCCCGACCCAGACTTGTTCACATAAGCCACAACCTAAAGCTATTCATAGCAATCAGAGCCTTGAGCTCACAACCAAGAGTAGCCCATGTTATCCATAGCCAACCCAGAGTAGTTCAAAGCATTTAGACACCTAAGCTCATGACCCAAAGTCATTCATTTCCACCACAGCTCAGAACTATTCATAGCATCTAAAGCCTTGAGATCCCGTCCCTGAGTAGCTTTTGTCATCCACAACCCAGAGTTGTTCATAGCATCTATAGCCTTGAGCTCACAACTCATAGTAGTTGATATCATCCACAGCCCTGAGCTCTTCATAACATCTTGATCCCTAAGCTCACGACTTGAATTCTTTCACCTCATCGACAACCCTGAGTTGTTCATAGCATCAAGAGCTCTGAGCACATAACCTGAAGTTGTTCATGTCAACCTTTGCCTAAACTTGTTCATAACATCTAATGCCCTGAGCTCACAACCTAAAGTAGCTTATGTCTTCGACTACCCTAAGTTGTTCATAACATCTGAAGCCCTGAGATCACAACCCGAAGTTGTTCATGTCAACCACAGCCTTGAGATGTTCTTGGTATTAACAACCTTAAGTTGTTCATATCATTTAGTGACTTAAGCTCATGACCTGGATTCTTTCGTGTCATCAATAGGCTGGAGCCTTTCATAGCATCTATAGTCCTGAGCTCACGACCCAAAGTCATTCAAGTCAACCATAGCCAAGAGTTGTTCATAGCATCTAGAGCCCTGAGCTTATGACCCAATGTTGCTCAAGTCATCAACAACCCTGAACTTTTCATAGCATCATAAGCTTTAAGCTCACAAACTGGAGTTGTTCATGTCAGCCACAACCTTAAGCTATGCATAGTATCTAGAGCCCTGAGTTGATGATCCAAAGTAGCACATGTCATCCATAGCCCTGAGTTATTCATAGGATCTAAAGCCTTGAGATGATGATTCGAAGTCATTCATGTCAACCACAACCCTGAGTTGTTCATAGTATATATAGCCCTAAGCTCACGACCTTGAGTCGTTCATGTTGTCCACAACCCTAAGCTATTCATTGCATTTATAGCCTTAAGCTCATGACCTGAAATCTTTCATGTCATCGACAACCTTGAGCTATACATAGTATCTAAACCCCTAAGCTCACAAACCAGAGTCATCATGTGAATCACAACCTAAAGTTGTTGATTGCATCTAAAGGCCTGAGCTCATGACGAAGAGTGCCTCATGTCTTCGATAGCCCTTAGTTGTTCATAGTGTCCAAAACCCTGAGCTCAAGACCCGGAGTCTTTCATGCCATTCACTGCCTAGAGTAGTTCATAGTATCTAGAGCCTTAAGCTTATGACCCAGAGTCATTCATATCATCCACAACCTTGAGTTGCTCATAGAATCTAGAGGCTTGAGCTCACGACCTGGAGATTTTCATGTCATCCACAACCTTGAGTTACTCATAACATCTAGAGTCCTGAGCTCACGACCTAGAGTCATTCATGTCAACCATAACCCTAAGTTATTAATAGCATCTTGATTCCTGAGCTCACGATCCATAGTCATTCATGTCAATCACAACCCAACGTTGTTCATAGGATTCAGAGCCATGAGCTCATGACCTAAAGTAGCCCATGTTATCCACAACCTTGAGTTTTTCTTAGCATATAGAGCACTGAGCTCATGACCCAGGGTTGTTCATTTTAACCACAGCCTAGAGTTGTTCATAGCATCTAAAGCCCTGTCCTCACAAGCTAGAGTGGTTCATGTGATCAATAACCCTAAGTTGTTCGTGGTATATAGAGCCCTAAGCTCAGGACCTATAAAAGGTAATTTCTTTGATCGTCTTGAGTTGTTCACAGTATATAAAGCCCTAAGCTAATGACCTAGATTCATTCATGTCAATCACATCCTTATGATGTTCATAATATTTATAGCCCTGAGCTCAAGACCTTGAGTAGTACAAGTAAACCACAACCTTTAGCTGTTAATAGCATCTAGACCCTTAAGCTCATGACCCAAAGTATTTCATGGCATCGAAAACCCTTAGTTGTTCATAGCATCTAAGGCCCTCAACTCATGACTAGAAGTCATTCATGTGAACCACAGGCCTGAGTTGTGCATAGTATATAGAGCCTTACCTCATGACCCAAAGTCATTCATGTCAACCATACCTTAGATTTGTTCATAACCCTGTGCCCATGACCCATAGTAGCTCATGTCATCCATGACCCTGAGCTATTCATAGCATCTAAAGCCCAAAGCTCATGACCCGAAGTCGTTCATGTCAACCATAGCACTGAGTTGTTCATAGTATCTAGAGCCCCGAGCTTACAACTCTGAGTCATTCATATCATCCACAACCCTGAGTTGTTCATAGCATCTAAAAATCTTAACTCAAGACCCAGAGTCTTTTGTGTCATCAACAACCCTGAGCTATACATAGTATCTAGAGCCTTAAGCTCACGACCCGGTGTCGTTCATGTCCATAATAGCCTAGGGTTGTTCGTTGCATCTAGAGGTTTGAGCTCATGACCTATAGTAGCTCATGTCATCCATAGTCCTGAGTTGTTCATAGCATCTAGAGCTTGAGCTCACGACCCAGAGTAGCTCAATTCATCCACAACCTTTAGCTACTCATAACATCTAGAACCCTGAGCTCTAGACCCAGAGTCATTCATGTCAACCATAACTCTAAGTTATTCATAGTATCATGAGCCCTGAGCTCACGACCTGGAGTCATTCATGTCAACCATAACCTATAGTTGTTCATAGCATTTAGAATGTTGATCTCACGACCCAGAGTTACTAATGTCATCCATAGCCCTGAGCTATTCATAATATCTTACACGTTGAACTCACGGGATCCTAAGTTGTTCATATCGTCCACAACTCAAAATTGCTCATAGCATTTAGAGCCCTAAGCTCATGACCAAAAGTCATTCATGTCAACCACAACCTTTAGGTGTTTATAGTATCTTGAGCCATGAGCTCATGGCCTAGAGTCGTTCATGTTATCCACAGCCCTGAGCTCATGACACAGTCATTCATATCATCCATAGCCTTGATTTGCTCATAGCATCTAGAGGCTTGAGCTCACAGGATCCCTGGTCGTTCATATCATCCACAACGTTGAGTTGTTCAAACCATCCATACCCTTGAGTTCACAACCTAGAGTGGCATGTATCATCCATAGGTTTGAGTTATTCATAGCATCTAGAGCCCTAAGCACATGACTCAGAGTTGTTCATGTCATCAACAAACTTGAGCTATTCATAGCATTTAGACCCCTAAGGCCACAACCCAAAGTCGTTTATATCATCATAAGCCTTGGGTTATTCATAGCATCTAGAGTTGTGAGCTCACAACCTGGAATCGTTATGTTATCCACAATCATGAGCTATTCATAGAAATTAGAGCCATAAGCTCACCACCAAGAATTGTTCATATTATCCATAGCTCTAAGTTGTTCATAGTATCTTGTGGTCTGAGCTCACAGGATCCTAAGTCATTCATATCATTGACAACTCTGAGCTACTCATAGCATCTAGAGCCTTGAGGTCATGACCTAAAGTCATTCATGTCAACCATAGCCTTGAGCTATTTATAGTATCTTAAGTCATGAGTTCACAACTCAGAGTCATTCATGTCATCTACCACCCTTAGCTCGTGACACAAAATCATCCATAACTCTGATCTATTTATAGAAATTAGAGCCATCGGCTCAAGACTAAGAATCATTAATATCATCCTCAACCAAGAGTTGTTCATAGCATCTTGAGGGTTGTGCTCACAACATCCCGATTTATTCATATCATCAACAACTTTGAGCTGCTCGTAGCATCTAGGCCCTTGAGCTCACAACCCTGAGTCATTCATGTCAACCATAGCCTTGAGTTGTTCATAGTATCTAGAACCATGAGCTCATGAACCAAAGTCATTCATGTCATCAACAACCCTTAGCTCATGATGTAAAATCATTCATATCATCCACAACCTCGAGCTCCTCATAACATTTAGAGGCCTGAGCTCATGGGATCCTAAGTCATTCAAATCATCCATAATGTTGAGTTGTTCAAAGCATCCACAACTTTAAGCTTACGACTCAGAGTAGCACATATCATCCAAAGCCTTGACTTGTTTATAGCATCTAGAGCCCTAAGCTCATGACCTAGAGTCATTCATGTCAACCACATCCCTTAGCTATTCATAGTATCTAAAGCCCTGAGCTCATGACGAAGATCCATTAATGTCATCCACAACCTTGTTTTATTCATAGCATCTAGAGCCTTGAGGTCACGACACAGAGTTGTTCATATCACCCAAAGTCGTGACCTATTCATATTATCTCGAGCCCCAAGCTCACAACCCGGAGACATCCATGTCCACCACAACCTTGAGTTGTTCATAGTATCTAGATTCCTAGGCACACGACCCAGAGTTGTTCATGTCATCCACAAACCTGAGTTGTTCATAGCATCTTGAGCCCTAAGCTCATGACCTGAAGTCGTTCATGTCATCCATAACCCCAAGTCATTCATAGTATCTAAAGCCTTAAGCTCATAACATGGAGTCATTCATGTCAACGATAAGTCTGTGTTGTTCATAGAATTTAAGAGCCATGTCTCACGACCAAGAATCGTTCATATCATCCACACCCCTGAGTTATTCATGCCATCTAGAAACATAAGCTTAAGGGATCCCGAGTCGTTCATATAATCCACAACCTTAAGTTGTGCATAGCGTCCAAAGCCTTGAGCTAATGACCTAAAGTAGCTCATGTCATCCACAGCCTTGAGCTATTCATAGCATCTAGAGTGATGAGGTCACGACCCAAAGTCATTCATGTCAATGAAAACCCTGAGTTGTTCATTGCATTTAAAGCCCTGAGATCATGACTTGAAGTTGTTCATGTTATCCACATACCTGAGTTGTTCACAATATTTAGAGCCATAGGCTGACAACCAAAAATCATCCATATCATCTACAAACCCTGAGTTGTTTATATTATCTAAAGGCCTGAGCTCACAAGATTCCAAGTCATTCATATAATCCAGAAAGCTAAGTTGTTCATAGCATCCATAGCCTGAGCTCACGATCAAGAGCAGCTCATATGGTCTACAACCTCAAGTTGTTCATAGCATTTAGAGCCTGGAGCTCACGAACGAGAGTCATTCAGGTCAACCATAGCCTTGAGTTATGCATGACATTTATTGCCCTGAGCTCATGACCCAAAGTTATTCATGTCATCCACAGCTCTGAGCTCTTAGTAACATCTAGAGTCCTAAGTTGTTCGTAACATTTAAAGCCTTGAGCTCACGACCCAGAGTAGTTCATGTTCACCATAGCCTTGAGTTGTTCATATCATCCTTAACCCTGAGGTGTTCATAGTATCTTGAGGCCTGAACTCACAAGATCTCAAGTCATTCATATCATCCACAACTAAGAGCTTTTCTTAGTATCTAGAGCCTTAAGCTCACAACTCGAAGTTATTCATGTCAACCATAACCTTGAGTTGTTCATAGTATCTAGAGTCATGAGCTTACGACTTGGAGTCGTTCATGTCATGCACAGCCTTGAGCTCATGATGCAAAATTGTTCATATCATCTATATCCTTGAGTTGTTCATAGCATTTAAAGGCCTAAGCTCATGGGATCCTAAGTCATTCATATCACCCATAATGTTGAGTTATTCAAAACAACTACAGTTTTGAGCTCACGACCTAGAGTAGCACATATCATCCACAACCTTGAGCCATTCATAACATCTAGAGCCTTGAGATCACAAGCCAGAGTCATTCATGTTAACCACAACCCTGAGTTGTTCATAGCATCTATATCCCTTAGCTCATGACTTTGAGTTGTTCATGTAATCCGTAACCCTGAGTTGTTTATAACATTTAAAGCCTTGGGCTCACGACCAAGAATTGTTTTTATCATCCACACCCTTGAGCTATTCATGTCATCTAGAGCTTGAGCTTATAGGATTCCAAGTCGTTCATATCATCCACAACCTTAAGTTGTTCATATCATCCAAAGCCTTGAGTTAACTGATGGGAAAAACCCAAATCTCTCAGTTTCCCAAGTCTGGATCAAGTTAGGAATATGCATAACTATCCTAGGCTTTTTCTAAATTTTATGCATAGTGTAAAAATAACATTTTTATACTTTAAAAGGATTCAAAAAGTGCTAACAAAAATCATTCCTCAAATTCAGATGTTCTCGAATTAAATCCACACGGTGAAGATAAATATTGAAATCGTAGAAGTCCCGTAAACCCGAAGTCTTCCACTCAATGACTCAAACCTTGATTTTAGCACACTTTCGATGGGGAGAAAAACATGGTGGAGGCTATGGCTCTCTCTACCTCTCTGGATGGTGGAGGACAAAAGCTATGGAAACCCTAACCCTTAGGGGGTATTTATAGGGTTCCTAAGTGGGCTTAAGTGACTTGAGCCCACATAGGCTTGGGTCACTTAATCTAACCCAAAATGGGTTATAATTGATTAATTAACCCAATAGGGCCAACTAATTAATCACTTAATCCAATCCAAAGACCTTGTTCACTTACTCCAATGCAACCTTATATAATTACCAAAACGCCCTTATGTACAACAGTGAACTTAGAGCCAATTTGACTCTCATTATCCATGCCAACAAGGTATATGAGCTTAGAGTGGGGACCACTGGGACCTATAGGAATACTGGCTCCCTTAGAATCAAATTCTAAAGTTGATTCAACATCCCAGTAGATAGAATCAACTGAACTCTAGTATTATGTGTAAATAACAACGAGACACCAAGTGCTCAGGTCTGTGACCTGGTATCCATTGTGTTCAATCTCCCCATGAACTAGTGTCCATAGTTTGACAAGGTGAAAGCTATCAATCTTTCAAGACTTCCTCTACCATCCTTGAGTTACAGATCCTCCTATTATGTGTTCAATTGACATATCTTAGCTCTTAAAGAACCTATGTCAACTTCCACTTCAGGAACTACTATGGCCATAATTTCCATGAATACACCTCCTTAAGATCACTCAATGGGACACTCTATCTCAATCCCAAGAGATATCATGGTGCCTTTATTGAGAATACCTATTGTTACCGGCTTCCATTAACACTGACCCAATCCATAGGGAATATATGATCAACTTACGATCTCACACATAGGTCAAAGCCACTACTAACTTCAACACAAGCATAGTATTCTCTCAAGGTTGAGTGACAATACAACAAAGCAGCTTGTTGGAATGTACCTAAGTCATGTACAATGCAAAAGGTTGAGGCAAGAATGCTCATAGAGTATAATACATGGAATAAGGATGGATAACAGTGAAACTGGAACATCATTAAATAAATAATAAATTCTAAATTTATTACATCATGTCATGCTTTCAAGGGCTTTATCTCAACACTAGAGCCCTTAGCTCATGACTTAGAGTAGTTCATGTCAGCCACACACCTAAGTTGTTCATATCATCTAGAGCCTTAAGCTCATGACCATGAGTCGTTCTTGTCATCCATAGCCTTGAGGTGTTTATAACGTTAAGAGCCTAATGCTCATGACCAAGAATCATTCATATATTCCAATGCCTTGAGTTGTTCATAGCATCTAGAGGCCTGAGCTCACGCGAACATAAGTTATTCATATCATCCACAACTTTGAGTTGTTCATAGCATCTAGAGCCTTAAGCTCATGACACGGAGTCATTCATGTTATCCATATTCCTAAACTGTTCATAGCATCTAGAGCCCTTAGCTTAGGACCCAAAGTAGTTCATGCCAACTGATAACCTGACTCTTGGTAGCTTGGCATGTAAGGGTATCAACAAAATTTATACCTAAGGTCCTTACACTAAAGTAGCAAAGCTACTATAGCATAGTGGCTCTAGGATCGAACATTAGGAAGGGTTTTTACTTTAACTGGTGAAGTTCGGAGGATGGAGTGAACTTTTCTTAATAAAAATTAGGTTAAGATGAAAACATAAAAAGATGAAGGTGTTGTAAACTAAACTAACATGAAAATAGGTTAAAAGATGGAAAAAGAAGTTTCTCAAAGCTTTGGATAGCCATGCTTAACTCACTATGTAAAAATGGAGATTTTGGGACTTTTCACCTCGAGTTGGGGAAGCAACTAAGGTGATGCTTACTTCCCGAACCGGTATGAGTTTAACAACTGAGTTTTAGTCCTTGAAAACTTACAAAAAGGGTAGCTGAACCTCATAAATGCTCTTTTATTGATATAGGTCATCTCCTCGACTTGTAATACAATGGCTCGTAGGAGATAACTAATGAACGTCAGTGGATCTAACAATAAGAATCCACTGAGACCAAAAGGTTATCAAGTATTGGCCATTCAAAGCAAGTCAGAGGGATTAAAAGCTTTGCTTTGAATGAAAACATTTATGACACTCAGCTACTTACATTTATGGCTTGGAAATCTCCATCCTGACACGGGAGCTTCACATGGCATCCATTACTTCAAGAAACTAAAAGGTTTTAGCCTCTCATCCTTGGGGATTTCATCCACCAAGGATGTTTGGCTACTAAGAAAATGAGAAGGAAAAGAGAAAAGAAGCGTATGAACAAAAGTGCTCTTATAACTTATAAAGTTACAGGTTACAAGATATTTTTGTCTGAGGCTCTTCACCTCTATTTAAAGACATTAACAAGCTAAATTACAAGAGCTATTACAAAAGCAACCTTTTCATTGGTTGATTACAAGGGTAAAATAGGTACTTACAAAGCTAAAAATCAAGCAAAATATCTTGGAGAACCGGCAGTGGAATATCATCAACAGCGTCTCAAGACAGGGGATTTCAAAGGCATTTTCGCAAGGTGCCTAAATCCACCTTGCGAAATGGTGTTCCCATGGCTTGATGCAGTGGTCTTCCGAAGGCCATATCTTCCTCATTTCAGCTCCAAATCGTACACGGTTTGAAGCATTGGATTCTTGACTTCCTGAGCTTTGAAATATAGCATGTAGAAAATGGACTTCGAAAAGTGCTCCAAAAGTGCAAAAGAAGACTGCAGCTGCTGTCCTCTGTTTTCTTCACTTTGTTTTCCTCTTCACCATTGTTCTTTCCTTGCATACTTTGAACGACTTTGGAAAAGGGATATGGAGCTCCAAAGCTTGGTTCTTCATGAATTTGAGCTTCCAAAAGCTTTGCCATGCACTATATACAGCTCTCCCTCATTCTTGGATTGCTTTGGTGTAGCTAAAAGCTATCAAAAACACCAAAACTTAACACAATTTGATTAGAAACGATTGCAAGGGTCCTTAACATGTCAATTGAGTTAAAAGGTAATAATTACTACTCAAGGGTGTTTAAAAGAGCTAATTACAAGCTACAAAATAGCATGTTTTGAGTAGTAATCACCAACCACAACCTTGAGTTGTTCATAGCATATAAAGCATTGAGCTCACATCCTGGAGTTGTTCATGCCATCCACAACCCTGAACTGTTCCTAACATCTAGAGCTCTGAGCTTATGATCTTGAGTCATTCATGTCATCCACAACCTATAGCGGATCATAACATCTAGATCTTTGACCTCTTGACCTAGAGTCATTCATATCATCCACAACCCTTAGCTATTCATTGCATCTAGAGGCCTGAGCTCATGGGATCCTGAGTCATTCATATCATCCACAACTCTGAGTTGTTCACAGAATCTAAAGCTCTGAGCTATTCATAGCATCCAGAGCTTTGAGTTCACGACCATTGGTCATTCATGTCATCCAAAGCCCTGAGTTGTCCATGACCAAGAATCATTTATATCATCCATAGCCTTGAGCGATTGATATCACCTAGAGGTTTGAACTCATAGGATCCTAAGTCGTTCCTATGATTCATAACATCTAAAGTCATGAGCTCACGATGTTGAGCAATTAATGTCATCCATAGGCCCACACTGTTCATAGCATCTAGACTCCTAAGCTCATAACCCGGAGTTGTTCATGTCAACCATATACTTGTTCTATTTATATCATCTAGAGCCTTGAGATCATAACCTTGAGTAGTTAATGTCCTCTACAACCCTGAGTTATTCATCACATTTAGTGTCTTGTGCTCAAAACCAAGAATCACTCATATAACCCAAAGCCTTGGGCTATTCATAGCATTTGGAGGCCCGAGCTCATGGGATCCCGAGTCGTTCATATAATCCATAACTTTGACTTGTTCATAGCATCTAAAGCCCTAAGCTCACAACATGGCATCGTTTATGTCATCCACATCCCTGAATGATTCATAGCATCTAGAGCCTTGAACGCATGACTCGGAGTCATTTAGGTCATCCACAAACTTGAGTTTTCCGTAACATCTAGAGCCCTAAGCTCATGAATTTGAGACGTTCATGTCATCCATAGTCGAGAGTTGTTCATAGCATCTAGAGCCCTAAGCTCATGACCTTGAGTCGTTCATGTCATCCATAACCTTGAGTTGTTCATAACATTTGGAGTCTTCTTCTCATGACCAAGAATCGTTCAGATCACCCAAAGCCCTAAGGTATTCATAGCATCTAAAGGCATGAGCTCAAGACGTGCATATTAACCACAACCTTGATCTGTTCATAACATCTAAAACCCTAAGGTTGATTCATTCCCAATTGATGTCTCAACTGATTCATGTCCAGCTGGTGCTCTTTGATTGAGAGAGTATTCAACAAAATTTATAACCTATATCACCATGCATTAGGATAGCTTTAGCTAATATAGCATAGTGGCTCTAGGATCGTTCTCTGGGAAGGGTTTTCAACTCACAACTGATACCAATTCAAAGTTAAATTGGTGCTTTTTCATTTCAAGGTTAGCTTAAGAAAACACAAACTTTGGTTAAACGAGGTTTTGTTTCAAGCTAACTAAAAAGAAAGTAATGGAAATTACTTATGAAGAAAAACATTCCTTGGAGGTTTGGGTTCACAGGGGAGGTTCCTTATGCAAAAATAGAGTTCCGGTCATTTGGTTCATTTCCTCGCATTAGAGAATTAACATATAGTCAATTCTCTAACCGGTGTTGTATAGATGTATCCTTTAAATAGATTTCAGCTCTAATTCCTTCTCACTGATGCAACTTGCAATGGCTCGTGCCTCTCACCTAGCATTTGCCATTCAAGGTGATCTTTAACTTTGGACTTCCCTTCTCAAGCTCGCAAAAGATAACTAATGGATGTCTCCTTGGAGTCCAAAAGCTTACCAAGTGTTGGCAATTCTAGAAAATCCTACCTTCAAGTCACTTCCCAAAAGCTCGCAAGAGGTAAACTAGTGTATCTCCATGGAGGAAGATCACTTGCCTTACCAAGTGTTGGCTCAAGTGAATTGAAGGTGTTTTAAGTTAACTAAAAACATAGAAATCATTAAAGGGTCACACTTTCTCTTCATTAATGGCTGAAACCACAAAACTATAAATTCTTGCACTTGGAACCTTTCTCGGCAACCTTAGTTCCAAGGAACAAAAAGTTTAGCCACTCATTCTCTGAGGAAACTTCCTCAGAGCTTGTTTGGCTCGTAATAAAAATTAGAAGAATATAAACAATCAAAACAAGTAGGTAAGGTAGAGCAAAAACTCTCAATTTTACTTCTTTCCAAAAACTATACAAAGCGTCTGTGTACAAACCTTGTTTTTTTCGTTCTCCCTTCCTCTGAGGAAACTTACAACCTTTAAATATGGGTTTATTTATCCTTTGTTCTTAGTTAAAGACTAAGGAATCCTATGATAGGTGGGTTACAAGGAGACTTTGGGGATTTAGACATCAAATATCTAAAGCAAAAAAATCTCAAAATGTTGGTCGCACATATCGGGAAGCTTCAGGAGAACACCGTGGCACTGTGCAAAAAACTCTCCGGGCAAGCGCTATCAGAGGGTCCGGACATGTCTGACTGGGGAAGTTGAAATGCCCTCCTCTCCCATCCGGCGTCAGGCGCCGGATGTGAAATATCCGAAGAAGGTGGAACGTCGGCCGGACAGAATTCCGGATGTGAGATATCTGGAGAAGGTGGAACGTCGGTCGAACAGAATTCCAGATGTGAGATATCCGGAGAAGGTGGAACGTCGGCCGGACAAAATTCCTCCCCGGGTGGAATGAGCTATGTCGCACGTCGCAAGGGGGACCGTCTGCGTATGCAAGGGAGAGAGAGCCACGCGACATTTTTTTTTTTGGAGGATCCCACACTCCTTGCATTCCGGATTTGCTTATGGAAAAGGACTTCAAAGCTTCGGTTCTTCATGTTTCTGAGCTTTCCATTGCTTTGCCATGGATTCCAAAGAACTCTCCTCAATCTCGGATTGATTTGGTGATCAGAAAGCTATCAAAACACCAAAACTTAACACAATTTGTTTAGAATTGATTGCAAGGGTCCTTAACATGTTGATTGGGTTAAAAGGTGATAACTACTACTCAAAAGTGTTTAAAAGAGTTAATTACAAGCTATTAAATAACACTTTTTGAGTAGTAATCAAAGGTCATGACCTAGAATTGTTCCTATCATCCACAAGCCTGAGTTGTTCATAACATCTAGAGCCCTGAGCTCACATCCTTGAGTCGTTGATGTCATCCACAACCTCGAGTCATTCATAACATTTAGCATCATAGGCTCACCATCAAAAATCATTCATATCATCCTCAGCCTTGAGCTGTTCAAAGCATCTAGAGATCGTACCTCACAGGATCCCAAGTCGTTCATATCATCCATAACTTTAAGATGTTCATAGTATCTAGAGCCCTGAGCTGACAACATAGAGTCATTCATGTCAATCACAACCCTAAGTTTTTCATAGCATGAAGAACCCTGAGCTGATGATCTTAAGTCATTCATGTCATTCATAACCCTAACTAGTTCATAACATTTAGAGCCTTGGGTTCACAAACAAGAATCGTTCATATCATCCATAACCCTAAGCTATTCATAGCTCCTAGAGGCTTGAGCTCACAGGATTCTAAGTCGTTCATATTGTCCACAACGTTAAGCTATTCATAGATTTTAGAGCCATGAGTTCAAGATGCAGAGCAACTCATATTATCCACAAGCCTGAGATGTTGATAACATCTAGAGTCCCGACCTTGAGTCATTCATGTCATCTAATGTCTTCATAAGATTTAGAGCCTTGGGCTCATGACCAAGAATCTTTCATATAATCCACAACCCTGACTTGTTCATAGCATCCAATGCCCTTAGCTTAGGACCCAAAGTAGCTCATGTCATTAATAATCCTAAGTTGTTCATAGCATCTAAAGCATTGAGCTCATAACTCGGAGTCATTCATGTCAACCACTACCCTGAGCTATTCAAAGCATTTAGAGCCTTAAGCTCATGACCTGAAGTTGTTCATGCCATCCATAACCCTGAGCTATTCGTAACATCTAAAGCATTGGGTTCATGACCAACAATCATTCATATCATCAACAACCTTGAGCTATTCATAGAACCTAGAGCCTAGAACTCAAGACTTGGAGTCATTATGTCAACCACAACCCTTAGTTGTTGGTAGCATCTAGAGCCCTCGGCTCATAGGACCCCGAGTCGTTCAGATCATACACAAAGCTGAGTTGTTCATAGCATGTAGTGCATTGAGCTCATAACTCAAAGTAGCTTATGTAGTATAATGCCTTGATTTATTCATAGCATGTTGAGCCCTGAGATCACAACTCGAAGTTATTCATGTCAACCACAACTCTGAGTTGTTCATAGTATCTAGGACTGTGGACCCTTACCCGATCCATTGACCGACACGACTCGCTATTTTGAAGGTGAAAGGGATAGCTGGTTTTCGAGTTTTGAAAAATTCATCCCAGTGAGGAACATTTTTGTTTGGAGTTGCCACTTACTTTTTATTTTTATTTTTAAATGAGGAAAATTTAAGTAAGAACAAAAACCCCAGCATGACTCCAGTCAGGAAAAAATGGTATGTGAAAAGTAGATTCTGGGTTCGGGGATCAGGTTACCTATTGGGAAGGTACCTCATGTGAGGTAGCACCCCTCTAGGCACGTAACTCGGTCTCTACTAATGAAATAGGTATATGGGAGCATATGGGTCAAAGATCAAACAAACCTTGGGCTAAACAAATGACATGAATCACATAGACCTGCCGCCTAGTATTTAGCATGCACATACACTCAGCAAGTCCAAATCAGAGTGCATACTTGAGGTCCCCAACCAAGCACTACATAAGAGGTCAGTCAATAATCTCAAATGCACAACAAATATATATAGCAATCATGCACTAAACATTCATGTGAATTTCATTATCTAAAGTCGAAGTGCATACCTATGGTCCCCAGCCATACGCTGCAAGGAAAAGGTAAGGCAAGCAATACAAGCATACAACATGCACTCTCAATCAAACATCAAATATCATACCCAAAAGGGAGGGAAGCAAATCGAAATGAAATAAATGGTTTGCTTTCTTTTATACACATTCCTCTAAATTCCATCAAACCAAACCATGCTCGCTTAACCCACATTCTTCCCATCCATGAAGTGGGCTCACATGATATCTAACCAAACCAAACTCTGACCCTAAAGGTGGCCCACAAGTGCCTTGGAGCCTAAGGGCTCAAGCCACAACAAAAATGGGTGTTAAAACATGTTAAAACTGGGGCTGCCTAGCAAAACATATTGAACCGGTTCCCAACTGGTTCAACTGATTGAGAAAAATTTTGAAACTTTACCAACAGATTCCTCAAAGAATAAGGAATCCAAAAAAAAAAATGGCGCTCAATTCCAAGCCCAGATGAGGAAGAACCGGTCGAAACAATGTAATGTGTTTATAAAAGGGGTTGCTTAGTAGAACCTGTTGAACCGGTTCCCAATCGGTTAAACCGATTGAGAAAAATTTTGAAACTTTACCAGCAGATTCCTCAAAGAATAAGGAATTCAACAAAAAAATGGTGCTTAATTCTGAACCTGGATGAGGGAGAACCAGCCGAAATAATGCAACGTGTTCCTTGTAGAAGGCCAAACCCAAGCCACCCAACCTTATTAAAACTAAGGCCATGGAGCTCATTAATCAACAAACAATGCAGCCCCTCTGAACTCAAGAAACCCAGCTGAAAATTCGGCCACACAAACATCCACATGCAGCCACCTAAATCCCTTGAAACCAAACTAAAATTTCATTCACCTGAAGCCTCTCACTTACAGCTACTTAAATCCCATGGAACAAACTAAAATTTCAGCCTCCTTTAGCCTATGAATCCACCTGAAACTCAGCCACCTAAAGGCCCCCTCCCCCCTCCCCTTAATGTAGCTACTGGAATCACCAAGAAGCAAACCAAAATTTCAGCCACATGGAACCTCTACATGTAGCCATAAGACTCGAAGTGGTTCATGTCAACCATAACCCAGAGTTGTTCATAACATTTAGAGCCTTGACCTGAAGACCTAAAGTCATTCATATCAACCACAACCCAAAGCTATTCATAGATTCTAGGGCCTTGAGCTCACGACATAGACTCATTCATGTCAATCATAACTTAAATCTATTCATAGTATCTAGAGCTTTTAGCTCATGACCAAGAGTAGCCCACGTTATTAGTAGCCTTGAGCTATTCATAGCATCTAGAGCTCTGACCTCACGACAAGAGTTGTTCATGTCAACAATAGCCCTGAGTTGTTCACAATATCTAGAGCCCTATGCTCACAACCCATAGTATTTCATGTCATTGACAACCTTGAGCTGTAAATAACATCTAGAGCCCTAAGCTCACAACCCAGATTCATTCGTGTCAACCATAATCTAACATTGTTTATAGCATTTAGAACCTTGAGCTCACAACCCAGAGTAGCCTATGTTATCCACATCCTTAAGCCATTCTGCATCTAGAGTCCTAAACTCATGACCTAGAGTCGTTCATGTCAACCACAACCTATATCTATTCATAGCATCTAGAGCCCTGACCTCATGACCTAGAGTCTTTCATGTCATCAATATCCCTAAGCTATTCATATCATCTAGAGCTTAGAGCTCATGACACAGAGTCGTTCATGTATACCATAACCCAACATTGTTCATAGCATCTAGAGCCCTAAGATCATGGCCTAGAGTATCCCATGTTATCCATATTCCTCAACTATTCATAGCAACTAGTGCCCTAATCTCACGACCTAGGTTCGTTCATGTCAACCAAAAATCTGTGTTGTTTATAGTATCTAGAGCCTTGAGCTCATGCCCATAGTCTTTCATGTTATTGACAACCCTAATTTGTTCCTAGGATTAGGAGCCTTAAGCTCATGACTCAGAGTCGTTCATGTCAACCACCACCTAGAGTTGTTCATAGCATCTAGAGCCCTGAGCTCACAACCTAGAGTAGCTCATGTTAGTGACAACCCTAAGCTGTTAATAACATTTAGAGCACTAAGCTCATGACCCAAAGTCATTCATGTCAACCACAACCTAGAGTTATTCATAGCATCTATACCCCTTAGCTCAAGACCTAGAGTGGTTGATGTCATCCACAACCTTGAGTTGTTCATAGGATCTAGAGCTTTGAGTTCTCGACCTGGAGCCTTTCTTGTCAACCAAAACCTAGAGTTGTTCATTGCGGCTAGGGCCCTGAGCTCACGATCCAATGTAGTATATGTCCTTAACATCCCTGAGCTATTCATATAGTCCAGAGCCTGAGCTCATAACCTGAAGTCCTTCATGTCATCAATAGCCCTAAGTTGTTCCTATCGTCTAGAGCTTTAACCTCACAACACGGAGTCGTTCATGTCAACCATAGCCCAATGTTGTTCATAGCATTTAGAACCTTTAGCTCAATATCCAAAGAAGTCCATGTTATCCACAACCCTGAGCCGTTCTTAGAATATAGAGCTCTCAACTCACGACCCAAAGTCGTTCATCTCAACCATAGCCCAGAGCTATTCATTGAATCTAGAGCCCTTACCTCATGACCCAAAGTTGTTCATGTCCTCCATAGCTTGATTTGTTCATAGCATTTAGAACCTTGAGTTCACGACCTAAAGTAGCTCATGTCATCCATAGCACTAAGTTGTTCATAACATTAAGAGCCCTGAGCTCATGACATATAGTCTTTTATGCCATCAATATCCCTGAGTTGTTCATAGCATCAAGAGCCCTCGACTCATGACCCAAAGTTGTTCATCTCAACCACATCCAAGAGTTGTTGATAGCATCTACTGCCTTAAGCTCATGAATAAGAGTAGCTCATGTCATCCATAACCCTGAGCTTTTAATAATATCCAGAGTCGTGAGCTAATGACCTAGAGTCATTTATATTAACCACAACCTAGTGTTATTCATATCATCTAGAGCCCTAAGCTCAAGACCCAGTGTAGACCCTCAATTTTGTCCTTCGACACTTGCATTTATCTTAGGGGTGTCACATGCACCTAATTTTTTTCATATGGCACCGCCATGGCCCCCTTTTGGGCTTGATTGGTTTTCGAGCCTTGTATAGGTTCATCTGTGGTCCAATGTAGTGCGAGTGTGTAGTTCATTTTGGAGTGCCGTCATGGCCAATTCCCTAGTTATTCACATCATGCTAAAGGAAGGAAGTGAGGTCTCCCCAAAGTTTCAGTTCAGTTGGAGTTCATAGGAGCAGGTTCGAATACGGAGCACTTGGGCTTATTTTGATCATATCTCCCTCATCGGAACTCGGAATCGTGTACTATTTTTTTTATGGACTCCTTATTTTCAAGGAATATTCTTTCAAAATTTCAAATTTTTTCTCAACCAACTCGACCGGTCCCCAAAGTTTCAGTTCAGTTGGAGTTCATAGGAGCATGTTCGAATACGGAGCACTTGGGCTTGTTTCGATCATATCTCCCTCATTCGAACTTGAAATTGCTCACCATTTTTTTTATGGACTCCTTGTTCTTCAAGGAATATTCTTTCAAAATTTCAAATTTTTTCTTAACCAACTCGACCGGTCTCCAAAGTTTCAGTTCGACTAGAGTTCATAGGAGCAGGTTTGAATTCGGAGTACTTGGGCTTGTTTCGATCATATCTCCCTCATCCGAAATTGGAATCGCATACTGTTTTTTTGATGGACTCCTTATTCTTCAAGGAATATTTTATAAAAATTTCAAATCTTTTCTCAACTAGCTCAACCGGTTCGTTGGCCTAACTTGTATAGAGCATTGGTTTTGGTGATTTTAGAGCCTAAATCTTACATGGCTCTGGCCCATAAGCTCCAAACCGGTCTTGGGCAATATTTTGGGTCCATTTTAGGCCTTGGTTCGGGTTCCTTGCAGCCTACCATGAATCCATATGGATTCTTGGTGGTGAAACAAGGGAGTAAATGTGGAGAGAGAAGCTCACCTCGTGACTGTGAGGAGTGTTTATGGAGCTGGTTTCTGAGGTTGATGGGCCACTTTATAGAGCCAAAGAAGGGAAAAACGAAGGTGGAAGTGGGAGGAGTAGGGGTTCTAGTATAAAAAGCCAGAATGGAAAGAGAGAAAAACCTTTCCTTTGCATTTTTTTTCTAGGGGAAAAAACTCAGTCCAAGTTCGGTGAGGGAAAAGAACAAAGTGTGGAAAAGGTTTTGAGCATTTGAGAAAGTTCTGGGTGCACGTGAAGTGAGAAAAGAGAGAAAATAATAAGAAGCTCTTGATTGGTGAGGACTTGAAGGAAAGGCAGCCTTGAGTCCAAGCAGATTTTTGCTTTAGGGGAGAACAATCTGGTAAGCTTTATGGATGCTCTTGATATGTAACTGTTGCATGGTTTCATATTTTTTATTTGTTGTGGATGTCTCATTTTGGGTTGGTTCTGATTAGGAATTGGGGGGGGGGGGGGGGGGGTCACTGCCTTCATTAGTTTTGGTTTAGGTTAAAGGTCATTGTGACCTCCTGATTGTTAAGGGAAGGATTTTTATGGCCTTGTAGCTTTGGATTGAGGAACTTCTTAGATGCTAGATTTAGGTGGCTATGTTGGTATGGGCTTTTTAGCCACTTGGTTTTTCTTGAAACCTCTCTTGTTTGGTATTGAGAAAGGGTCTCCATGACCTTCTCTATTTTTTTTTTTTTTAATTTGGGGCTACCCATCAATAATCTGGACTTAAACCCCAGGTCTTGTGGCTACATGTAGATGTTCCATGTGGCTGAAATTTTAGTTTGCTTCTCGGTGATTCCAGTAGCTTCATTGGGGGGGGGGGGGGGGGGGGGCTTTAGGTGGCGGAATTTTAGTTGGATTCATAGGCTATAGGAGGCTGAAATTTTAGTTTGTTCCATGGGATTTAAGTAGCTGTAGGTGGGAGGCTTCAGGTGAATGAAATTTCAGTTTGGTTTCAGGGGATTTAGGTGGCCATATGTGGATGTCCGTGTTTTAGCATGTTTTGACCCCCATTTTTGTTGTGTCTTGAGCCCTTAGGCTCAAAGGCACTTGTGGGCCACCTTTACAGTCAGAGTTCAGTTTGGTTAGATTTCATGTGAGCCCATTTCATGGATGGGAATAATATGGGTTAAGCGAGCATGGTTAGGTTTGATGGAATTTAGAGGAATGTGTGCAAAAGAAAGCAAACCATTTATTTCATTTCGACCTGTTTCCCTCCCTTTTGAGTATGAGATTTGATGTTTGATTGAGAGTGCATGTTGTATGCTTGTATTACTTGCCTCGCCTTTTCCTTACAGCGCATGGCTAGGGACCACAAGTATGCATTTCGGCTTTGGATAATGAAATTCACATGAATGCTTGGTGCATGATTACTATGTATATTTGTTGTGCATTTGAGCTTATTGACTGACCTCTTATGTCGCGCTTGGCTGGGGACCTCAGGTATGTACTCTGATTTCAACTTGTTAAGTGTATGTGCATGCTAAGTACTAGGTGGGTCTATGTGATTCATGTCATTTGTTTAGCCCAAGGTTTGTTTTATCTTTGACCCATATGCTCCCATATACCCAGTTCATTAGTAGAGACTGAGTTCTGGGCCTAAAGGGGTGCTACCTCGCATGAGGTACCTTCCCTATAAGTAACCTGATCCTCAGACCCAAAATCTAGTTTTCGTAGACCGCTTTTTTCTTATTGGAGCCATGCTGAGGTTTTTGTTATTACTTAAATTTTTCCCATTTAAAAATAAAAATAAAAAGTAAGTGGCAACTCCAAACAAAACCATTCCTCATTGGGATGAATTTTTCAAAACTCGAAAACCAACTTTCCTTTTCACCTTTAAAATAGCAAGTCGTGTCGGTCAGTGGATCGGGTGAGGGTTCACAAATTGGCAACTCCACTGGGGATTGAACTCAGAATCTTTGGTTTCATAAGAGGATCAAACTTGAACTTGAGTTGGGTATATTAGAGCACATGGTTCATTGACCAATTTACTCTTAGGCTTTATAGGTGACTGGTAATCACTTACTTGGTTGGTATTTGAGTTGCACTTGTGATGATTTGTTGCCTATGTGTTCACCTAATTGGTTGTGGCATGCTTATTCGCTGTTGTTGGTTCTTGGTTTTTCGGTTCATGATAGGCTTAGATGATTAGCTTGTGTGTAGATTGTATGGTAGGGTATCTCTTTGCGCATGACTGCTTGCTGCATGATTTCCATTTCTCGTGCATGACTGCTTTTCGTTTGTGTTTGTGGGGCGCACTTGTATCCCCTTATTTCTGAATCACTAGTCTTGGTCGACTATTCCTTATTGGTTTCTTAAATTGTTTAGGAGTCATTCCGAACTGTTTGCCTTCGACCAAGCTAGGGGTTTGGAATAAGGTCTAACATAAGGGCTATATCGATATTTGGGAGCACTATGGAGATGACGGATATCCGAGTAATGAACACTTGTATAACCTTGAGCTGGATTTCGTGGATATCTGCGTGGCCAGAGTGTCACTTTGATTGTTGGTTAGAATCATAGTTTGTGTATCCCCTTTGTGGGTACTGTCATCTAGCTTTTAGGACTTGTGTTTTTCCCGTTGTTGGATTTTGAGCCACCTTACCCCTGAGGTATCACCATGTCAAAATCCCGCTCTTGCCCGTGGAGCCATGTATTAGATTAGTTGTTAACATCACATGATAGTTCATTCTCTCAGAGGATTTAGTCGTGGGATTACATTACGGAATTGATTTCAGGACTGCTAGTCATAGGGATTGACATACCCATTTTCTTTTGTAAGATTGTTGATTGAGACTGACCTAGGTTTTCGAGCTTGGATCAAGGTCAGAGGCAGACTTGTTAGAGGATCAAACCAGTATAGCCAGTCAGGATAGACATCAGTTCAAAGAGATATGGACCCGCAATATGCTACTGTTCACCAGTTGGCAGAGATTACATATACCATGGCATTACTCAGAGATGCTATTTCAGGACCGAGTTAGAGGATTGACGGGCACTAGGCCCCACCAGTATCGATTCAACGGACCACCCCACATGATTCTTCTACATCCCCACCAACACAACCATCTAGACTTACCATACAACCGAACTACACAGTCCCACCTCCACCACCACCCCCAGTTCAGTCAACCCCACAGGCAGGGGCCTTTGTCTTACATGGTCAGACTGAGACTATGCCATATTCTATTGTGGCCCCTGCACAGGTTGCAGATGATACTCAGGCCCGCATTAATAGGATTGAGCAGAGGATGAGGTCACTACATGTCACCGATGGAGTCATGAGTTGGGATAGGTATGATGACCTACCTATTGCAGCTTTGTCGGTTGAGTTCCGCATGCCGGACATTGAGAGATACACGAGGATCGGGTGTCTTGTATTAACTTGTAGTTGTACAGTGCTGTTATGCGCGGGAATAGGTTAGATGAGACATAGACGATCATGTTGTTCCCTCTGTCCTTGAGTGGTGCCGTCCAGCGATGGTTTGCTTCATTGGACCCCTCACGACGCCGGACATAAACTGATCCCGCACAACATTTTCTTAGATAGTATTCCTTTAATACTGTAGTTGATGTATCCCGAAGAGAGTTAGAGGCCCTCAAACAGAGGCCAGATGAGATAGTTACCTCCTTCATCTCCCATTGGAGGGAGAAGATAGCACAGATTATTGACAGACCCTCAGAGAGTGATCAGATCAGTATGATTATGCGCAGTCTTCAGCCCTGCTACTCTAGACATCTCATGGGCTTTCCACAGATAGACTTTGGCTCCTTAGTGCATGCCCTCTATGGAATCGAGGAGGTTATATCTAGAGGATTATGGGCAGATTCTTCTCCCTCAGACTTAAAAGGGAAGAAGCCGGGGTCAGGACCCAGGCCATCGGATGTTGGCACCATTGGTATGATGGGGCATAGGTCCCTCCATCGCCTCAGACTCAAAGGCAGTTTCCAGATACCTCTAATCAAATTACACTACATGATCAATATAGGCTAGCTATTCCCATTAGGCCATCAAGGCCTGCTTATCTGCATCCGTCGCCATAACCTGTATATGCTACACAAGCATCCTAAAGGCTACCCATGTCGTTCCATCAGTATAGAGCACCACCTCCGTCGAGGCTAGCTAGACAAGTGATTACTACTCAAAAAGTGCTATTTTATAGCTTGTAATTAACTCTTTTAAACACTTTTGAGTAGTAGTTATTACCTTTTAACCCAATTAACATATTAAGGACCTTTGCAATCATTTCTAATCAAATTGTGTAAGTTTTGATGTTTTTGTTAGTAATTTGATCACCAAAGCAATCCAAGGTTGAGGAGAGTTCTTTGGAATCCATGGCAAAGCAATGAAAAGCTCAGAAACATGAAGAACCGAAGCTTTAAAGTCCTTTGCCACGAGCAAATCCGGAATGCAAGGAAGGGAAGCAAAGAGAAATCTAACATGAAGCATTCTTGATGACAGTCATTTCAGCCACTTTTGGAGCACTTCCTGGAGTCCAATTTATGCATGCTATATGTCATTTCGAAGCTCAGGAAGTCAAAATCCAATGCTTCAAATGGTGCGTGATTCGGAGTTGAAATGAAGGAGTTACAGCCATTGCAAGCAAATCACTCCAAGTTGAAGGCAGAATGTTGTACGACTGCGAAATCAGCCTTTGCCTGCGAAAATGTTGTCCTTTTGCTGCGAAAATTTCGCAGCCATTTTGCACAGTGTCGTGGTGTTCTCCTAAAGCTTCCCGATATTTGCAACCAACATTTTGAGATTTTTTGCTTTAGATATTTGATGTCTAAATTCCCAAACTCTCCTTGTAACCCACCTATCATAGGATTCCTTAGTCTTTAAGCAAGAACAAAGGGGTGAATAACCTCTTATATATAGTTGTAATTTTCTTTACAAAAAAAAGAAGAATCTCAGGAGCTTGTTCTCAGAGACAACCTTTTGTAATAGTAATATATTTTACAGAGCACTTGCTCTGTTTTTCCTTCATATTTTTTGTTTCACGTTAGTTTTCTTTCTAGCCAATCAAACTCTGAGGATTTTTCCTCAGAGAATGAGAGGCTAGGCTCTTCGTCTCTTGGAGTGAAGAAAGCCAGGTAAGTTTCCACATGCATAAATTGGAAGTTTTGCTGTTTTAGTTTTTAATGAAGAGAAAGTGTAACCCATTAATGGTTTTTATCTTTTTAGTTAACTTAAAACGTCTTCAATTCACCTGGGCCAACACTTGATAAGGCAAGTGGTCTCCGTCCATTGAAATACACTAGTTTATCTCTTGCGAGCCTTTGGGAGATGGTTTGAAGGTAGGATTTTCTAGAATAGCCAACACTTGGTAAGCTTTTGGACTCTTAGGAGACATCCATTAGTTATCTCTTATGAGCTTTTGACGGGTAATCCAAAGTTAAAGATCACCTTGAATGGTAAATGCTAGGTAAGAGGCATGAGCCATTGCAAGATGCATCAGTGAGAGGGATTTAGTGTTTGAACCCATTAATGGGAAGCATCTGTACCACAACGATTAGAGAATTGACTATATGTTAATTCTCTAATTTGAGGAAAAGAAACAAGTGACCGGAACTCTCCTTTTTGTATGAGGAACCTGAGCCTAGTGATCTAAACTCCAAGAAACACTTTTCTTTGTAATTAAAATCAGTTATTATTTTTTGTTAGCTTAAAACCAACCTTTTCCATCAAAGATTATGTTTTCTTTTAAAGCTAACCTTGAAATGAGAAAACACCAATTTAACTTTGAGGTAATATCAATTGTGGAGTGAAAACCCATCCCAGTGAACGACCCTAGAGCCATTATGCTATGCTAGCTAAGGCTATCCTAGTACATGGTGTAATAGGTTATAAATTTTGTTGATTACTCCCTGAGGACCAAAATCAAGGGACACCAGTTGGACATGAATCAGCTGAGACACCAATTGGGAACGAATCAAATGGCGCCGTTGCCGGGGATGGTGCCACTTTACAGTGATATGACCTTTTCAGAGTACTTGTGATCTTCATCACAAGTTTGGTGACTTTTCTTTTCCTTTTACTAACTCTTTCTATTTGTTTATTTTTCTTTGTTCATATTTTAGTATACTTTTTATTTAGTTTTTAGTTTACCTTAATCTTTTTCTTAGAATTGTTTTTTTTTTTTTTTTGCTTTCTTTATTTTTAATTCACAAATTGCTAGTTGTGCATGTCATGTTGAATACGAGATAGCAGAGGAAGCCATGAACTTCATGAGTTATGTGGCTAAAGTTTCAAGAGGATGGGATGAACCAAATGCTAGAGATATGAGAAGAATGACGTCTCAACCTAATGCTAAGGGTGAGATGTATATTTTGAATGAATAGATTGACATGAAGGCAAAGATTGCAGCTATGGCAAGGAGATTGGAAGAGCTAGAAATGAAGAAGATGCAAGAAGTGCAAGCCATCTCTCAGACACCATTGCAAGCTATGCCTTATGCCATTTGTCTATCTTACGAGCATTGGGTGGAGAAGTGTCCTACCATTCTAGCCGTGAGGGAAATGTTTGGTGATTGCAACACCTACAATTCCAATTGGAGGGGCCATCCAAATTTCTCTTGGAAACCACAGCCGCCTCAATACAAGCAACATGTTCAAGCACTTCCTCAAGCCTCAAACCTTGAACAAACTATGGTGAATCTTAGCAGGGTCATGGGAGACTTTGTTGGAGCTCAAAAATCCATCAATGCTCAACTCAGTCAAAGAATTGATAGTGTAGAGAGTTCATTGAACAAAAAGATGGATGGAGTGCAACATGATCTATCTCAGAAGATAGATAATCTCCAATATTCAATCTCAAGGTTTGCCAACCTCAACATAGTGCAAGAAAAAGAAAACTTTCCTTCTTAACCTTATCAAAATTCCAAGGGTATCCATCAAGTGGAGGCTTAAAAGGAAGAATCTTCAATGGTGAAGGAAGTTAAAACGGTTATCACTTTGAGGAGTGGTAAAGAGGTTGATCTACCCACATCCAAGCTAGAGCATGAGGTAGAGAGTGAAACAGAGAAAGAAAAGAGGGAGGAAATCAAAGGAAAGAAAAAGGGGAAAAGCATAGAGAAAGATGACTATATAGATGAAGAACCACAGAGGATAGTCATCAAGGAAGAAATGATGAAGAAACACATGCCTCCACCTTTCCCCCAAGCTTTGTATGGGAAAATCATACAAACCAAGTCTCAAGTGAGGGATGCAAACTTCATATGGGATTCGGGCAAGCTAAATCAGGATCAAATTTTTTGATGGACTTAGTCTTTCTAGAGACTAGCTAGTCCATATCTTTTTGTTTTACTTATTACTTGTTTTAATTTTGATTTCAATGCTTTAATTTTGATTTCATTGCTTTAATTCTAATTTGTTTTGATGTAATATAGGTTTTTGGATGATCAAAATCAAGAGGAATGTCAAAAGAGGTGAAAGAAGGAAGTTAGGAATCAAGAGAAGCTCAAAAAGCAAGGAGAGAGCATTGGCTGCGAATTTTTGCAGCAAAAATGAGCCGCTGCGAAAATCACCCCTCTCACTGTGAAATGGTTTCGCAGCCTCCAAGCACCCTCTGCAAAACTTTTTGCAGCTTCAAAGAGGTCCCTTGGCACACGAGTGACATTTTGCAAGCCCGTACACTCGTTTCGCAACTGCGAAATGGTTGCGAAACCTCCACGCCTTGAAATCCTCCATTTCGTAGCTGAAGAGCCATTTGGAAGGGTGTTTTGCAGCTGCGAAACCACCCTTTGGCACACAAGTGCCATTTCGCAGCCCCGTACACTTGTTTCGCAGCTGTGAAATGATTGCAAAATCTCCATGCCTTAAAATCCTTCAGTGCGCACACCATGAACAGCCATGTCACAGCCGCACCCCCATTGGACACATTTTCGATCACTTCCCAAAGTCCATTTAATGCATACCATATGTCATTTCAAATATCTGGAAGTCAGGAGTCCATAGCTTCAAACGGTGCTCAATTTGGAGTTGAAACGAAGAAGTTATGGCCATTTGAAGATGACTGTGCACACCATGAACGGAAATGTTGCATTTCGCTATTGTTGGACAAACTTTTGAAGCAATTACTGGAGGTCAAATTATTCATACTATATCTTGTTTTGAATCTTGATAATTCAGGAGTCTATATCTTCAAACGGTGCTCAATTTGGAGTTGAAACGAAAAAGTTATGACCGTTTGAAGACGACTGTGCAAAGCTGAACGGAAATGTCGCAGCCGCACCCCATTTCGCTACTGTTGGACACGTTTTTTGGAGTACTTTATGGAGCTCAAATTATGCATAACATATGTCGTTTTGAATCTTGGGAAGTCAGGAGTCCAATTCTTCAAACGGTACATGATTTGGAGTTGAAACGAAGAAGTTATGGCCGTTTGAAGACGAACCGCGCAAAGCCAAAGCGGAAATTTTTTGATTTCACAGCCGGGCCCCCATTTCGAAGGGTGTTTCGCAGCTGCGAAACCACCCTTTGGCACACGAGTGCCACTTCGCAGCGTCGTACGTCCATTTCACAGCTGCGAAATGGGCTGCAAAAATCCCCCTCCTCCAAAATCCTCCCCCCGCTGCGGAAACGATCTCCAAGCTTCAAAAATGGGATTCGATTTTTTTTTTTTTTTTATGTTTCTTTTTTCCCTTTGGCTTCGAAATGGCTACAAAATGATCTCCAAGCTTCAAAATGGATTCAAAATGATTTCCAAACTTCGAAATGGGCTGCGAAAATCCCCCTCTTCCGCGAAATCCTCCCTCCACTGCAAAAATGGCCTCCAAGCTTTAAAATGGCTACAAAATGATCTCCAAGTTTCAAAATGGCTACGAAATGATTTTCAAGCTTCAAAATGGGCTGTGAAAATGTTTCTCTTCTTTTCCATGAGCTGTGGAAAATGTTTTTCTTTTTTTTTCCTTTTGGCTGCAAGATGATCTCCAAACTACGAAATGACCTCCAGGCTATAAAAATGACTTGCAAAATGAAGAGAGGTTTGCAAAAACACTTTGCAAAACCAAGGCAATTTGTGAAAATGCCAACAAAGCCTTGCAACTATGCATCTAAAGAGGAGAGCCCTCTCACTGAGACACACACATGAAGCCTCTCACTCCATTTCTTACCTCCTTAAACCATCAAAGCCCATAGCTCCAACTGAGAGCTCCAGTTGAGAAGACTATGCCACCTAAGGAGACTACCATAACAAAGGCCAAAGTACTGATCCAACCCACTCAGGAGGCCACCACAGATGCATCAGCTCCATAGGACCCTACCATTACTTGATCATCTCTTTACTTTTTTGTATTTACTTATTATATTAGTATACATAGCTCCATGTTTTGATGTTTTATATTCTAGGATTGGATGTATTACTAATGATACATCATATATAGACATCATTTTTGTTTAAACTTGGCATTTTTCTATTTCCTCTACTCACTAACTCTTTTGTTTTTTTTGAAACATGTGGTTTCTCCTATACGACTCAGACTCCATATCACTCAGGAGGTACCACTTCCTCCCTATTTTTCAATCGCTTTTGTCACATTGAGGACAATGTTCAGCTTGGTTGGGGGGAGAGTTGAGGAAGTAAGTTTTCTTATTAATGCTAAGTTATTTTGGTAATTTAGCTGTTTTTTGCTTAATTTTTAAATTTTTTAAGTTTTTTATTTTGCTCTCCATGGTTATTAAGGAAAAAAATTTCAAAATGAAATGGGAGAAATTGAATTTTTGTCTTTTTACTTAACTTAGAGTTTGTATTATGCTTACTAAAGTTGATGAATTGTTGAAGCTCCTATTGAATTCAAGTTAGTTCTTCCACTTTAAGCTATCCACACACTATGCACAATAGGTTCCGATTATAAAATGAAAAACTATTTCCCTCTTGACTTAGGAAAATTTAGACTTGGTACCTTTGACCACATTTAATAGTGTTGGGACACCTTATAAAAGGCCAATGAGCCTTTTGAAAAAAAAGAAAAAAAAAAGAAAAAATGTTTGCTTGCCTTGAAACCCAAGCAAGGTCTGAGGGGTATATGGTGAAAATCTTTAAAACCTGGTGCCCTAAGCCTTCATTGGTTGGGAGTCACCGACCTCAATGCTCGTTACAAGGGTGAATAGGTAGAGTTTAACATACTGTAGGTCCTTGGGTATTAAAATTCATTCTCAAAAGTCCGGGGTAAAATCCGAGGAGTTAGAGGTTGAAAGATCCTTAAAGCTTGATGCCCTAAACCTTAATTGGTTGGGAGTCATCGATGGACCCCCGTTACATGGACAATTTAGAAAAGAATACCTTTAATCCTTGTACTCCTACAATGAAAAAAAAAATGTGAAAAAAGAGGTGTGTTCTTAACCTATTGGAGGTTGATCAATTTGCTAAGCTTTGAAAAAGAACTAGGTTGGGGGGAGAGATTAGTTCAACATACTATATTCGGAAGCTAATAAATAACACTTAGATTTTTGTGGAAGAGTAAGGTTTGACCCTTTGGGAGTGGAAACTCTTTTAAAGCTTAAATTTGCATAATGCCTTCTCTTCATGAATTGTGATTAGACAAGTAATTTGATAACTCTTGTTGAAGTTTGAGTTTTATTTCTTTAATATTTCATGTGAGAGTTAGATCATCATGCCACTTGAAAATTTTTTTTGATCAGCATGATGTTGTAAATTATAGTATTGTTTATTTTTATTTTTCTCTCCTTCATTGCTAAGGGACTAGCAATATGTTGGTTGGGGGGAGTGATTACTACTCAAAAAGTGCTATTTTATAGCTTGTAATTAACTCTTTTAAACACTTTTGAGTAGTAGTTATTACCTTTTAACCCAATTAACATATTAAGGACCTTTGCAATCATTTCTAATCAAATTGTGTAAGTTTTGGTGTTTTTGTTAGTAATTTGATCACCAAAGCAATCCAAGATTGAGGAGAGTTCTTTGGAATCCATGGCAAAGCAATGGAAAGCTCAGAAACATGAAGAACCAAAGCTTTAAATTCCTTTGCCACGAGCAAATCCGGAATGCAAGGAGGGGAAGCAAAGAGAAATCTAACATGAAGCATTCTTGATGATAGTCATTTCAGCCACTTTTGGAGCTCTTCCTGGAGTCCAATTTATGCATGCTGTATGTCATTTCGAAGCTCAGGAAGTCAATAATCCAATGCTTCAAACAGTGTACGATTCCGAGTTGAAATGAAGGAGTTACAGCCATTGCAAGCAGATCACTCCAAGCTAAAGGCAGAATGTTGCACGGGTGCGAAATCAGCCTTTGGCTGCGAAAATGTTGTCCTTTTGCTGCGAAAATTTCGCAGCCATTTTGCACAGTGCCGTGGTGTTCTCCTGAAGCTTTCCGATATTTGCAACCGACATTTTGAGATTTTTTGCTTTAGATATTTGATGTCTAAATCCCCAAACTCTCCTTGTAACCCACCTATCATAGGATTCCTTAGTCTTTAAGCAAGAACAAAGGGGTGAATAACCTCTTATATATAGTTGTAATTTTCTTTACAAAAAAAAAGAAGAATCTCGGGAGCATGTTCTCAAAGACAACCTTTTGTAATAGTAATAGATTTTACAGAGCACTTGCTTTGTTTTTCCTTCATATTTTTGGTTTCTCGTTAGTTTTCTTTCTAGCCAATCAAACTCTGAGGATTTTTCCTCAGAGGATGAGAGGCTAGGCTCTTTGCCTCTTGGAGTGAAGAAAGCCTGATTCACGCCTAATTGGTGTCTCAGCTGATTCGTGTCCAGCTGGTGCTCCTTGATGGCGAGAGTAATCAACAATATTTATAACCTATAACACCATGAACTAGGGTAGCAAATACAAAGCTACTATAGCATAGTGGCTCTAGGATCGTTCCACTGGGAAGGGTACTCAAGTTGAAAATGATACCAATTCAAAGTGAATTGGTGTTGTTTCATTTCAAGATTAGCTTAAGAAATAAAACACAAACTTTGGTTGAAAAAGGTTTAAGCTTAGGTTAACAACACGGCAAGTGATGAAAATTACTTAAGAAGAAAAGCATTCCTTGGAGATTCAGGTTTACAGGGGAGGTTCTCATGCAATAGCATAGCTCCGGTCAGTTGGTTCAATTCCTCACATTAGAGAATTAACATAAAGTCAATTCTCTAACAGGTGCTGCACAAATGCATCCCTCAATTGGATTTCAGCTTTAATTCTCTCACTGATGCAACTTGCAATGGTTCGAGCCTCTCACTTAGCCTTTACCATTCAAGGTGATCTTTAACCTTGGATTACCGTCAAAAGCTCGCAAGAGATAACTAATGGATGTCTCCTTAGAGTCCAAAAGCTTACCAAGTGTTGGCTATTCTAGAAAATCCTACCTTCAAGTCACCTACCAGAGGCTCGCAAGGGGTAAACTAGTGCATCTCCATGGTTAGAGATCACTTGCCTTACCAAGTGTTGGCCCAGGTGACTCCAAGGGTTTTAAGTTAACTAAAAACATTAGAAACCATTCACGGACACACTTCTCTTCATTCATAGCTGAAACCACAAAGCTTCTGATTCTTGCACTTGGAACCTTTCCCGGCAACCTTAACTCCAAGGAACTAAAAGGTTTAGTTACTCATTCTCTGGGGAAAACTCCTCAGAGAGTGCATAACTTAGTAAATAAATAAAAAACACAATCAAAGTGAGAAGGTAAAGCAGAGCTCAAGCTCTGTGTATTTCTTCCTTTGAAACTTACAAAAGGTTCATCACCCTCAGAACAGGCTCCTCGGGCTCTCTTTATACCAAAATCACATAATCAACTATTACATGATATTTTAGCCAAATTCCTAACTTAAAACTAAGGAATCCTATCATTGGTGACTTACAAGGAGAATTTGGGCATTTAGGCAACAAAAATCTAATGAAAAATATCTCCAAGTGTCGGTTACAAATATCGGGAAGCACTAAGGACCATTTCGCAGGTGAAAAGTGAGGTCTGCGAAATTTCGCAGGTACACAAGAAGAGCTGCGAAATTTCTTTGCAGCAAAAGGCTGATTCAACACCTTTGCGAAGTTGGCTTCCATCTTGTGGTGCTTGGCTTCCATCGCGGCGTGAAGCTTCAGGGGAAATCCATGGTACTGTACAAAAAGGCTGCGAAATCATTCCGCAACAAAATGGTGATTTCGCAGCACTTTTCTGAAGCCTTCCTTCAGCTTGGAGCAGTCATCTTCCAAAGGCTGTAACTTCCTCATTTCAGCTCCAAATTGCACACGGTTTGAAGCATTGGATTGTTGACTTCCTAAGCTTTCAAATGACATATAGCATGCATAATTTGGACATCAGGAAGTGCTCCAAAAGTGGCTGCAGTGACTGTCATCAAGAATGCTTCATGGCTGGATTCTCTTTGCTTTCCCTTGCATTCCAACTTTGCTTATGGCAAAAGTGCTTCAAAGCTTTGATTCTTCATGCCTCTAAGCTTCCCATTGCTTGCCAAGGATTCCATAAAACTCTCCTCAATCTCATAATGCTTTGGTGATCAAAATACTAACAAAAACACCAAAACTTACACAATTTGATTAGAATTGATTGAAAGGGGCCTTAACATGCTAATTGGGTTAAAAGGCACTAACTACTACTCAAAAGTGTTTAAAAGGATTAATTAAAAGCTATCAAATAGCACTTTTTGAGTAGTAATCACTCCCCCCAACCGACATATTGCTAGTCCCTTAGCAATGAAGGAGAGAAAAATAAAACAAAATTACCATAATTTACAACATCATGCTAATCACTTCCAAAAAATATTTAAGTGGCATGACTGACAAAACTCTCACATGGAACATTAAAGAAATATAACTCAAATTTCAACAAGAGATATCAAAAACTTTGCTGAATACCATTGATCAAGGGAATGCATTATGCAAATTGAAGTTTTAAAATCATTTTCACTTCCAAAGAACCAAACTTTAATCTTCCACAAAAATCTAAGTGTAAGATGATAGTTCCGAATATAGCATGCTAAACTAATCTCTCCCCCCAACCTATCTCTTTTCAACACTTAGCAAACTGACCAAATTCAATAGCAGAGAACACACTTTTTTTTTTTTTTTTTTTTAGAAGGTACAGGCTTAAGGGGCATTCTTTTCTGTTTGTCCATGTAACGGGGGTCCATCGATGACTCCCAACCAATTAAGGTTTAGGGCATCAAGCTTTAAGGATCTTTCAACCACTAACTCCTCGGATTTCCCCCGGACTTTTTCATATACCCTTTTGCCTACCATATGCTAACTCCACCTATCCACCCTTGTAACGAGCATTGAGGCCGGTGACTCCCAACCAATGAAGGCTTAGGGCACCAGGTTTAAAGGTTTTCACCATATACCCTTTCAGACCTTGCTCGGGTTTCAAGGCAAGCAAACATTTTGCTTTCTTTCTTTTTTTTTTCAAAGGCTCATTGGCCTTTCATAGGGTGTCTCAATATCATTAAAATGAGGTCAAAGGTACCAAGTCCCAAAATTTTCTAAGTCAAGGGGGAAATAGTTTTCATCTTATAATCGGAATCTATTGTGCACAGTGTGTGGATAGCTTAAAGTGGAAGGACTAAATTTGATTTCAATAGAAGTTTCAACAATTGAACCACTTTAGCAAGCATAATCCAAACTCTAAGTTAGATGAAAAGCAACAGTTCAGTTTCTCCTATTTTAATTTGAAAATTTTTCCTCAAAATCCATGGAGATTATAGTAACAAGCAAAAAACTACAACTAATTTACTAGACAAGGCTAAATATCAAAATAACTTAGCATACTTCCTTCAACTTAGCAACTTCCTTCCTCATTTCTCCCCCCCCCCCAACCAGCTGAGCATTGTCCTCAATGTGATATGGGTGATCGAAAATTAAAGGGAGGAAGTGGTACCTCCTGAGTGATATCAATTTCGAATACTGATTGGAGAAACCACATGTTTCAAAAAGAATAAAAAGTGTGAGCAAAGGAAATAAGAGTAAATTAATGCTAAGAGTTAATAAAACAAAAAAAACTAGATTTTGCATTACTTTAATCATTTGAGTACAGTTGGCAAAAAAGTAATACAAGTAATCCAAAGAATCTCCATATATGCTATCAAAATGTGGGAGATTTCATATAAGACTAACCAAAACAAAATACATAAAAGTAATATATAAAAGACATATATATGTTCAGATAGGAGGGTAGTGCTAGAGCTGATGGCCTATGGAGATGGCTCTGCCTCTGGGGTAGCTGACTCATGAGGGGCCTGAGGCTCTGTGGTGGTAGGAGTGACATGCTCATCAGCTGCTGGGAGGCCAAGATGATGCTGAAGCTGCCTCAAGATAGTAGTATGGTGAGCTTGGGTGGCCATCATCTGCTCCTGGCGAGCTCTCAAGGATGCCATCTCTTGAGCAAGGCTGCTCTGAGAGGCTGTCAATGTCTCCAATGCCTGGCATAAATCCCTATACTCAGAAATAGGGATGGCCATCCTAGGCTCGGCTGATGTGGAAGGCTGTGCTGAAGCTGGAGCAACTGGAGGAACTGGAGAGGCTCTGGCTATGGAGGGAGAGGCAGCAGGTATACCCTCAGGTATAAGGCGTGGGGATGCTCTCCTGGCAGCTGGAGCCTGAGCTGGCTGTGGAAGCTCTGGCTGCTCCATCCTATAAGCTGTCATGTTGCTCCATTTTTCGAAAGTAAACACATCCCTACAAATCCTCTTTCGCTCCTGCTGAGGCTCTGCTGGGTACCCCAGATGCTCAAGAATTTGGCATAGCAGCCTCGGGAAGAGAAGAGGGATGGCATCAGCTCTGGCCAACTTTTTCTTATGCACCTTCTCTTCAAAATAGAGAAGGGCAGCCAGGATCAAGTGGTGAGGGCCAAAAAAGTAGCCCTCTGACATTCTGAACAAAGTCTCCAACACAATTCCTCTTCTCTGGGTCCAATGCTGGAGGGGATAGATATTATGCCTCAAGAGGGCATCAATGAGGAACATCCTTGGAGGAAGTTCCCCCCTCAACAGATACGGATTTCTGGAAGCTCCTCCAGACAGAATATGCACCATCTCCAGCTGAGATGGATTGGCCCAAGCTCTAAAGTCATCAAAATGGCTGGGCTCATACGGAATATGCAAAGCCTCAGCTATATGCCGAGCTCCCAAGATGCCATGCCTACCATCTATAGTGAAATGAATTAAGGTAGGATCCCTGACCTGTCGAGTAGTCATGGATTGATAGAAATCCATTGCTATTCTGGGGTAAAAGAAGTCCCGCGGGGTCAGAAGCTGCTCCATTCGATATCTACGCAGCAATTGGAATGATCCTTCAAGCTCCGGGCGCAACTGGAAAGCGGCTATGTCAAAGCATAGCTCCGAATGGAATGGCCGGGCTCGGCAATCCAAATTGCCTTCAATTGGAGGCTGAGCGAGAATTGGACGCCTGAGAATCTCTTCAGGAGCTGTTTCAGATGGAATTTGGGGCTCAGGAGGCGGCGGCTGGCTTGTTTGAAGCTTCGCAGGCGGTGCCGGAGATGGCACCGGAGATGGAATTGGAGAGGGGCAGGGGATGTAACAGGGACGAAACAGGGGATTGCCCTGTCAAGTCAATGGGCTCCGAGCTTTCCACTCTAGCTCGCTTTTGGAGGGGACGACCCCCTGACCTGGTAAGGTAACGCCTCGCCGGAGGCGTTTGCAATGCCGGCTTGGCCTGGCGCTTCTTTGGCGAGGGCTTTGCGGAGGCGAATGGCTTCTGGCCGCGGCGGCTCAGAGGTTGAAGCTTGCACAGGGCCTCGCGCGGCGCTGGCCTTCGGCGGAGGAGAAGAAGACTTCGCGCCTCTGGTTCGTGCCATTGCGAACTGACGAGGGTTAGGACGGCGGTGATGATTGGAAGGGACGACGGAGGTGCGAGCGGCGTCGGCAATGGAGAGGAGACGAACGGACTGCTGCTGCGATTTTTCCCCTTTTCTGAAATGGATTCGCAGCCCAAATGACCGGTATTTATAACGCTAATGGAATATGAACGGTCATTTGGGTTTCGCAGAAGAAAACCGCTTTCGCAGCAAAATTGGGCGTTTCGAAGCGAAAATCGCTTTCGCAGCTGCGAAATTGGAGTTACTATGCTGCGGAATGGCGCTCGTGTGCCAAAAATCGGTTTCGCAATTGCGGAACACCCTTCGCAATGGAGAAATCGCTGAGAAATCGCTGCGGAATGGGGTTTTTTTACGCTTTAGTGGTTCGCAGAGCACTTCGCAGCTGCGAAATGGGAGCTCCTGTGCTGCGGAGTGGCACTCGTGTGCCAAACTTGGATTCGCAGCTGCGAAATCTTTCGCAGAGGACCCAATAGTGTTGCAAACTGATTTCGCAACAAAAAGCCATTTTCGCAGAGAATTCCTTCTTGGCTGTGAAATCTCGTAGAGCTCTTTTCCTCCCCTGTTTTTGTTATGTTTTTGCTCTGTTTTCGCTCCGATTTCTTCCTGATTTCTTCCTTTGCATTTTCTCCCACCTGAGATCATTCAAACAGATGAAATTACATAAAAACACGCAATTTAAGATCAAAAACTAAGATCAAAAGTAGAAATAAAACTTTAAAATTTACAAAATTTACAAAAATTTTGGACTTTGGTAAAACCAAGTCCAGCAAACCCTTATTTGCTTAGGCTTTTTGAGGCTCAAGGAGGTTGATCTCCTCCTTGTCTGGTTTGAACGGCTCCATGAATGGCTTGAGACGATATCCATTAACTTTAAAAGTGTCCTTGCCATCTGAATTCAATAATTCCACTACTCCATGATTAAGTACTTGATGGATAATGAATGGACCAATCCACCTAGACTTAAGCTTTCCAGGAAAGATATGGAGTCTTGTGTCATAGAGTAAAACTCTTTGCCCTTTTGGAATTCCTTGTTAGAAATCAGTTGGTCATGCCACTTCTTCATCCTTTGTTTTGCAACTTTGGAGTTGATATAAGCATCATTTCTCAATTCCTCCATCTCATTAAGGTCTAAGCACCTTTTTGCCTCGGCCCTAATCAAATCCATATTCAGCTTTTTGATTGCCCACCAAGCTTTGTATTCAACTTCCACAGGGAGATGACAAGCTTTACCATAGACAAGACGATAGGGGACATGCCAAGAATAGTTTATAAGTGTTCTATAGGCCCATAATGAGTCATGAAGCTTAACAGACCAATTTTCCTGCTTGTACTCACCACTTTCATCAGTATGTTCTTTATCTCCCTGTTTGCTAGCTCAACTTGCCCAGAAGTCTGTGGATGATAAGGTGTAGCTACCTTATGCTTCACTCCATACTTGGCTAACAAACTTTCAAAAGGCTTATTGCAAAAATGAGAACCTCCATCACTGATTATAGCTTTGGGCACCCCAAATCTTGCAAAAATGTTCTCTTTCAGAAACTTGAGAACCACTCTATGATCATTTTGTTTACAGGGGACTGCCTCAACCCATTTAGAAACATAATCCACCCCCACCAAGATGTAAGAATTACCAAAAGACATTGGAAAAGGTCCCATGAAGTCAATGCCCCATACATCAAATAGTTCAACTATTAGTATTGGGTTCATGGGCATTTGATTTCTTTTTGTCAGCTTGCCAAGCCTTTGGCATCTATCACAACTTCTACACATGATGTGGGCATCTTTGAACAGAGATGGCCAAATAAACCCTGATTGCAACACCTTCATAGCTGTTTTCTGAGAGGCAAAGTGGCCTCCACATGCGTTCTCATGACAATGGTTTAGAATTCCCTATTGCTCTTCCTCAGGCACACACTTCCTTATAATCTGATCTGCACAATACTTAAAAAGGAAAGGTTCTTCCCAATAATAAGCATGAACTTTTACAAAGAAGTGTTTCATCTCCTATGCATTCCACTCACTTGGAATTTCTCCAGTGACTAAATAATTAGCAATATGGGCATACCAAGGAGTTTTGACCAGGAACATAAGTGATTCCTCAGGAAAATCATCATTAATAGGCAAGGCATGAGAATTATGTGCTATAGCTAACCTTGAGAGGTGGTCAGCTACCACATTTTCCACTCCTTTCTTATCTCTGATTTGAAGATCGAATTCTTGTAACAAAAGAATCCATCTTATCAACCTTGCTTTCGCATCTTGCTTTGTCAGTAAATACTTCAAGGCTGAATGGTCAGTAAAAACAATAATGAAAGACCCTACCAGATAAGCACGAAATTTGTCCAAGGCAAATACCACAACTAGCAATTCTTTCTCTGTAGTTATGTAATTCCTTTGGGCTTCATTCAATGTTTTGCTTGCATAGTAGATCACATAGGGCTTCCCATCTTCTCTTTGACCAAGCACAACTCTTATAGCAAAGTCACTGGCATCACACATTAATTCAAAAGGTAGTTGCCAGTTAGGGGCCCTCACTATTGGAGTTGTTAAAAATTTCTTCAGTTGATCAAAGCTATCTTGACATCTTTCATCCCATACAAACTTAGTGTCCTTAGCTAACAGTTCACAAAGAGGTTTTGAAAGCTTTGAAAAGTCTTTAATGAACCTCCTATAGAAACCAGCATGGCCAAGGAACTGCCTTACTCCTTTTACAGTTGTTGGGGATGGCAATTTGGAAATAAGCTCCACCTTTGCTTTATCAACTTCAATGCCCCTTTCAGAGATAATATGGCCAAGGACAATTCCTTGACGTACCATAAAATGGCATTTCTCCCAATTGAGCACCAAGTCTTTTTCCATGCATCTGTGAAGAACTGCTTCCAAATTGACTAAACATTCCTCAAATGTACCTCCATATACGGTGATGTCATCCATGAAAACCTCCATAACTCGCTCCACCATATCACTAAAGATACTCAACATACACCTTTGGAAAGTTGCAGGTGCATTACATAAACCAAAAGGCATTCTCCTATAAGCATAGGTTCCAAATGGACATGTAAAAGTGGTCTTTTCCTGATCTTCCACAGCAATTTCAATCTGAAAATACCCTGAATACCCGTCCAAGAAACAATAGAAAGGATGGCCAGAGACTCTCTCCAAAACTTGATCAATAAATGGCAATGGAAAATGATTTTTCCTGGTTACTGCATTCAACTTTCTATAATCAATACACAATATCCACCCTGAAGTGAGACGTGTAGTGATTTCCTCCCCTTTTCATTCTGAACCACAGTGATCCCTGACTTCTTTGGTACCACTTGAGTAGGACTCACCCAAGAGCTATCAGATATAGGGTAGATAATACCTGCTTGAAGTAGCTTCAGTACCTCAGCTCGCACAACTTCTTGTAAATGAGGATTCAATCTTCTTTGAAATTGACGAATTGGCATGGCTTCCTCCTCCATATATATATGACATGTGCAGACTAAAGGACTAATGCCTTTCAAATCAGATATTTGCCATCCTATAGCTTTCTTACACCTCTTGAGAACTTCCATTAAACATTCCTCTTGATGACTGGTCAAAGATGAAGATATTACAACAGGACATTGGTTGTTTTCTTCAAGGTATGTGTATTTCAGCTCCACAGGTAGAGGCTTCAAATTGAGTTTTGGGATCTCTTTTTCAGCATCTGCTCCCTCTTCTTTATTGAACAAAGATAGAATCTCTTCTATCCTTCTCCAACTTTGTAGAGTAGCAAGCACATTAGGGGGTTCAGACAAACCTTCCTCACAATCTGCAAAACTTTCATTCACTTATCTTGCATATTCTGATTGCAGTGCTCCTCTACCAAAGTATCAATAATACACACTTCTTCTGGACCCTCTTCTTCCTCCGGAATGATTTGCTTTTTAGACATATAAAAGATATTGAGATCAAGTGTCATATTACCAAAAGTGAGTTGCATGAGCCCATTCCTACAGTTGATGATTGCATTTGAGGTAGCTAGGAATGACCTTCCCAAGATAATAGGAACTAAATTAGCTTCCTTAACAGTATGATCTGTGTTAAGAACATAAAATCCACTGGATAGTAGAAGTTATCAACTTGAACCAAGACATCCTCAATTACTCCTCTGGGAATTTTTACTGATCTATCTACTAGAGATAGAGTGATTGTTGTTGGCTTCAACTCACCAAGCCCCAATTGCTTGTAGACAGTATATGGAAGCAAATTCACACTAGCTCCCAAGTCTAATAAAGCTTTCTCCACTACCTTTCCTCCAATCATGACTGAAATGGTAGGACTTCCCGGATCTTTGTACTTCAAAGGAGACTTACACTGTAAGATTGCACTTACTTGCTCAGTCAAGAAGGCTTTCTTATTTACAGTCAACCCTCTTTTGATAGTACACAAGTCCTTTAGGAATTTTGCATATGTTGGAACTTGCTTAATCATATCCAACAATGGGATATTGACTTTAACTTGTCTCAATACTTCAAGAATTTCAGCTGCATTTCTAATCCCCTTTTTCCCATGTAATGCTTGAGGAAAAGGTGGAGAAGTTGATTTCTTCAGCATTTCTTCCTTTAGAAGTTCCTTCTCTGGATTTGCATTCATTGTTGACTCAGAGTCCTCTTTCTTTTCACTGATCTCTCCTTCTTTATCTTTCATTTCCTCCTCCTTCATTGTCTCTTCTTCTTCAACAGGTGGCTTAGGTGGTGGCTGCTCAATTTTCTTACCACTCCTTAGAGTGATCAAGGCTTTGACATCTTTCATCTGTGATGATTCCCCCTCATGGATTTCCACTTCTTGGACACCCTTGGGATTTTGGTGGGGCTGGGAAGGAAATCTTCCCTTTTCTTGTACTGTATTCAAATTTGTGAGCCTTGATATTGAGTACTGGAGATTATCAAATCTTTGAGTCATATCATTTTGCATTCCATTCATCCTTTTGTTCAGAGTATTCTCTACTCTGTCAATTCTTTGATTAAGCTAAGTATTGATGGCTTTTTGCTCTCCAACAAAATCTCCCACTACCTTGCTGAGATTCAAAATGGCTTGTTCAAGACTTGAAGATTGCTGAGGTGGTTGATCTGGCTGTTGATACTGAAGTGCTTTAGGCTTCCATGAAAAATTTGGATGATTCCTCCAACTTGAGTTGTAAGTGTTTCCATAGGGTGCATTGTTATTGGGCTTGAATTGTCCAACAACATTTGCTTGTTCTCCAAACATTTCCCTTTCAGCTGAAATTGCAGGGCATTCCTCCACCAAGTGTTCATAGGATTGACAATTAGGACATAGCTTCACTTGCACTGGTGATTCAGCAACAGCTTGCACTTCATGAATCTTTTTCAGTTCCAGCTCCTCCAATCTTCTTGTCACAGCTGCAAACTTTGCTTTTGTATCGTCCTCCTCTTTCAAGGTATACATCCCAGCCTTAGCATTGAAAGCATTCAGTTGAGACTTCATCCTTCCCACTTCTCCTTTGGTCGGTTCATCCCATCCCCTTGAAACTTCAGCTACATAATTCAAGAAATCCATAGCTTCCTCCGGATTTTTGCTCATGAAATCTCCTCCACACATTGTCTCCAGAAGTTGCTTCATTGGGGATGACATCCCATCATAAAAATAACTCACCAATAGCCAAGTATCAAAGCCATGGTGAGGACATGCATTAATAGCTTCCATATATCTTTCCCAACACTCATAGAATTTCTCATTCTCTTTAGCTGAGAAATTTGAAATTTGCCTTTTCAAGCCATTTGTTCTATGAGTGGGAAAAAATTTCTTAAGGAATTCAGCTTGTAAGTCAGTCCAAGTACGGATACTCCTTGGCCTTAAAGAATTAAGCCAAATTTTGGCTTTATCCTTTAAAGTAAAAGGAAATAACTTAAGCCTCATTAAATCAATTGAAGCTCCTCCCTCTTGGAATGTATTACAAACATCTTCAAATTCCTTAATATGTGCATAGGGATTCTCACTTTCCATTCCATAGAAAGTTGGTAGAAGTGGAACAATATATGGTCTGATCACTAGCTGCTCTGTAGGAGGTATTATACATGATGGTGCACTCATACGAGGTGGATGCATACGACCCCTCATTGATCTAAATTCATTGAGATTGTCTTGACGAACTTGGTGACTATGCTGGTCTTCAGGTGTAGTTTCCATGATATTCAAGCTCAATTCCAATTCCTTAGTATGAGGTGTATCACTTCTAACAAGCCTTCCTCCACTACCTCGTATCCACTTTGGCATACAAAACTAACAACTATCTGAAACTAAAATGAAAACAGAGGACAACAAAAGAAAACAGGGCTACAAATACAAAATAAAACTAAGCTGAATTTGAAAGGTAAATTTAGATTATGAATCAGTAAAACTAAAAAAAAAATGAGAGTTAGTAAAGTTAAAGAAACTTTACCACACTTGTAATGAAAATCACAAGTACACTGAAATAGTATCATTATAACTTGACACCTTCCCCGGCAACGGCGCCATTTGATTCATGCCTAATTGGTGTCTCAGTTGATTCGTGTCCAGCTGGTACTCCTTGATGGCGAGAGTAATCAACAATATTTATAACCTATAACACCATGAACTAGGGTAGCAAATACAAAGCTACTATAGCATAGTGGCTCTAGGATCGTTCCACTGGGAAGGGTACTCAAGTTGAAAATGATACCAATTCAAAGTGAATTGGTGTTGTTTCATTTCAAAATTAGCTTAAGAAATAAAACACAAACTTTGGTTGAAAAAGGTTTAAGCTTAGGTTAACAACACGGCAAGTGATGAAAATTACTTAAGAAGAAAAGCATTCCTTGGAGATTCAGGTTTACAGGGGAGGTTTCTCATGCAATAGCATAGCTCCGGTCAGTTGGTTCAATTCCTCACATTAGAGAATTAACATAAAGTCAATTTTCTAACAGGTGCTGCACAAATGCATCCCTTAATTGGATTTTAGCTTTAATTCTCTCACTGATGCAACTTGCAATGGTTCGAGCCTCTCACTTAGCCTTTACCATTCAAGGTGATCTTTAACCTTGGATTACCCGTCAAAAGCTCGCAAGAGATAACTAATAGATGTCTCCTTAGAGTCCAAAAGCTTACCAAGTGTTGGCTATTCTAGAAAATCCTACCTTCAAGTCACCTACCAGAGGCTCGCAAGGGGTAAACTAGTGCATCTCCATGGTTAAAGATCACTTGCCTTACCAAGTGTTGGCCCAGGTGACTCCAAGGTGTTTTAAGTTAACTAAAAACATTAGAAACCATTCACGGGACGCACTCTCTCTTCATTCATAGTTGAAACCACAAAGCTTCTGATTCTTGCACTTGGAACCTTTCCCGGCAACCTTAACTCCAAGGAACTAAAAGATTTAGTTACCCATTCTCTGGGGAAAACTCCTCAGAGAGTGCATAACTTAGTAAATAAATAAAAAAACACAATCAAAGTGAGAAGGTATAGTAGAGCTCAAGCTCTGTGTATTTCTTCCTTTAAAACTTACAAAAGGTTCATCACCCTAACACCCTCAGAACAGGCTCCTCGGGCTCTCTTTTAACCAAAATCACATAATCAACTATTACATTGATATTTTAGCCAAATTCCTAACTTAAAAACTAAGGAATCCTATCATTGGTGACTTACAAGGAGAATTTGGGCATTTAGGCAACAAAATCTAATGAAAAATATCTCCAAGTGTCTGTTACAAATATCGGGAAGCACTAAGGACCATTTCGCAGGTGAAAAGTGAGGTCTGCGAAATTTCGCAGGTACACAAGAAGAGCTGCGAAATTTCTTTGCAGCAAAAGGCTGATTCAACACCTTTGCGAAGTTGGCTTCCATCTTGTGGTGCTTGGCTTCCATCGCGGCGTGAAGCTTCAGGGAAAATCCATGGTACTGTACAAAAAGGCTACGAAATCATTCCGCAACAAAATGGTGATTTCGCAGCACTTTTCTGAAGCCTTCCTTCAGCTTGGAGCAGTCAGCTTCTAAAGGCTGTAACTTCCTCATTTCAGCTCCAAATTGCACACGATTTGAAGCATTGGATTGTTGATTTCCTAAGCTTTCAAATGACATATAGCATGCATAATTTGAACATCAAGAAGTGCTCCAAAGGTGGCTGCAGTGACTGTCATCAAGAATGCTTCATGGCTGGATTCTCTTTGCTTTCCCTTGCATTCTAGACTTTGCTTATGGCAATCAAAGCTTCAAAGCTTTGATTCTTCATGCCTCTGAGCTTCCCATTGCTTGCCAAGGATTCCATAAAACTCTCCTCAATCTCATAATGCTTTGGTGATCAAAATACTAACAAAAACACCAAAACTTACACAATTTGATTAGAATTGATTGAAAGGGGCCTTAACATGCTAATTGGGTTAAAAGGCACTAACTACTACTCAAAAGTGTTTAAAAGGATTAATTAAAAGCTATCAAATAGCACCTTTTGAGTAGTAATCAAAGCCGGGTAAGTTTCCACATGCATAAATTTGAAGTTTTGTTGTTTTAGTTTTTAATGAAGAGAAAGTGTAACCCGTTAATGGTTTTTATCTTTTTAGTTAACTTAAAACGTCTTCAATTAACCTGGGCCAACACTTGATAAGGCAAGTGGTCTCTGTCCATTGAGATACACTAGTTTATCTCTTGCGAGCCTTTGGGAGGTGGTTTGAAGGTAGGATTTTCTATAATAGCCAACACTTGGTAAGCTTTTGGACTCTTAGGAGACATCCATTAGTTATCTCTTGCGAGCTTTTGACGGGTAATCCAAGGTTAAAGATCACCTTGAATGGTAAATGCTAGGTGAGAGGCATGAGCCATTGCAAGATGCATCAGTGAAAGGGATTTAGTGTTTGAACCCATTAATGGGAAACATCTGTACCACACGGATTAGAGAATTAACTATATGTTAATTCTATAATTCGAGGAAAAGAAACAAGTGATTGGAACTCTCCTTTTTGTATGAGGAAACTGAGCCTAGTTATCTAAACTCCAAGAAACACTTTTCTTTGTAATTAAAATCAGTTATTATTTTTGGTTAGCTTAAAACCAACCTTTGCCACCAAAGATTATGTTTTCTTTTAAAGCTAACCTTGAAATGAAAAAGCACCAATTTAACTTTGAAGTAATATCAATTGTGGAGTGAAAACCCATCCCAGTGAACGACCTTAGAGCCATTATGCTATGCTAGCTAAGGCTATCCTAGTACATGGTGTAATAGGTTATAAAATTTGTTGATTACTCCCTGAGGACCAAAATCAAGGGACACTAGCTGGACATGAATCAGCTGAGACACCAATTAGGAACGAATCAATAGGTCACACAGCTTGGGATGCCATTAAGCAGAGCATTTCAAAGATTGGCTGAGGGGGGGATTGATTGCCCTATTATCGCTCAGACCACCACTATAGCTTACCCCACCAGGATTCAAGACAGACCTTCACTGTGCTTACCACCAGAGAGGGGGCCATGATACAGATAGTTGCTCAACACTGACACATGCTATACAGGACTTGATTGATCAGGGTTTAGTTGATTTGGGACGACCTGCAGTGACCACAGACTCGTTACCTACTCATGACACTAGAGTTGTACCTCCACCCCCAAGGGGAATCCATTTGATTGAGCACCCAGAGAGTGATGTATTTGTGATGGGATGGGATGAGATGGAGAGGCTCCTCAATCGATCAGTTTGTACGAGGACTCAGATTTTAGTGGATATACCCATGGACAGTAGGTCCCCAGGCTATTCAAGTTGGCCCTAGATAAGATTCCCCGACAGCTCGTAGTCTCACTAGTGTATTTACAACATGTGCCCCCTTTGACACCCTTCATTCTATTCCCAGAGGGGTATGGGCCCACTCACAAAGATGTTCAAATAGTCACGTAGAGTGGGAAAGTGGCACATCCTCCACCTGTCCATAGATCATTTGCTGGTATAGTTGCTATGGAGGAGATTTAGAGAGAGGATGATGAGATTTTGTGCCAACTGCGCACTACGCAGGCTCTCATATCCATTTGGAGCCTATTGGCCTCATCTAGCACACATAGAGATGCATTGATCAGAGTTCTCAGTCAGATTAGAGTTGATACTGCTACCACCCCAAAGGGACTGATTCACTTTCTAACAGTTGATAGGGCTACGTGCATCGTGTTTTCCGATGATGACTTGCCACTAGAGGGGTCAGATCATGTTCAACCTTTGTTCATTGATGTTGCTTGTTTAGGCCGCAAAGTGTCGTCAGTCTTGTTGGACAACGGCTCCGCCCTGAACTTTTGTTATTTAGTTACATCCATTGCCCTTGGCTTTTCTCCATCTGATTTTGGGCCATCTACACCGACCGTCAGAGCTTATGACGAGACTCAAAGGACAGTTATGATTACTCTCACTACACACATTATGATTGGGCCAGTAAGATAATATGTGGTTTTCCAAGTTCTGAGGATTCTGTCATCCTTTAACCTACTTCTTGGTTGTCCTTGGATTCATGAGGCTGGTGCCATACCATCTTCCCTTCATCAGAAGGTGAAGTTCATACACGAGGGTGGCATTATCATGATACAATCTGACCGGGATGTTTTCACTTTTTTCGAGCCAATATTACAGATTAGTCACAGTAAGGTTGACTTTCATTTGATCGGGTTTACTTTTGATGAGGTTCCAGTTGCCAATTTAGAGGATCACAACAGAGATATGGTGCCTATGTCATTTGACCAGTACAGTAGCACCTTGGTGCTTAACATGATGAGGGGCATGTCTTATCTGCTCGGCTTGGGATTTGGTCACCGCCAGCATGGACCATGTGAGTTTACTTTCATAGTTGATCATGACATACCTTATGGGTTAGGTTACACTCCTATGGAGGATGATGCATGTTACATGGAGTGACTGCGCAAGGACAGAGTAAGGGCCTGCTTGTTTGGGGTTCCATTTGATTACCCCATTTCCCTTGTACACCTTTCAGTTGACTTATTACTTTGTCAGAGGTTCAGATCATGCACCCCACATGGAGGGGATCATTTGTATTTCAGAGGCTGTTGAGGTTCAAGACTTCCAACGGACCTTAAGGTAGATGCATTTGGGTACCGGGATCCCTGAGACACCTGATGTTAAGATAGTTGCACCCCCGTCACCCGATGGATATGATTGATGCTGATGGAGTGACTTTGACTGATGCTTGTACCGACGAGATGGACATGATAAGGGTAGGCCATATTCTCGATGCAGTCCCACATAGTCCCCACTCTGATTTCAATTTGTTTGGAGTTTCTATGATCGACGCTAATGATATGACTCTTTATGATGCTTGCACAAACGAGATGGATATGATTGGCACTGGTCGTATTCTGGATGCAACCCCACACGAGTCTCGTTCTGCTTTGGATATGTTTAGGGCTTTTATGCTTGAGATAGATGATGATGACTCTGTTACTATTGAGGGAGCATCCGATTCTGTGGATCCACCTCTTTCTTTTGACACCATGTTCGGGTTTGTCACCCACTTTAATGATGTGGTTGGTGGAAATAATAATGATATGAGCGTTTTCGAGTATTCACCTGTGTCACTGCATTTTCCTTTGATTGTACCACTAACACCCACGACATATATACATGATTTTGATGATGTGAGAGGCCCAGATGACCCACTGAGTGATTAGTCGTATTTTGATTCAGATTCGAAGGGAAGGAAAGGAAAGTAAGACCAGTTTTTGGTAGCATTAAGTTGGTAGATTTCGGGACCCCTAATCAGCCCAAGGAGCTGAAGATTAGCACCTCCTTATCTCCTTATGAGATGAGCAGGCTGATTGATCTGCATAGGTCATACTTGGATGTATTTGCATGGTCATATGAGGACATGGCAAGCCTTGATCCCTCTATAGTCCAGCATCAGTTGCCCATCTTGCCACATGATAGACTAGTTAAGCAGAAATTGAGGAGATTACACCCTCGATGGAGTTTGTAGGTTAAGAAAGAGATTCAGAAACAACTCAGTGTTGGTTTCCTGTCAGTGGTCGAATATCCTGAGTGGCTGGCTAATGTCGTCGCTATTCCTAAAAAGGACAACAAAGTTAAAGTCTATGTTGACTTTCGAAATCTGAACAAGGCTAGTCCTAAGGATGATTTTCCCTTCCTACACATTTATATGTTGGTTGATAGTACTGCAGGGCATTTGATGTTATCATTTAAGGATGGGTTTTCTGGGTATAATAAGATTTTGATGGCTCCGGATGATATAGAGAAGACTTATTTCAGTAATGAGTAAGGTACTTATGGCTATCAGGTTATGCCATTTAGGTTGAAAAATGCACGGGCCACCTATCAGAGAGCTACTACTACTCTATTCCATGACATGATGCATAGAGATGTTGAGGTATATGTGGATGACATGATAGTGAAGTCTCGAGACATGGCAGATCACTTAGCATCCTTCTAGAGATTCTTTGAGAGGATCAGACAGATTAGGTTAAGGTTGAATCCCAAGAAGTGCACCTTTAGGATAACTTCTAGGAAATTGTTGGGACATATCTTTAGTGAGCGTGGTATAGAGGTTGATCCAGAAAAGATCATAGCCATACTTGACATGCCTGCTCTGAGGACTGAGAGAGAGATCAAAGGCTTTCTTGGTAGATTACAGTATATCAGTCGTTTCATTGCCAGATTGACAGACATATGCGAGCCTATCTTCCGTCTTTTGAGGAAGAGCCAACCTATAATTTAGGATGATGATTGCTAGCGCACTTTCGAGAAGATTAAGGAGTGTCTTCTTTCTTCTCCAGTTTTAGTACCCCCTACACCAGGGCGTCCTCTGCTTCTGTACTTGTCAGTATCGGACATTGCGATGGGATGCATGTTAGCTCAGCTCGATGATTCAGGAGAAGAGTGAGCCATTTATTATCTGAGTAAGAGGATGCTCAAGTATGAGTGTCTCTGTTTGGCACTGGTTTGGGCCACCAGAAGGCTGAGACACTATGTGACCAAGTATTCCATATTATTGGTCTTACGATTAAATCCATTGAGATATCTGTTGGACAGGTCTGTTTTGACTGGTAGGCTCATTAGATGGTTAGTGCTACTGACAGAGTTTGATATTCAGTATGTCACGCAAAAATCAGTAAAATGGAGCATTGTTGCAAACCATTTGGCTTCTTTGCCAGTATCTGATGACAGACTGATTGACGATGATTTCCCTGATGAGCAGTTTGTCTCAGTGACTAGCATTGTAAGATGGCGGTTGTACTTTAATGGTGCCGCTAATCAATCAGGGTTTGGTATTGGAATCCTATTGATATCACCTCAGGGTGATCATATTCCCAGATCAGTCCGGTTGGCATTCTCTGATCATCACCTGCTGACGAATAATGTTGTTGAGTACGAAGCATGCATTATAGGTCTAGAGACTACGCTCGATCTTAGAATTGTACAGTTGGAAATCCATGGGGATTCCAACTTGGTTATTCAGTAGACTTAGGGTATCTGGAGGACTCAAGATGAGAAGTTGAAACCCTATCATGCTTATTTGGATTTGTTGGCTGATAAGTTTGAGGAGTTGAGATATATACATTTGCCCAGGGCAGAAAATCAGTTTATTGATGCGCTAGCCACCTTGGCTTCTATGATTGAGATCCATGCAGGAGTGACTGTGTGACCATTACTGATTGAAACCAGGTCCGCACCAACTTATTGTTGTCTGATTTGAGATACCAAGGATCAGGATGGACTACCATGGTACCATGATATTTATCAATTTTTGTCATGTGGCGCTTACCCTGAGTCGGCCACTTTCAAGGATAGGAGAGCTTGAGGCAGTTAGCCACTAGATTTGTTATTTGCAGAGAGTCATTGTACAGACAATCGCCCAATGGCCTATTGTTGTTATGTCTAGACTGTGCCTCTACAAATCGAGTGATGAGAGAGGTTCATGTAGGAGCTTGTGGCCCACACATGGGAGGACACATGTTGGCTTGAAAGATTATGAGGACAAGTTATTTCTGGTTGACCATTGAGGCAGATTGTTATCAGTTTGTTCAGAGGTGCCCATAGTGCCAGATGCACGGTGATCTCATTCACATGCCACATTCGGAGTTGTATGCACTCACATCCCCTTGGCCATTTTCAGTGTGGGGTATTGGTATTATTGAAAAGATCTCGCCCAAGTCTTCAGCGGGCATGAGTACATCTTAGTAGCCATTGATTACTTCACCAAGTGGGTGGAAGCTGCTTCTTAGGCCAGATTGATAGTGGCCAAGGTGACCAAGTTCATTAGATCACATATCATTTAACGATATGGAGTCCCTCATGAGTTAATCTCAAACAGAGGGATACATTTCAGAGGTGAGGTGGATACACTAGTTTAGGAATATGGTATTCAGCATCATAGATCGTCTATGTATAGGTTGCAGACTAATGGGACACTTGAGGCCGCCAATAAGAATATTAAGTGGATTTTGAGGAAGATGGTTGAGACTTCTCGGGATTGGTCAAAGAAGCTCCCTTTCACGCTATGAGCTTATCGTACTTCTTTTCGTACCTCTACCGGAGCTACACCTTACTCCTTGGTGTATGGTATGGAAGTAGTGCTACCTATTGAGATTGAGATGGGATCTTTGAGAGTAGCATTAGAGCAGCAAATATCTGAGACCGAGTGGGCTCTGTCTCATTATGATCAGCTTAGCCTTCTAGATGAGAGGAAATTGAGGGCAGCAAATCATGTTCAAGCTTATCAGAGGAAAATGACCCATGTATTCAAGAAGAGGGTTAAGCCTAGAAAATTCCATAAAGGTGACCTAGTTTTGAAGGTCCTCAGTGGATTGATCAGGGACCCTAGAGGCAAGTTCAAACTGAGCTGGAGCGGGCCATATGTTATCTGATATTTGACCCTAGAGAGAGCTACCTGGTTGACAAATCTGGATGAAAATTAGTTTTCAGAGCCAGTTAATGTGGATCAGCTGAAGAAGTTTTACGCGTGAGATCATGGTCAGAGGATGGGTGGCCATCATTTTGAGTAGCCATATTCTCTGTTGCACACCCACACATTGATATATCCCATTGCTAGCCCATTGAGCCTCACACGATTCATTATGACCTATTCATTCACTTAGCCTTGCATACCTTTTCTCACCTGGGTTGGGGGCCTCCTCTTATGCGCTTTGCATTTATTGTTTGGATCGATGAGTATTGTGAGTCCATTGTGTCATTGTTCGTTTGTTTCATTTTTGGGTCATTCATGATTTCTTCTTTCCTACATTGTGATTCTTCACTTTGTCTATCTTTGAGTTTTGTTTATATCCTTTTGATTCTTTTCGCTTCTATATTCCCTTGTGTGATGATGAAGCGCTCTCATCCCGAAGCTGCAGGTTAAGCTTGTCACACCCTTCATTATACCCTTAGGTTTTGAACCAAGAGTTTTAGTTTAAGGGGACCATTTGGGTTTGGGATTTGAGGTACATTTGTTAGATCATACTGGTATGGCTGCTGGCTTACTTTGTCGGTTGTTCTGCAAAAAAAAAAAGAAAAAAAAAATTGTGCTCGTTCGATGTTCATGTCATTAATATTTGGGTTTTGCATGGTTTGTTGACAGTATCACGACTTGATCATCAGAGATCATTTTGGGTTTAAGAGACTTATTATTCTTCTGAGAGTCAGTGAGAGCATTGTACGATCCTTTTTTCCATGGATTTGGGAGACATATTGGGAGTGAGGTTTGGGTTTCCTTTGCACTAGGTTCCTTGGGTCATTATCTATATCACCACTCCCGTCATATGGTGACTTGCTTCAATTTGGCATTCATGGGATAAGTTGTTCGTCATTATCACACATTGCTACACTTTTATCCCAGTTTGTTTCTTCATTTTCTTCTACACCCATTCATCATTTGTCTTATCCCTTTTTGTCTTCTTTTACCCTCGTCGATCATCGTCTTGCTTCATGAACGGCGTGTTCTTCGGTGCACATCACCTGTCGTTGGACATTGTTCATTTGGATGTAGGGTTGAATCACCTTACTCACATGGTCCTCCGATATTTGACATTGCGCACATAGAGCCTTGGCATTATGTATTGGGTGTTTAGGCCTTCGTTTCCCATCATTTCATTCACCTTTTATCCCTAGCCTTCATTACGGTCTAAGTCATAAGACCACCTTGAGGCCATGAGATCTCGTGTTTACTTCGATGCATTTCATTCAAACAGGCTCCATCTACTGGTTGAAGTACGGGATGCCGACAGGGCTCCATTTCTTGAGGGATATTGAGGATCGTATACTACTTTTCTGTTTTGTCTCTTCGCCTTTGGTCCACAATCAGAGACAGATGATGTAGAGAGTCGAGACTATCCAGGACCCCCTCCGCTTGCTGGTTTGTAATATTCATACTAGGGCATAGCCCTATCCTTGCATGATGACATCAGTTCTTACACTAGGATGCAGGCAGCCCATTTCACCAGGTGGTGCTTGGCATCAATGTTTGAGTAGGCCCCCACATTCAGCTTAGTTTCTTCATACAACAGTTTGCTTATGAGAGATGGCCTTGGATCAGATTCATGCATATTCGTTGACCTAGTGGGTGTGCGCACTGGGGCATACCCCACACTTTGTCATGTTCACTTATCCAGACAATTGGGTCTTTAGTGATATATTTTAGAGTTGTTTTTTTACCGAGGCACTTTCATATCAGATGTACACACTGGGGTATACCCCCTATCAGTTTTTTTATGGATATTGGATTTTGCGGAATAAAGTCGATGTTGTTCTAAGAATGAATGTTTGTGATGTTTTCAACTCTCTGACTTTGACCATATGTATGGTTATGGGATTCCGAGTGAGTATGGATATCTTAGACTGGGGCATAGCCCTTTCTTTTCACCTCTAGTCACATTTCTGAGTTGTCCTACAAGAGCATACCCTATTTCTTTCCATCTTGTTAGTGGCGTTCTCATGTTCATACTGGGGCATACACCCTCTTTCTTTGTGTTGTTGTGCTTGGCTAGTTTTTTTTTTGGGTTTTTCCGTACTCGCCGGATTCTACCCTTCTTCGGTACTCGTCTGGACCCTTCTCCAGTACTCGCCCGGATTCTACCCCTTTCCCAATACTCGCTCAGATCCTTTTTTGGTACTCGCCTGGACCCTTCTCATGCACTTGCCCAGATTCTATCCCTTTCCCGGTACAAGCCCGAACCCTTCTCCGGTACTCACTCGGATTCGATCCCCTATCTATCTCGTATTCTCCAATACTCGCCAAGATACGATCCTTTCTGTCTTGGATTCTCCGATACTTATCTGGATTCGATCCCCTGTCTGTCTCGTATTCTCCGGTACTCGCCCATATACGATCTCTTCTTCGGTACTCACTCGAATATGATCTCTTCTTCAACATTGTGCCCAGATTTCCTTGGGTTCTCTGGTACTCGCCCGGACTTGATCCCTTTTCCTTTAGTCTACTCTGACATCGTGTCCGGATCTCCTGATCTTTTCTAGAATCGCGTCCAGTTTCCTTTAGTCTTATCTGGAATCGTGTCTAGATTCCTTTAGCTTTCTCCAGCATTGTGCCTGGATCCCCTAGTCCATTTAGTCAACATGACTCATTTCTCTTAACCTTCTTTATTGTTGTGTGGGGAAAAAATTGTTGGTCATTTGAATTCTTCACTAGAGTTCATTTCACTCATTCATTGCTTGCACTTCGCACTCACGTTTCACTCATTCATTCACTCTACTGAAGAGGGGCATATTTGTAGACCCTCAATTTTGTCCTTCGACACTTGCATTTATCTTAGGGGTGTCACATGGACCCAATTTTTTCGGTATGTCACCGTCATAGACCCCTTTTGGGCTTGATCAATTTTCGAGCCTTGTGTAGGTCCATCTACGATCCAATTTAGTGCGAGTGTGTAGTTCATTTTAGAATTCCTTCATGGTAAATTCCCTAGTTATTCACATCATGCTAAAGGAAGGAAGTGAGGTCTCCCCAAAGTTTTAGTTCAGTTGGAGTTCATAGGAGCAGGTCCGAATACGGAGCACTTGGCCTTGTTTCGATCATATCTCCCTCATCCGAACTCGGAATCGCGCACCACTTTTTTTATAGACTTCTTGTTCTTCAAGGAATATTTTGTCAAAAGTTCAACTTTTTTCTCAAACGGCTCGACCACTCCCCAAAGTTTCAGTTTATCCAGAGTTCATAGGAGCCGATCTGAATTCAAAGCACTTAGGCTTGTGTCGATCATATCTCCCTCATCCAAACTTGGAATCGCATATCATTTTTTTTTTGGACTCCTTATTCTTTAAGAAATATTTTGTAAAATTTTCAAATTTTTTCTGAACCGGTTCATTGGGCCAGCTTGTATAGAGCACTGATTTTGGTGATTTTGGATCCCAAATCCTACATGGCTTGGGCCCATAAGCTCTAGATCGGTCTTGGGAAATATTTTGGGTCCATTTTGGGCCTTGGTTCAGGTTCCTTGCAGCCCACCATGAATCCATATGGATTCTTGGTGGTGAAGCAAAGGAGTAAATGTGGAGAGAGAAGCTCACCTCGTGACAATGAGGAGTGTTTATGGAGCTGGTTTCCGAGGTTGATAGGGGCACTTTCCAGAGCTGAAGAAGGGAAAAACGATGGTGGAAATGGGAGAAGCAGGGGTTCTAGTATAAAAAGCCATAATGGAAAGAGAGAAAGCCCTTTCCTTTGCATTTTTTTTTTCTGGGGGAAAAAATTCTATCCAAGTTTGGTGAAGGAAAAGAATAGAGTGTGGAGAAGGTTTATGGATGCTCTTGATATGTAACTGTTACATGGTTTCATTTTTTCTATTTGCTATGGATGTCTCATTTTGGGTTGGTTTTGATCAAGATTGGGCGGGGGGGAGGGAGTGACCTACTTTTGATGTATGACTAATAGGGTCACTGTCTTCATTTGTTTTGGTTTTGGTTGAAGGTCATTGTGACCTCCTGATTATTAAGGGAAGGATTCTTATGGCCTTGTAGCTTTAGATTGAGGAACTTCTTAGATACTAGATTCAGGTGGCTATGTTGGTATGGCCGTTTCTGCCACTTGGTTTTTCTTGAAACATCCCTTGCTTGGTATTGAGAAAGGGTTTACGTGACCTTCTCTATTTTTTTTAATTTGGGGCTACCCATCAATTATTTGAACTTAAACCCCAGGTCTTCTAGCTACATGTAGAGGTTTCATGTGGCTGAAATTTTAGTTTGCTTCTTGGTGATTCTAGTAGCTGCATTGGGGAGGGGCTTTAGGTGGCAGAATTTCAATTGGATTCATAGGCTATAGGAGGCTAAAATTTTAGTTTGTTCCATGGGATTTAAGTAGCTATAGGTGGGAGGCTTCAGGTGAATGAAATTTAAGTTTGGTTTCAAGGGATTTAGGTGGCCGCATGTGGATGTTTGTGTGGCTGAATTTTCAACTGGCTTTCTTGAGTTTAGGGGGGCTGCATTGTTGGTCGATTAATGAGCTTCGTGGCCTTAGTTTTAACAAGGTTGGGTGGCTTGGGTTTGACCTTCTACAAGGAACACGTTGCATTGTTTCAATCGGTTCTTCCTCATCCGAGCTCGAAATTGAGTGCCGTTTTTTTGTTAGATTCCTTGTTCTTCAAGGAATTTTATGGTAAAGTTTCATCATTTTTCTCAATCGGTTGAATTGGTTGGAAACCAGTTCAACAGGTTCTACTAGGCTGCCCCAATTTTAGCATGTTTTGACTCCCATTTTTGTTGTGGCTTAAGCCCTTAGGCTCAAAGAAACTTGTGGGCAACCTTTATGGTCAGAGTTCAGTTTGGTTAGATTTCATGTGAGCCCACTTCATGGATGGGAAGAATGTGGGTTAAGCGAGCATAGTTTGGTTTGATGGAATTTAAAGGAATGTGTGTAAAAGAAAGCAAACCATTTATTTCATTCGGCTTGCTTCCCTCCCTTTTGGGTATGAGATTTGATGTTTGATTGAGAGTGCATGTTGTATGCTTGTATTACTTGTCTCACCTTTTCCTTGCACCTCATGGCTAGGGACCATAGGTATGCACTTCGACTTTGGATAATGAAATTCACATGAATGCTTGGTGCATGATTGCTATGTATATTTGCTGTGCATTTGAGCTTATTGACTGACCTCTTATGCAGCGCTTGGATAGGGACCTCAAGTATGCACTCTGATTTCGACTTGTTGAGTTTATGTGCATGCTAAATACTAGGCAGGTCTATGTGATTCATGTCATTTGTTTAGCCCAAGGTTTGTTTGATCTTTGACCCATATGCTCCTATATACCCAGTTCATTAGTAGAGACCGAGTTCTAGGCCTAAAGGGGTGCTACCTCGCATGAGGTACCTTCCCTATAGGTAACCTGATCCCTGAACCCAAAATCTAGTTTTCGCAGATCGTTTTTTCCTTACTAGAGTCATGCTGGGGTTTTTGTTATTACTTAAATTTTTCCCATTTAAAAATAAAAATAAAAAGTAAGTTGCAACTCCAAACAAAACCGTTCCTCATTGGGACGAATTTTTCAAAACTCAAAAACCAGCTTTCCCTTTCACCTTTAAAATAGCGAGTCACGCCGGTTGGTGGATCAGGTAAGGGTCCACACCCAGAATGGCTCATGTCATTGACAGCCTTGAGCTGTTCATAACATCTAAAGCCTTGAATGCATGACCTAAAGTTGTTCATGTCAACCACGACCATTAAGATGTTATAGTATCTGTAGCCCTTAGCTCAAAACCTCGAGTCATTCATGTCATCCACAACCCTAAGATCATGAGTTGGAGTCTTACATATCATTAACAACCCTGAGTTGTTCATAACATTTAAAGTCCAGAGCTCACGACCCAAACTCATTCATGTCAACCATTTCCCAAAGCTGTTTATAGCATATAGAGCCCTGACCTAACGAATTAAAGTCATACATGTAAACCACCACCTAGAGCTGTTCATAGCATCTAGGGCCCTGAGCTCACAAAATAGAGTCATTCATGTCAATCACAACCCAATGTTGTTCATAGCATCTAGAGCCATGATCTCACGACCTAGAGTAGCCCATGTTATGCATAGCCACTGAGCTATTCCTAGCATTTAGAGCCTTGAGCTCACGACCTGGAGTTGTTCATGTCAAATACGACCTTGAGTTGTTCATAGTATTGATTACTACTCAAAAAGTGCTATTTGATAGCTAGTAATTAACTCTTTTAAATACTTTTGAGTAGTAGTTATCACCTTTTAACCCAATTAACATATTAAGGACCCTTGCAATCAATTCTAATCAAATTGTGTTAAGTTTTGGTGTTTTGAAAGCTTTTTGATCACCAAAGCAATTCGAGATTAAGGAGAGTTCTTTGGAATCCATGGCACAAATGTCCAGACAAGGCGTTCGGACACACCATTGGAGGGCGGCGGAACGTGGGGTGTGGCAGGCTTTTGGAATGAAGAAGCAAGGCTCACTCACTTTAGTCAATGATCCGGACAACATATCCGGATAGGATATGCTATCGTACGGGGTGTGATGATGACGAGTGTCGTGTCCTCTTGGGGAATCCGGATGGAGTTGCGCTGGATAGCATTGTGGCACGTGTCCTCTTGGGGAATCCAAATGGAGTTGCGTTGGATAGCATTGCGGCGCGTGTCCTCTTGGGGAATCCAGATGGAGTTGCGTCGGATAGCAATGCGCGCTCCGTGTCATCAAGGGGAGGGGTCCCTACACCTTGTACACACAGACGGTCCCCCTTGCGACGCGTGACGTTTCACCTTCTTCGGATAACTCACATCCGGAATCATGTCTGGTCAGACACATCCGGATCCTCTGATAAGTGCTTACCCAGAGAGCATCCGTGGCCAACAATTCAGATTACTCGGAGCCATTTTGCACAGTGCCGCGGTGTTCTCCTGAAGCTTCCCGATATGTGCGGCCGACATTTTGAGATATTTTGCTTTAGATATTTGATGTCTAAATCCCCAAACTCTCCTTGTAATCCACCTATCATAGGATTCCTTAGTCTTTAAGTAAGAACAAAGGGTGAATAACCTCTTATATATAGTTTGTAATTTCCTTTACACGAGATATGATGGAAGAGTCGAAGCTTGTTCTCAGACGCATCCTTTGTACAATTTTGCAATAAATATATTTTACAGAGCACTTGCTCTGTTTTTCCTATATATTTTTGTTTTCTCATTCTTTTTCTTACTAGCCAAACAAGCTCTGAGAAAGTTTCCTCAGAGAATGAGTGGCTAGACTTTTAGTTCCTTGGAGCTAAGGTTACTGGGAAAGGTTCCAAGTGCAAGAATTTATAGCTTTGTGGTTTCAGCCATTAATGAAGAGAAAGTGTGATCCTTTAATGATTTCTATGTTTTTAGTTAACTTAAAACACCTTCAATTCACTTGAGCCAACACTTGGTATGGCAAGTGATCTCCGTCCATGGAGATGCACTAGTTTACCTCTTGCGAGCTTTTAAGAAGTGACTTGAAGGTAGGATTTTCTAGAATTGCCAACACTTGGTAAGCTTTTGGACTCCAAGGAGACATCCATTAGTTATCTCTTGCGAGCCTGAGAAGGGAAGTCCAGAGTTCAAGATCACCTTGAATGGCAAATGCTAGGTGAGAGGCACGAGCCATTATAAGTTGCATCAATGAGAAGGAATTAGAGCTGAAATCCATTTAAAGGATACATCTGTACAACACCGGTTAGAGAATTGATTATATGTTAATTCTCTAATGCGAGGAAATGAACCAAATAATCGGAGCTCTGTTTTTGCATAAGGAACCTCCCCTGTGAACCCAAACCTCCAAGGAATGTTTTTCTTCCTAAGTAATTTCCATTACTTTTTTTTTTAGTTAGCTTGAAACAAAACTTCATTTAACCAAAGTTTATGTTTTATTTCTTAAGCTAACCTTGAAATGAAAAAGCACCAATTTAATTTTGAATTGGTATCAGTTGTGAGTTGAAAACCCTTCCCAGAGAACGATCTTAGAGCCACTATGCTATATTAGCTAAAGCTATCCTGATGCATGGTGATATAGGTTATAAATTTTGTTGATTACTCTCTCAATCAAAGAGCCAACTGGACATGAATCAGTTGAGACACCAATTAGGAACGAATCAAATGGCGTCGTTGCCGGGGAAGGTGCTAACTTCATAGTGATATTATTTCAGTATACTTGTGGTTTTCATCACAAGTTTGGTGAGTTTTCTGTCATTTTACTAACTCTTTTAGTTGTTTCTTTTACTCGTTTATATTCTAGCATAGCTTTTAATTTAGTTTTAGTTTTAGTTAAGCGAACTCTTTTTGGTAGTTTTGTTTTTTTTTGTTGTTTTCCTTTGTTTTCGTTCTTTTTTAGTTACAGTCGATACTAGTTGTGTATGCCAAAGTGGATATGAGATAGTGGAGGAAGAAGGCTTGTTAAACTTGAAACACCTCATAACAAGGAGTTGGAATTGAGCTTGAACATCATGGAAACTACACCTGAGGATCAGCATAGTCACCATGATCATCAGGACAATCCCAATGAATTCAGATCAATGAGGGACTGTATGTATCCACCTCGTATGAGTGCACCATCATGTATAGTGCCCCCTATAGAGCAGCTAGTGATCAGACCCCATATTGTGCCACTTCTGCCAACTTTCCATGGAATGGAAAGTGAGAATCCTTATGCCCATATCAAGGAATTTGAAGACGTTTGTAATACATTCTGAGAGGGAGGAGCTTCTATCGACCTGATGAGGCTTAAATTATTTCCTTTTACTTTAAAGGATAAGGCCAAGATTTGGCTTAATTCTTTAAGGCCAAGGAGTATCCATACTTGGACTGATTTACAAGCTGATTTCCTCAAGAAGTTCTTTCCTACTCACAAAACAAATGGCTTGAAAAGACAAATTTCAAACTTCTCAGCTAAAGAGAATGAGAAATTCTATGAGTGTTGGGAAAGATACATGGAGGCCATTAATGCTTGTCCTCACCATGGCTTTGATACATGGCTGTTGGTGAGTTATTTCTATGATGGGATGTCTTCCTCAATGAAGCAACTCCTCGAAACAATGTGTGGAGGGGATTTCATGAGTAAAAATCCTGAGGAAGCTATGGATTTCTTGAGTTATATAGCTGAAGTCTCAAGGGGATGGGATGAACCGCACAGAGGAGAAGTGGGAAAGATGAAGTCTCAATCAAATGCTCTTCATGCTAAGGCAGGGATGTACACCTTGAATGAAGATGTTGATATGAAAGCAAAATTTGCAGCTATGACAAGAAGAGTGGAGGAGCTAGAACTGAAAAAGATGCATGAAGTGCAAGCTGTTGCTGAAACACCAGTGCAAGTAAAGCCATGTTCTATTTGTCAATCTTATGAACACTTGGTGGAGGAGTGCCCAACAATTCTAGTTGCTAGAGAAATGTTTGGAGAACAAGCAAATGTCATTGGACAATTCAAGCCTAATAGCAATGCTTCGTATGGCAATACTTACAACTCAAGTTGGAGGAATCATCCAAATTTTTCATGGAAGCCAAGAGCACCTCAGTACCAACAGCTGGCTCAACCATCTCAACCATCTCAACCATCCCAACAAGCTTCAAGTCTTGAACAAGCAATAGTGAATCTCAGCAAGGTTGTGGGAGATTTTGTTAGAGACCAAAAATCCATCAACTCTCAACTCAGTCAAAGAATTGACAGTGTAGAGAATACTTTGAATAAAAGGATGGATGGGATGTAAAATGACTTATCTCAGAAGATAGATAATCTCCAATACTCAATCTCAAGGCTTACTAATTTGAACACAGTGCAAGAGAAGGGTAGATTTCCTTCTCAACCTCACCAAAACGCCAAGGGTATCCACGAAGTGGAAACTCATGAGGGAGAATCTTCACAGGTGAGAGATGTTAAAGCCTTGATCACTCTAAGGAGTGGTAAAAAGGTTGAGTCACCAACACCCAAGCCATATGTTGAAGAGAAGGAAGAAGAAGAGACAAAGAAAAGGGAGGAAATGAAAGGAAAGAAGAAAGATATCAGTGAAAGGAAGGAGGACCGTGATTCAACAGTGACTGTAAATCTGGAGAAAGAACTTATTAAGGAAGAATTGATGAAGAAACGCACATCTCCGCCTTTTCCTCAAGCTTTGCATGGGAAAAAAGGGATAAAAAATGCATCAGAAATCCTTGAAGTATTGAGGCAAGTGAAGGTCAACATTCCATTACTGGACATGATTAAGCAAGTTCCATCATATGCAAAGTTCCTAAAGGGCCTGTGTACTATCAAAAGAGGGTTGAATGTGAATAAGAAAGCCTTCTTGACTGAGCAAGTGAGTGCCATCATACAATACAAATCTCCTTTGAAGTACAAAGATCCGGGATGTCCTACCATTTCAGTCATGATTGGATGAAAGGTAGTGGAAAAAGCTTTGTTAGATTTGGGAGCAAGTGTGAATTTGCTACCATACTCTGTTTATAAGCAATTGAGACTTGGTGAATTAAAGCCAACATCAATCACTCTATCTTTAGCTGATAGGTCAGTGAAAATTCCAAGGGGGGTAATTGAGGATGTTTTAGTTCAAGTTGATAATTTCTACTATCTAGTAGATTTTTTTGTTCTTGATACTGATCCTTTAGTTAAGGAAGCTAATTATGTTCCTATCATCCTTGGAAGGCCATTTCTTGCTACTTCAAATGCAATCATAAATTGTAGGAATGGACTTATGCAACTCACTTTTGGCAACATGACACTTGAGCTTAATATCTTTCATATGTCAAAAAAGCTAATTACTCCGGAAGAAGAAGAAGGTCCAAAAGAGGTATGCATTATTGACACTCTAGTGGAGGAGCATTATGATCAGAATATGCAAGATGAGTTGAATGAAAGTCTTGAGGATCTTGAAGAAGGGTTGTCTGAACCCGCTGAAGTCCTTGCTACTCTACAAGGTTGGAGGAGGAAAGAAGAGATCCTACCTTTATTCAATAAAGACGAGGGACAAGATGATGTAACAGAAGAATTCCCGAAGCTCAATTTGAAACCTCTGCCCATGGAGTTAAAATATACATACCTGGAAGAAAATAACCAATGTCCTGTTGTTATATCTTCATCTCTTAGCGGTCATCAGAAGATTTCTCTACTTGAAGTTCTTAAGAGGTACAAGAAAGCAATAGGATGGCAAATATCTGACTTGAAAGGAATCAGTCCTTTGGTTTGTACACATCACATATATATGGAGGAAGAAGCTAAACCAATTTGTCAACCTCAAAGAAGATTGAATCCTCATTTACAAGAAGTGGTGCGAACTGAGGTACTGAAGCTACTCCAAGTAGGTATTATTTATCCCATATCTAACAGCCCTTGGGTGAGTCTTACTCAAGTGGTACCAAAGAAGTCAGGGATTACTGTGGTTTAAAATGAAAAAGGAGAAGAAATTGCTACACGCCTCACTTCAGGTTGGAGGGTGTGTATTGACTATAGGAAATTGAATGCTGTGACAAGAAAAGATCATTTTCCACTCCCGTTTATTAATCAAGTGTTGGAGAGAGTCTCTGACCATCCTTTCTATTGTTTCTTGGACGGGTACTCAGGGTATTTCCAAATTGAAATTGATGTTGAAGATCAGGAGAAGACCACTTTCACATGTCTGTTTGGAACATACGCCTACAAAAGAATGCCTTTTGGTTTATGTAATGCACCTGCAACATTCCAAAGATGTATGCTTAGTATCTTCAGTGATATGGTGGAGCGAATTATGGAGGTTTTCATGGATGATATCACCTTATATGGAGGTACATTTGAAGAATGCTTAGTAAATTTGGAAGCGGTTCTTAAAAGATGCATTGAAAAAGACTTGGTGCTCAATTGGGAGAAATGCCATTTTATGGTACATCAAGGAATTGTCCTTGGCCATATCATCTCTGAGAAAGGCATTGAAGTTGATAAAGCAAAGGTGGAACTTATTACCAAATTGCCATCCCCAACCACTATAAAAGAAGTAAGTCAATTTCTTGGCCATGCAAGGTTCTACAGGAGATTTATACAAGATTTCTCTAAGCTTTCAAGGCCTCTTTGTGAACTTTTAGCTAAGGATGCTAAGTTTGTCTGGGATGAGAGATGTCAAAAGAGTTTTGATCAATTGAAGCAATTTTTGACAACCACTCCAATAGTAAGGGCTCCTAACTGGCAATTACCATTTGAAGTAATGTGTGATGCCAGTGACTTTGCTATAGGAGCTGTACTTGGCCAAAGAGAAGATGGGAAGCCCTTTGTGATCTACTATGCAAGCAAAACATTGAACGAGGCTCAAAGAAACTACACAACTACAGAGAAAGAATTGTTAGCTATGGTGTTTGCTTTAGACAAGTTTCATGCTTAATTGGTAGGGTTTTTCATCATTGTTTTCACTGACCATTCGGCCTTGAAGTATTTATTAACAAAGCAAGATGCAAAAGCAAGGTTGATTAGATGGATTTTTTTATTACAAGAGTTTGATCTCCAAATCAGAGACAAGAAAGGGGTAGAGAATGTAGTAGCTGACCACCTTTCAAGGTTGGCTATAGCACATAATTCCCATGTATTGCCTATTAATGATGACTTTCCTGAGGAATCACTTATGTTGTTAGAAAAAGCTCCTTGGTATGCTCATATTGCTAACTATTTGGTTACTGGTGAAGTTCCAAGTGAGTGGAAAGCGCAAGTGTGGACCTCGCATTTCGTGTCAATGCGTTTCCCACTCGAGGGCGAGCTCGATTTTTATTTGAAAAATTGATTTTTATTGATTCTTTGAAAATAACTGGGAGTCGCCACTTATTTTTGTTTTATTTTTAAAGGGTAAACAAAATAAGAAAGAAAAACCCTAAGTGTGACTCCTTAATTTGGAAAAGGCGGTCTGTGAAAAACCGGATCGGGTTCGGGGGTCAGGTTACTTATCGGGAAGGTACGGTAAAGACCGTAGCACCCCTCTAAGTCCCTAAAGACGGGTCTCTACTAATAAAATGCAGCTTACGTGGCAATCAATGTGAAAATCAATGAATACTCGAATCAATCATGCACGTATGAGAGTCGAAAAAATGCATATGAATTAACCAGAGTGAGAGTGAGCGCGTACCTGGGCAACGAATCATCATGCGCTATCAAGGAAAAAGGTTAGTGCACAATAAATAGCATAACATAGCTCACATGTCACTAAATTGAGTGCAAAATCATCAAAGGCACGCATGACACTTCACTCAAAATTCACTTTTATTTTAAAGAAAATTCATTTGATGTTGGGCCCCCACCAAAGCCCGTTTATTTTGCATGAATTAATTCCGTAAACTCCATCACTCGGAATTACAGAATTTAAATTCATGTTTATTTTAAATCATGTTAAAATCATGAAAAGTTCGAAAGTGGCTCACCGAAAAGAAAATGGTGGCCAAATTTTATTGAAATGGAGACTCTTGGGTGATCCTGAAAATACTAAGGATGAAATATGAGAAAATGAGGATCATTTGAAAATCGGGTTTAGAGAAAGATGTTTACAAAATGAGATTTGAGAAAACATTTTCAAAAACAAATAAGAAGGGAACCGAGAATGTCACGTGGCCATGATAAAGGTGGCCATGCAAGAATGCTTGAGTGGAGGGTGGTTGGAGCATGAATTGGCACTGATGGTGGTGCCCCTGACATCTGGGCTGTCACGCTGAGCTGCCGTTGCATGTGGAGATTTGTTTGTTAGGTACTGAACTCATGATCGGACTGCCATCACTTCTTTTTCTTCATTCAACACCCCTTCGAACTTGACTCCTCTCAAGTCAGATAAGGGGTTTGGCGAATCAAAATTCAACTCAAAGTCAGATGAGCTCAATCCAAACACAACACCAACAACATTACCCATTTCTGAGTTGAGCAGTGGAGATATCTTAGGCAGAATCCTATTTTCAATAACTGTAGAATTACTCTCCAACAAGGTTGCTGATGAGGAAGCCTGATTGTCCATTTGTATGCTCCAGAATGAGAAAACCTGAGAAGAGAGAAGAGTCTCAATCACCCCGGGTGCAGTGTCCACTTTGAATCTGTAGAGCGCTTGGCTTGATGATGGTCTCGCATCTTCTGGAACCCTGCCATACTTCAATTTATCTCCATTTACGAGACTGCCAAGCCACTATTGCTCCTCTATAAAAAGTCTCAACGGGTGAAGCTGCACATGAGGAGCATCTTGTGATAATATTTCCTTGTCAATCAAACTACTACTTCCATCCAAAAGCTTGGAGAGGTTTGTTGAGTGTCCCTTCTCTACATCAGACCGAATGGGAGGCATGGTTGTGTTGTGCCTAAAGAACATGTCCTCCAATGTTTGAGCCAGTGTCTCGTAGCAGGCATGAGCATCCAAATCCACCTTCCTCCCAATAGGCAATCCGTCCATATTCACCTTAACAAACCCAAGATGCCCTTTTTCTTTCACAGTAGAATTGTTCTTGTTGCTACCAGTGTGAGGTTTCTTCTTCAAAGTATCCTTAAATTTATCATTCTCGCTGTCAGCCTTGTCATCTTCAGCAGCTGGGGCTTTTGCTTGGTTAACCAAGCTGTTCATTCAATAAGCTCTGATTGGAGGCCATCCCACAACCTGACTGGCAGCAGTAGCAGATCCAACCTCTTGAGAAACAGTAGAGTCGGCAGCTCTCTTAGTCCCAGAAACAGGACCAACGGAAGAATTAGAGAAGTGAGGAGTAGTGGAAGAAACATTGGAGAGCATGAAGGGAAGTCCTTAGCCGTCAGTATTCTGCCATGCTCACTTCATGTGGAAAGAGGATTGCTTGAAATAGTTACTAAGAGGCCTGAAACATTGCAGATTGGTTGCAACAGACACACTAAGGTCAGAAAGAACTTCATTGGGTAATGGCTTTGGTCTCGTCATGCTAGCCACTGTTACTGCATCACCAACAACATATATTCCAGGTAATCTTCCAGTTTGCTTGGCAGTGCAACAGTTGTCGTGGTTGCTGCAGCAGGAGAAGCATCATTCGTTGTTTCAGCAGCATGACAATTTATAGCAACAATCAGAGGGGTCCCAGAAATCACATATCTGTCATGCATTGCATCGAATACCCACTGAATCACTTATTCAGTCACCACTAAATCAAGCTGGTCAAATACATCAAGGCCAATGGTTCTGTTCTTCGTCCTCAAATATGATTGGCATGCTTCGGGATCTTCACTGGGCAGTAGAATATATATACCATAACTTCCCTCTGTAGTTTCAATGAGTTCTTTATAAAGAACAACTCTGATTTGATCCACTGAAAAAGGCCTCGTTGCCTTCAAAATATGAGTGGGGTTTGTTTCAGAGATTTGAAGGATTATTTCTTCAGGCTCTTGGCCGGCACAGTGAATGTCCTGTAAAACCCTCTCGACAAGATCAAAGTGTACTCCACCAGCGACAGATACTCGACGACCTAGAAAAGGGTGCAATCTTTCACTCAAGGCATATGTGATTACAATAATGACAATGCAGGAACTGGGAACTTCTTTCACTTCCAACATCAGATTTGATTGGATACTAGAGGTTTGTCAAAATGGACCTCGTTCCGAAGACCCCAGAAATATGAGAATCAGGTGGCTTGCCTTTAAAACTGTTGAGACGGCTGTACCGATCTGTTCGTGGGCATCTTTGCAAGCTGTTCACTGCATGGAAATATATACATCTGTACCCTGGCACTCTCTGGAACTCCTCAACATCTTTCGTGTTTTAGCCATGCATTCTTTCGAACAGGGGTGAGTGGGATAGTGTGAGGGTGTAGAGATCATTGAGGGCTATTATGTGTATGTGACTTTATGAATGTATGGAGGAGAAGGAAACGAACCGCATGAGGTGAGTGGTGTGGTGACTGTAATGACGAACGGGATATGGGTGAATGAGTATATAAAAAAATGAAGATATGGGTATAGGTGGGTATTAGTGAGTATGAAAATTTATTAGTGGAATGAATTATGAGAGAGGTACGTAAAGGGCTCATGCATGATGAAGGTGAATGGGAGAGGTGATGAAACAATAAAGGGAGATATGGGTATGTTGAATGAGGCTATGGGTAATTAAAAGAAATGGGTATGAGGATGTTGAGGCGATGAGCTTTGCTGCCACTACAGCTGCTGCAGGCTTTCTGGGACCTTCTTCAATGAATCTGACGATATCGAAGTGGCCATCTCGAGCAGTATTTTGCTGGTAGATTTTGCAGCTGCTGCTCTACCCTGCCCATCACAGATGCCAAACAGTCCAAACTGATCAATCCTAAGAAGTGGTCAATGGTAACAGCACACATCTTCCCTAAGAAGCTTCTTTCTTCCGTGACTCAAACCCATAGGATATGATGCTATACCAAGTCCAAAAAGGACCTGACATTCGGTTTCAGATACAATTTGAACACGAATTTTTGAGGTCGTCCCAGGAGTTACTATGTCTCCACTTGCAAGCTCAATTGGGTCACCCCAATGCCTCTTTTCAGAATCAGGATGGTTGAATTCAAGGGTGTTCCATTTAAGGCTACCCATGTCCACCAGTTCCCACTTCAAATGTCTTGGAGCAGAATCTGTCCGTTGCTGATTTTAAAAGAGGGTTCAGTTCATTATGTCCAGTGCCGCCAAGCCCCCTCGAACTACTGAAATTATATCTATTGAAACTGCAGGAGTCAAACCACCAATCAATGCCGTGTTTGCCTTTATTATTGATCGGGATAATCGATATTAATGGGTCACTCAATAGTATCAATCAATTCACTATGCGATGCCAGGTGTCAAACCATGGTGCCTGGTGAAACAAATCAATTGAACCCACTTCTGATGAAAGGTCCGGACAAGTGAGGCAGTGAGGCAAGGATCTCCACGAGATGAATACGCAGAAATGACAGTGGCCCATGTGAACATACAAAAATGCATGAACCCTTCGATTTCAGGTTTTTCATACTCGGAGAGCTATGAACAAGGCCCAGCAGATGAGTCACTAAGCATCTTCAGTCATCTTCTACACTCCACGTGAACTGAATGACTTGGAACAAAATCCCCTCTATTCCCAACGCGTAGAAATAGATCAAAGATTTAAATATCAGAGTGAGGGATCCAACCTTGAAGGGCAACAAAAAAAATGACAGGTCATTCATGTAGAAAACCATGACCTAAGGTAGCCAACTGGTCAAGCATTGGCAAATTCCCTATAGAATGCCCTTCATGAGTCACCCATACTGAAACATCAATCGTATAGCACCAAAGCTTCCTTTCAGCTATTCTCATCATCAAGTTACTGTGATTTTCATTGATAAGCACCTCCCCTTACGGTCACCATAAGACTTGGCTCAAACTGCACAGTCATACTTGGATTCATCCCCTCCCTCGCAGCCCAGGCATTGAATAAAACTCAAGAACAAAAGGCAACCACCACGGAGAAGAAACAATAAAAACAGAGCATGGAAAGAAAGAAAAATACTAAAATATCCTCAAATGAGGCTTCACTCATGGGTCATCAGTGAGCCTTCAGATTAGGTGAGAATAAACACATCAAATACATCCATTGGCATGATTATGAAAGATTTCATAGTAGAAACATGACATATTAAAATGGACGGCATCAAACATGAGTTCAGAAATCATATCTCAATCATTATCCACCCTCAAGCAAACCAGCAAACTCTCAAATATCAATAGAAAACGTGCAGCAGTAATAGGAATCCTAAAACAAACAATACCTCTTTGGCATCCATACCTGAGAATGTCCTTCTCTGGTAAGCCCCCGTTCAGCTTCAAATACTCTGAATCTCCCCGGGAAAGATACAATGCTTCCGAATCTCTCAAAGCCAGTCCAGAAACTCTCTCAAAGCTTCCTCCTCCTAGCCAGCCTCCTCTTTTCCTCTCTCCAGCAAGTTTCTCTCCAAGCTCCCGCAAAATCCCTTCAGCAAAGGACTCCTCTCCTAAGCTCTGTTTCAGCTATTCCTCTTGAAAAGCTCTCTCTCTCCCTCCCCCAAAAACCAATGCCCTTTTCTTTTTCTCCTGCAGCTTTTCTTTTCTTTCTTTCTCCTCTCTCCCAGACTTGCCCTCCTAACAGCCTCTGCCACCACAGCTACCCCAAAAGCACCACTAATCTGCAGAATCCCTTTTCTCTCTCCCGGATTTGCCCCTCTAACAGCCTTCAGAACCTCATGCCACCTGTCAACCTATGATTTGCTTCCCAAAAAGCAAGGTTGATTCCCTCATAGCCACTAAGGAGGCGACACGTGGCTCGCTGGGGCTCTTCCACGTGGCAAAAACAGCTGTAGCAAAGAATGGCCTAAATGGGGGTCTACAGCAAGACAGGAAGCACTTCTTTGCAAAGATTCATGCTTATTATTGGGAAGAGCCCTTCATTTTCAAATATTGTGCAGATCAGATCATAAGGAAGTCTGTCCCTGAAGTAGAGCAACAAGGGATCCTCAGCCATTGCCATGAGAATGCTTGTGGAGGCCACTTTGCCTCTCAGAAAACAGCCATGAAGGTCTTGCAATCAGGGTTTACTTGGCCATCGCTTTTCAAAGATTCCCACATCATGTGTAGGAGTTGTGATAGATGCCAAAGACTCGGGAAGCTTACAAAAAGAAGCCAAATTCCCATGAACCCCATCCTTATAGTTGATCTTTTTTATGTTTGGGGTATTGACTTCATGGGACCTTTCCCAATGTCTTTTGGTAACTCTTATATATTGGTGGGGGTGGACTATGTTTCCAAATGGGTGGAGGTAATCCCCTGTAAACATAATGATCACAGGGTGGTTCTCAAATTTCTTAAGGAGAACATCTTCTCAAGATTTGGGGTGCCCAAGGCCATAATCAGTGATGGAGGTACTCATTTTTTGCAACAAACCTTTTGAAACCCTATTAGCCAAGTATGGAGTGAAGCATAAGGTAGCTACACCTTATCATCCTCAAACTTCCAGGCAAGTGGAGCTAGCAAATAGGGAAATAAAGAACATACTGATGAAAGTGGTGATTACAAGCAGAAAAGATTGGTCTATTAAGCTACATGATTCATTATGGGCATATAGAACATCTTATAAGACTATTCTTGGCATGTCCCCCTATCGTCTCGTCTATGGCAAAGCATGCCACCTCTCTATGGAAGTTGAATATAAGGCTTGGTGGGCAATCAAGAGGTTGAACATGGACTTGATCAGAGCTGGGGCAAAGAGGTGCTTAGACCTTAATGAGATGGAGGAATTAAGAAATGATGCTTACATCAATTCCAAAGTTGCAAAACAGAGGATGAAGAAGTGGCATGATCAACTAATCTCCAACAAAGAAATGCGGAAAGGACAAAGAGTCCTACTCTATGACTCAAGGCTCCATATCTTCCAGGGAAGCTCAAGTCAAGGTGGATAGGTCCTTTCATTATTCACCAAGTACATCTCAATGGAGTGGTGGAATTACTAAATTCCAATGGCATAGACACCTTTAGAGTCAATGGTCATCGCCTCAAGCCATTCATTGAGCCGTTCAAGCCAGAAAAGGAGGAAATCAACCTCCTTAAGCCACAAAAAGCCTGATCAGAGAAGCGTTAGATGGACTTGGTTTCACCAATGTCCATAATATTGTTAAATATGTTAATTTTTAAGTTTTGTAAATTATTTGATTGTAATTTTGGTCTTAAATTTTGTAAATTGTAACTAACTTAATCTTTTTGAATGATTAAAATCAGGAGCAGATTCCTGCCACTCAGGCCCAGCACACTGCCATCCTGAGGCAGATTCAGCATCATCTTGGTAGTATATCAGCTCCTGAGCATGCCATTCCCAGCTCATCAGGAGCCTCCTACAGGAGAGGCAGCTGAGCCATCATTTCCACAGCATCACTCCACATCACTAAGGAGGTACCACTTCCTCCCAATTTTTCAATCGCTTTTATCACATTGAGGACAATTTTCAGCTTAGTTGGGGGGAGAGTTGAGGAAGGAAGTTTTTGTTATTAATGCTAAGTTATTTTGGTAATTTAGTTGTTTTTTGCTTAATTTTTTAAAAAATTTAAAGTTTTTTATTCTACTCTCCATGGTTATTAAGGAAGAATTTTCAAAATGAAATGGGAGAAATTGAATTTTTGTCTTTTTATTTGACTTGGAGTTTGTATTATGCTTACTAAAGTTGATGAATTGTTGAAACTTCTATTGAATTCAACTTTAATTCTTCCACTTTAAGCTATTCACACACTGTGCACAATAGGTTCCGATTATAAGATGAAAAACTATTTCCCTCTTGACTTAGGAAAATTTTAGACTTGGTACCTTTAACCTCATTTAATAGTGTTGGGACACCATGTAAAAGGCCAATGAGCGTTTGGAAAAAAGAATAAAGAAAGAAAGGAAAAAAAGTTTGCTTGCCTTGAAACCCGAGCAAGGTCTGAGGGGTATATGGTAAAAATATTTAAAACCTGGTGCCCTAAGCCTTCATTGGTTGGGAGTCATCGACCTCAATGCTCGTTACAAGGGTGAATAGGTGGAGTTTAACATACTCTAGGTGCTTGGGTATTAAAATTCATTCTCAAAAGTCCGATGTAAAATCTGAGGAGTTAGTGGTTGAAAGATCCTTAAAACTTGATGCCCTAAACCTTAATTGGTTGGGAGTCATCGATGGACCCCCGTTACATGGACAATTTAGAAAAAAATACCTTTAGCCTTGTACTCCTACAATGAAAAAAAAAAAAAATTGTGGAAAAAGAGGTGTGTTCTTAGCCTATTGGAGGTTGATTAGTTTGCTAAGCTTTGAAAAAGAACTAGGTTTGGGGGAGAGATTAGTTCAACATAGTATATTCGGAAACTAATAAATAACACTTAGATTTTTGTGGAAGAGTAAGGTTTGACCCTTTGGGAGTGGAAACTCTTTTAAAGCTTAAATTTGCATAATGCCTTCTCTTTAAGAATTGTGATTAGACAAGTTATTTGATAACTCTTGTTGAAGTTTGAGTTTTATTTCTTTAATGTTCCATGTGAGAGTTAGATCATCACGCCACTTGAAAATTGTTTTTTGATCAACATGATGTTGTAAATTATAGTACTATTTATTTTTATTTTTCTCTCCTTCATTGCTAAGGGACTAGCAATATGTCGGTTGGGGGGAGTGATTACTACTCAAAAAGTGTTATTTGATAGTTAGTAATTAACTCTTTTAAATACTTTTGAGTAGTAGTTATCACCTTTTAACCCAATTAACATATTAAGGACCCTTGCAATCAATTCTAATCAAATTGTGTTAAGTTTTGGTGTTTTGATAGCTTTTTTTTATCACCAAAGCAATCCGAGATTGAGGAGATTTCTTTAGAATCCATGGCAAAGATGTCCGGACAGGACGTCCAGACACACCATTGGAGGGCAGCGGAACGTAGGTTGTGGCAGGTTTTCGAAATGAAGAAGCAAGGCTCGCTCACTTTAGTCAATGATCCGGACAACATATCCGGATATGATATGCTATCGTCCGGGGTGTGATGATCGCGAGTGGCGTGTCCTCTTGGGGAATCCGGATGGAGTTGCGTCGGATAGCAATGCACGCTCCGTGTCATCAGGGGGAGGGGTCCCTACACCTTGTACACGCAGACGGTCCCCCTTGCGACGCGCAACGTTTCACCTTCTCCGGATAACTCACATCCGGAATCCTGTCCGATCAGACACATCCAGATCCTCTGATAAGCGCTTACCCAGAGAGCATCCGCGACCGACAATTCAGATTACCCGGAGCCATTTTGCACAGTGCCACGGTGTTCTCTTGAAGCTTCCCGATATGTGCAACCGACATTTTAAGATATTTTGCTTTAGATATTTGATGTCTAAATCCCCAAACTCTCCTTGTAATCCACCTATCATAGGATTCCTTGGTCTTTAAGTAAGAACAAAGGGTGAATAACCTCTTATATATAGTTTGTAATTTCCTTTACACGAGATATGATGGAAGAGTCGGAGCTTGTTCTCAGACGCATCCTTTGTACAATTTTGCAAGAAATATATTTTACAAAGCACTTGCTCTTTTTTTCCTATATATTTTTGTTTTCTCATTCTTTTTCTTACTAGCCAAACAAGCTTTGAGGAAGTTTCTTCAGAGAATGAGTGGCTAGACTTTTAGTTCCTTGGAGCTAAGGTTGCCAGGAAAGGTTCCAAGTGCAAGAATTTATAGCTTTGTGGTTTCTGCCATTAATGAAGAGAAAGTGTCATCCTTTAATGATTTCTATGTTTTTAGTTAACTTAAAACACCTTCAATTCACTTGAGCCAACACTTGGTATGGCAAGTGATCTCCGTCCATGGAGATGCACTAGTTTACCTCTTGCGAGCTTTTGGGAAGTGACTTGAAGGTAGGATTTTCTAGAATTGCCAACACTTGGTAAGCTTTTGGACTCCAAGGAGACATCCATTAGTTATCTCTTGCGAGCCTGAGAAGGGAAGTCCAAAGTTAAAGATCACATTGAATGGCAAATGCTAGGTGAGAGGCACGAGCCATTGCAAGTTGCATCAGTGAGAGGGAATTAGAGTTGAAATCCATTTAAAGGATACATTTGTACAACACCAATTAGAGAATTGATTATATGTTAATTCTCTAATGCGAGGAAATGAACCAAATGATCGGAGCTCTGTTTTTGCATAAGTAACCTCCCCTGTGAACCCAAACCTTCAAGGAATGTTTTTCTTCATAAGTAATTTCCATTACTTTCTTTTTAGTTAGCTTGAAACAAAACTTCATTTAACCAAAGTTTATGTTTTATTTCTTAAGCTAACCTTGAAATGAAAAAGCACCAATTTAATTTTGAATTGGTATCGGTTGTGAGTTGAAAACCCTTCCCAGAGAACGATGCTAGAGCCACTATGCTATATTAGCTAAAGCTATCCTGATGCATGGTGATATAGGTTATAAATTTTGTTGATTACTCTCTCAATCAAAGAGCCAGCTGGACATGAATCAGCTGAGACACCAATTGGGAACGAATCAAGTATATAGAGCACTAAGCTCACAACCTATAGTTTTTTATGTTATTGACAACCTTGAGCTGTTAATAGCATTTACAGCCTAAGCTCACAACCCGGAGTCATTTATGTCAACCCTAACCCAATGTTGTTCATAACATTTTGAGTCTTGAGCTCACGACCTAGAGTAGTTGATATTATCCACATCCTTGAACCATTCTTTGGATCTGGAGTCTTCATCTCATGACTTGGAGTTGTTCATGTCAACCACAACCCATAGTTGTTCATAGCATATAGAGCCTTGACCTCATGATCTAAAGTCTTTTGTGTGATCAATAGCCCTAAGTTGTTCATAGCATTTAGAGCCCTGAGCTCATGACATACAGTCGTTCATATCAACCACAACCTAGAGTAGCCCGTGTTATCCATAACCTTGAACTGTTTATAGCAACTAGTCCCTTGAGCTCACGACTAGATGTCGTTCATGTCAAGGACAGCTCTGAGCTACTCATAGTATCTAGAGCCCTGAGCTCATAACCCATATTCTTTCAGATCATTGATAGCCCTACGTTGTTCATAGCATCAAGAGCCTTAAACTCATGACCTGGAGTTGTTCATAGCATCTTGAGCCCTAAGCTCACAAGCAAGAAAAGCTCATTTCATCCACAACCTTTAGTTTTTAATAGCATCTAAGGCCTTGAGCTCATGACCTAGAGTCATTGATGTTAACCACAACCTAGAGTCATTCATAGCATATAGAGCATTGAGCACAAGACCTAGAATGACTGATGTCATCAACAACCTTAAGTGTTCATAGAATCTAGAGCCCTGAGCTCACAACCTAGAGTCTTTCATGTCATCGATAACCCTGAGTTGTTTAGAACATCTAGAGCTTTAAGCTCACAACCCAGAGTCATTCATGTCAACCATAGCCTAGTGTTGTTCATAACATTTAAAGCCTTGATCTCACAACCCAAATTAGCTCATGTCATCGACAACCTTGAGTTGTTCATAGCATTTAATGCCTTGAGCTCAAGACCATGAGTCGTTTATGTCAACCATAGCCCAAAGTTGTTCATATCATCTAGTGCCTTGAGCTCAAGAACTGGAGTAGCTCATGTCATCCACATCTTTGAGTTGTTAATAGCACGTAGAGCCTTAAGCTCAAAACCTTAGATTCGTTCATGTCAGCCATAACCTAATGTTGTTCATAACATTTAGAGCCCTTAGCTCACGACCCGTAGTCATTCATCTCAACCACAGTGTAGAGTTGTTCATAGAACCTAAAGCCCTGACCTCATGACTTAGAGTCATTCATGTTATCCACGATCCTAACTTGTTCATAGCATCTAAATCCATGAGCTCATGACACAGAGTTATTCATGTCAACCATAGCCAAACATTGTTCATAGCATTTAGAGCTTTGAGCTCACAACAAAGAGTATCATATGTGATCCACAACCCTTAGCTGTTCATAGCAACTAAAGCCTTGAGCTCACGATCGAGAGTCGTTCATGTCAACCATAATCCTGAGTTGTTCATAGTATCTACAACGCTGAGTTCATGACCTGTAGTCTTTCATGTCATTGAAAACTCTAAGTTGTTCGTAGCATCAAGACCCTTAGCTCACGACCCAGATTCATTCATCTAAACCATAGCCAAATTTGTTCATAGCATCTAGAGCTTTAAGCTCATGACCTAGATTACCTTATGTCTTCCACAACTCTAAGCCTTTAATAGCATCTAGAGCCTGGAGCTCATGACTTAGAGTCATTCATGTCAACCACAACCTAGAGCTATTCATAGAATTTGGAGCCTTGAGCTCAAGACTTAGGGTGGCATTTGGAGCCCTAAGCTCAAGACTTAGGGTGGCTAATGTCACCCATAGCCCTGAGTTGTTCATAGCATCTAAAGCCATAAGCTCATAAATCGGAGTCTTTCATGCCAACCACACCCTAGAGTTGTTTGTTGCATCTAGGGCCCTGAGCTCATGACATAGAGTAATTTTTGTCATCCATAAATCTGAGTTGTTCATACCATCTAAAGCCATGAACTCATGACATAGAGTCATTCATGTCAACCATAGCCCAACGTTGTTCATAGCATTTAGAGCCTTGAGCTCACAACCAAGAGTTTCCCATGTTATCCACAACCCTTAGTTGTTCATAGCAACTAGAGCCCTGAGCTCATAATCGAGAGTCATTCATGTCAACCATAACGTTGAGTTGTTCATAATACCTACAATGTTGAGCTCATGACTCATAGTATTTCATGTCATTGATAGCTCTAAATTTTTCATAGCATCAGAAGCCCTGAGTGATTCATCCCTAATTGGTGTAACACTTGATTCAGTCCTTAGACGGGAGTTCTCAACAAAATTTATAAACCTAATTCACCATAGTATAGTGGTTCTAGGATCTTCCCGTCCACAGGGATGGGTTTTCATATCACACGTTATATTAGTTAAAGTACTACAATGGTGCTTTTTCTTTTATGAGTTAACTTTAAAAGAAAACATAAATTTGGTTGAAAATGGTTGGTTTTAAAGTAACCAAAAATAGTAATTGAGATTAATTACAAAGAAAAGGTTTCTTAGAGTTTTAGGTCACTAGGTTCAGGTTCCTTATACAAAAGAGGAGATTCTGGATCTTTTCCTCTCATTGGGGATTTAACATAAAAAATGGTTATCTCTCGAACCGGTGTGTTACAGTTGCTTCCCATTAATGGTTTCAAACAATAAAGTCCTCTCACTGTGAATAATCTTTCAATGGCTCGTACCTCTCACCTAGTATTGGTCATTCAAGGTATTCCTTAACCTTGGATTACCCTTCAAAAGCTCGTAAGAGATAACTAATGGATCTCATCCGGGGAGTCCGAAAAGCTTACCAAGTGTTGGCTATTCTAGGTAATCCTACCTTTAAATCACCTCCCAGAGGCTCGCAAGAGATAACTAATGGATCTCTAGGGAGTCCGAAAAGCTTACCAAGTGTTGGCCCAGGTGATTTTAAGGGATTTTAAGTTAAACATAAAAATAAAAGCCATTAATGGGTCACAACTTCTCCTCATTTAAAACAAGGAAAACTCCCACTTTTGTATCCAAATCCCTTACCTAACTTCCTTTAGTCTAAGAAACAAAAAGCCTAGCCACTCATCCTCTAAAAAAACATCCTTAGAGGTTATTTGGCTAGAAAGAAAATAAAAACAAAATGAGTAGATAAGGTAGAGCAAAGCTCTGTATGTTTTTTACTAAAAGAATTTACAAGTGATCTTGGAATTCCTTCCAAGAGGTTTTTTTACCAGTGTTCTCAAGAAGTCTTTCCAAGATATTACAAAAGAGATATTTTAAGACATATATAGAGAGATATTTTTAACCCTTCACTTAGATATCCTAAATATCTAAAAATATCTTTAGCTTATTACAATGAGAAAATAGGTAATTACACAAAATATCTTAAGATAAAAATCTAACGGAGTCGGTGCAAAAATATCTGAAGATTACACAGGAAGATTTCGCAAAGGGTGCAAAATTGATTTTCCTCAGCCTTGGTTTTGCAAGGCTTGCTAAATTTCGCACAAGGTGCGAAATTCATTTTCCAAAGTCTTGCTCTCTATCCTCTAGCTTGTACTTCTTTTGGCATTTCATAAGGCTTGCGAAAATTTTGCAAAGCATTGTAAATTTGTTGGATGTTAGATTTCTTCTCTAATTCTCATCCTTGCATATTTGATTGATTTGGCAAAGGGCTATGAAGCTCTCCAAAACTTGGATTTTTCATGTAATTGAGCTTCAACTTGTTTTTCCATGGACTACACAAAGTTCTCCCTCATTCTTGGCTTGTTTTAACAATAAAAAAGCTATCAGAAACACCAAAACTTGCCAAAAATTGATTAGAAACATTTGTAAGGGTCTTTAATGTGCCAATTGAGTTAAAAGGTAATAAATACTACCCAAAAGTGTTTAAAATAGTTTATAACAAGCTATAAAAGAGCACTTTTTGAGTAGTAATCAACTATGAACAACTCAAAGTTGTGGATGATATGAACGACTCAGGATCCCGTCAACTCAAGCCTTTATATGCTATGAACATCTTAGGGCTTCGGGTGATATGAACAATTCTTGGTCGTGAGGAGAAGACCCCAAATGTTATGAACAAATTAGGGTTGTGGATGACATAAATGACTTAAGGTCATGAGCTTAAGGCTCTAGATGCTATAAACAACTCTCGACTATGGATGACATGAACGTCTCAAGGTCGTGAGCTTAGGGCTCTAGATATTAGGAATAACTCAAGGTTGTGGATTGCTTAAATGACTCCGAGTCATGAGTTCAAGGCTCTAGATGCTATGAATAGTTAAAGATGTGGCTGACATAAACAACGTCAAAGTTGTGAGCTTAGGGTTTTAGATGCTATGAACAAGTCAAAGTTGTGAATGATATAAATGATTTGGGATCCTGTGACCTTAGGCCTTTAAATGCTATGAATAGCTTAGGGCTGTGAAAACATGATTGACTCCAAGTCGTGAGCTCTATGAACAAATTAAGGCTGTGGATGACATGAACAACTCAAGATCGTGAGCTCTGGGCTGTGGATGTTAAGAACAACTCAGGGCTTTAGATGACATGAACAAATATAGGTTGTGAGCTCAATGCTCTAGATGTTATGAACTGCTCTGGGCTATGGTTGACATGAACGACTCTATGTCATGAGTTAAGGGCTCCTGATTCTATGAACAATTCAGGGATATGGATGACATGAATGACTCTGTGTGGTGAGCTCAGGGCTCTAGATGCTATGAACTGTTCAAAGTTGTGGATGATATGAACGACTCGGGATACCATGAGCTCAAGCCTTTAGATGCTATGAATAGCTTAGGGCTTTAGGTAATATGAACGATACTTGGTCTTTATCCTATTATATTTACTTATTATATTAGTAGACCTAATTACTTATTTTGATGTTTTATAAACTGGGATTGGATGTATTACAAGATCATATCTCATATTGTACTTTCTTAGATTAATACATGGACATCATTTTTGTTATACTTGACATTTTTTCTATTTCCTATACTCATTACTCTTTTTTTTTTTTTTTTTTGAATCATGTGGTTTCTCCTATAAGTCTCAAACTCCATGTCACTTAGAAGGTACCACTTCCTCCCTTTATTTGCAATCGTTGTTGCCACATTGAGGGCAATGTTGATCTTGGTTGGGGGGAAGTTAAGGAAGAAAGTAATGCTAGGTTATTTTGTTAATTTAGTACTTTTTGCTTAATTTTAAAAGTTTTTACTCTACTCTCCATGATTATTAAGGAAAAATTCTCAAAATGAAATGGGAGAAATTGATTTCTTACCTTTTTACTTGAATCTTAGAGTTTGTATTATGCGTATTGAGGTTGATGAATTATTGAAACTCCTATTGAATTCAAATTTATTTCTTCCACTTTAATCTTACCACACACTATGAACATTAGGTTCCGATTATAAGATGAAAAACTATCTCACCCCCTGAACTTAGGAAAATTTAGATTTTGTACTTTTGACCTCATTTTAATAGTGTCGGGACGCCTTATAAAAGGCCAATGAGCCTTTGAAAAAAAAAAAAAGAGAAAGAAAGAACAAAGTGTTACACTTGCCTTGAAACCCGAGCAAGGTCCAAGGGGTATATGGTGAAAATCTTTAAAACTCGGTGCCCTAAGCCTTTATTGGTTAGGAGCCACCGACCTCAATGCTCGTTACAAGGGTGAATAGGTGAAGTTTAACATATTGTAGGTGCTTGGGTATTAAATTCCAATCTCAAAAGTTCGAGCCGAGGAGTTAGAGGTTGAAAAATCCTTAAAGCTTGATGCCCTAAACCTTGATTGGTTGGGAGTCATCGATGGATCCCCGTTACATGGACACTTTAGAAAACAATACCTTTAGCATTGCACTCCTACAAAGAAAAAAAAATTGTGAAATAAAAGAGGTGCGTTCTTAGCCTATTGGAGGTTGATCAGTTTGCTAAGATTTGAGAAGGAACTAGGTTGGAAGGAGAGATTAGTTCAACATACTATATTCGGAAGCTAATAAGCTCAACACATAGATTTTTTGTGGAAGAGTAATGATTGGACCTTTGGGATTGGAAATTCTTTTGATACTTAAAAATGCATAATGCCTACTCTTTATGAATTGTGATAAGGCAAGATATTTGATGACTCTTGTTGAAGATTGAGTTTTGCTTCTTTAATGTTCCATGAGAGAGTATGCTCTACATCATGCCACTTGAAATATTTTTTTTGGAGTGATTAGTATGATTTTGTAAATTATTTTACTGCCTATTTTTCTTTTTTCTCTCCTTCATTGCTAAGGGACTAGCAATATGTCGGTTGGGGGGAGTGATTACTACTAAAAAAGTGTTCTTTTATAGCTTGAAATTAACTGTTATAAACACTTTTGAGTAGTAGTTAATACCTTTTAACTCAATTGGCACATTAAGGACCCTTGCAAGTGTTACTAATCAGTTTTGGAAAGTTTTGGTGTTTTTGGTAGCTTTTTTTATCATTAAAACAAGCCAAGGATGAGGGAGAATTTTTTATAATCCATGGCAAAGCAAGTTGAGGCTCAAACACATGAAGAATCCAAGTTTTGGAGAGCTTTGTAGCCTTTGCCAAATCAATCAAGTAAGCAAGGAAGAGAATCAGAGAAGAAATCTAACAGCCAACAATTTTGCATGGCTATGCGAAATTTTCGCAAACCATACGAAATGCCAAAAGGAGTACAAATTGTAGGACAGAGAGCAAGATTGTGAAAAATGAATTTTGCACCCTATGCGAAATTTTGCAAGCCTTGTGAAACCAAAGCTGAAGAAAATGAATGTCGCACCCTGTGCGAAATTTCGCAAGCATTTCAAAAATCCTCCTATGTAATCTTCAGATATTTTGCACCGACTCCGTTAGATTTTTATCTCGAGATATTTTCTGTAATTACCTATTCTCTCCTTGTAATCAGCTAAATATATTTTTAGATATTTAGGATATCTAATTGAGGGGTTAAAAATATCTCTCTATATATGTTTTAAAATATCTCTTTTGTAATATCTCATAATCTCGGAAGAAATTCCTGGGATCACTTGTAATCTCTCGGAAGAAATTCCAGAGAAGACTTGTAAATTCTTTTAGTAAAATGTACAGAGCTTTGCTAGCTAGCTATGCTATACTATGTTATGCTATGCTAGTTATGCTACCCTAGTATATGATGAATTAGGTTTACAAATTTTGTTGATAACTGTCGTCTGAGGATTGAATCAAAGGTACACCAATTGGGGACAAATCAAATGGCACCGTTGCCAGGGATGGTGCCACTTCACAATGATATAACCTTTAGAGAATACTTGTGATTTTCATCACAAGTTTAGTGATTTTCATCACAAGTTTGGTGATTTTTCTTTTCTTTTACTAACTCTTATTTTATTTGTTTTTATTTTATTTTGTCTTTTAATTAGCTTTTAGTTAACCTTAAATTTTTTTTCTCTAGAATTGTTTTTTTTTTTCTTTGTTTTTTGTTTCAATTATTGTTAGTTGTGCATGCCATATTGGATACGAGACAGTGAGGGAAACTCCTCACGAAACAGAGTTGGAATTGTGTGTGGACGTCATGGAAGCTATACCTGAAGATCAGCATAGTCAACATGCTCAGGAGGAGAATTTCAACACATACCGATCCATGAGGGACCGCATGCATCGACCTCGTATGAGTACACCGTCATGTATAGGGCCACCTACAGAGTAGCTAGTGATCCGACCACATATTGTGCCACTTCTACCTACTTTCCATGGGATGGAAAGTGAGAATCCCTACACACATATCAAGGAATTTGAGGAAGTTTGTAATACTTTCTGAGGAGGAGGAGCTTCAATTGACTTGATGAGGCTCAAACTATTTCCTTTCACTCTGAAGGATAAGGCCAAGATTTGGCTTAATTCTTTAAGGCCAAGGAGTATCCAAACTTGGACTGATTTGTAAGCTGAATTTTTCAAGAAATTTTTCCCGACTCATAGGACCAACGGCTTGGAAAGGCAAATTTCAAACTTCTCAGCTAAAGAGAATGAGAAATTTTATGAGTGTTGGGAGAGATACATGGAAGCTATCAATGCTTGTCCTCACCATGACTTTGATACATGGCTATTGGTGAGCTATTTTTACGACGGTATGTCTTCCTTAATGAAGTAACTCTTAGAAACGATGTACGGAGGAGACTTCATGAGTAAGAATCCAGAGGAAGCCATGGATTTCTTGAGTTATGTGGCTGAAGTTTCAAGACGATAGGATGAGCCGAATGCCAAAGAAGTCGGAAGAATGAAGTCTCAACCTAATGCTAATGCTAAGGTTGGGATGTATATTGTGAACGAAGACATCGACATGAAAGCAAAAGTTGCAGCTATGACAAGAAGATTGGAGGAGCTAGAAATGAAGAAGATGTAAGAAGTATAGGCCATTTCTAAAACACCAGTGCAAGCTATGCTATGTTCCATTTGTCAGTCTTTTGTGCACTTGGTGGATGAGTGTTCTATGATTCCAGCTGTGAGAGAAATGTTTGGGGATCAAGCAAATGTTATTGGACAATTTAAGCCCAATAACAACACTTCATATGGAAACACCTACAATTCAAATTGGAGGAACCATCCGAATTTCTCTTGGAAGCCAAGGGCATCTCAGTACACACAACTTGGCCAAGCACCTCCACATGCCTCGAATCTTGAACAAGCCATTGTGAATCTTAACAAGGTCGTGGGAGACTTTGTTGGAGACCAAAAATCCATCAATGCTCAGCTCAGTCAAATAATTGACAGTGTAGACAAAGGATGGATGGGATGCAAAATGATCTATCTCAAAAGATAGATAATCTCCAATACTCAATCTCAAGGCTCACCAACCTCAACACAGTGCAAGAGAAAGGGAAGTTTCCTTCTCAACCTCATCAGAATCCCAAGGACATCCATGAAGTGGAGGCTTAGGAGGGAGAATCTTCACAGGTGAGGGAAGTTAAAGCAGTCATCACTCTAAGGAGTGGTAAAGAGGTTGATTTGCCTACATCCAAACCAGAGAGTGAAACAAAGAAAGAAAAGAGGGAGGAAATCAAAGGAAAGAGAAAAGGAAACAGTGCAAAGAATGAGGACCTTGAATCTACTGTGAATGAAGAACCAGAGAGGATCATCAACTAAGAAGATATGTTGAAGAAACACATGCCTTCACCATTCCCACAAGCTTTGCATGGCAAAAAGGGAATCAATAATGCTTCATAAATTCTTGAAGTGTTGAGGCGAGTGAAAGTTAATATCCCTTTGCTAGACATGATTAAACAAGTTCCAACTTATGCAAAATTCCTAAAGGACTCATGCACTATAAAAAGAGGGTTGAATGTGAGTAAGAAAGCCTTATTAACTGAGCAAGTAAGTTCCATTATATAGTGCAAGTCTCCTATGAAATACAAAGATCTGGGTTGTCTTACCATCTTAGTGATGATTGGAGGGACGTGTGTGGAGAAAGCTTTGTTGGACTTGGGGGCAAGTGTGAATTTGCTACCCTACTCTGTCTACAAGAAATTGGGACTAGGAGAGTTGAAGCCAACATCAATCACTCTATCTCTAGTAGATAGATCTGTGAAAATTCCAAGAGGCATGATTGAAGATGTCCTAGTTCAAGTTGACAAATTCTACTACCCATTAGATTTTTTTATTCTTGATACGAACCCAGTTGCCAAAGGAACTAACTATGTTCCTATCATACTTGGAAGACCATTCCTAGTTACATCAAATGCTATCATCCATTGTAGGAATGGAGTCATGCAACTTACATTTGGCAACATGACGTTGGAACTCAACATCTTCTATATGTGCCAGAAACAATTCCATCCAGAAGAAGAAGAAGGACCAGAAGAGGTGTGGATGATAGACAACCTAGTGGAGGAGCATTGTGATCAGAAAATGCTCAAAGATTTGAACGAGAGTCTTGGGGATCTTGATGAAGGGTTTCTTGAAACCTCAAATCTGCTTGCTACTCTGCTCCCTTAGAAGATGAGGGAAGAAATTCTCCTTTTATTCAATAGGGAGGAGACACAAGAAGCTGTTAAGGAGGTGCCCCCAAAGTTTATTATGAAGCCATTACCCATGGAGTTGAAGTATGCATACCTGGAAGAAAACAAGCAGAGCCCTATTGTTATTTCTTCATCTCTTACCACTACTCAGGAGGATTGTCTACTTGAAGTCCTTAGGAGATGCAAGAAAGTGATAGGGTGGAAAATCTCTGATTTGAAAGGGATCAGCCCTTTAGTTTGTACCCATCATATATACATGGAAGAAGAAGCTAAGCCAGTTTGTCAACCTCAGAGAAGGTTGAATCCTCACATGCAAGAGGTGGTGCAAGCTGAAGTACTTAAGTTACTTCAGGCCGATATTATCAACCCCATATCGGATAGCGCATGGGTAAGTCCTACGTAAGTCGTTCCAAAGAAATCAGGGATCACAGTGGTGTAAAATGATAAGGGAAAAGAAGTTTCTACACGCCTCACTTTAGGTTGGAGAGTGTGTATTGATTATAGAAAATTGAATGTTGTAACAAGAAAAGACCACTTCCCGTTGCCGTTTATTGATCAAGTGCTTGAAAGGGTCTTAGGCCATCCATTCTAATGTTTCTTGGATGGCGACTTCGGGTATTTTCAAATAGAAATTGCTGTTGAAGACCAGGAGAAGACCACTTTCACATGTCCATTCGGAACCTACGCATACAGAAGAATGCCTTTCGGCTTATGCAATGCACTAACAACATTCCAAAGATGCATGTTAAGTATTTTTAGTGATATGATGGAGCGTATTATGGAAGTCTTTATGGATGATATCACCGTATATGGAAGTGCGTTTGACGAATGCTTAGTCAACTTGGTAGCTGTGCTGAACCGATGCATTGAGAAAGACTTGGTGCTTAACTGGGAGAAATGCCATTTCATGGTACCCCAAGGATTGTCCTTGGGCATATTATCTCAAAGGAAGGCATTGAAGTGGACAAAGCAAAGGTTGAATTTATTGTCAAGTTGCCATCTCCAACAACTGTCAAAGAAGTAAGGTAATTCCTTGGCCATGCTGGGTTCTATAGGAGGTTTATCAAAGATTTCTCTAAACTTGCAAGACCTCTTTGTGAACTATTGGTAAAGGATGCTAAATTTGTATGGGATGATCGATGTCAACGGAGTTTTGAAGAACTGAAGCTATTGCTGATGACCGCTCCAATAGTGAGAGCTCCTAACTGGAAATTGCCCTTTGAAGTGATGTGCGATGCCAGTGACTTTGCTATTGGGGCTGTTCTTGGGGAAAGAGAAGATGGAAAACCCTATGTGATCTACTATGCAAGCAAAACGTTGAATGAAGCGCAAAGAAACTACACAACCATAGAGAAAGAATTGTTGGTTGTAGTTTTTGCTTTAGACAAATTTCGCTCTTACTTAGTGGGGTCTTTCATTGTGGTTTTCACAGATCACACGACCTTGAAATATCTGCTGACTAAGCAGGATGCAAAAGCAAGGTTGATTAGATGGATTCTCTTGCTTCAAGATTTCAATCTTTAGATCAAAGACAATAAAGAAGTGGAGAATGTGGTAGCTGACCATCTGTCAAGGCTAACCATCGCACATAATTCCCATAGTTTGCCCATTAATGATAATTTTCCAGAGGAGTCACTCGTGTTGATAGAAGCCGCTCCTTGGTATGCTCATATTGCTAGCTATCTAGTTATTAGAGAAGTTCCAAGTGAGTGGAAAGCACAAGACAAGAAGCACTTCTTTGTGAAAATTCATGCCTACTATTGGGAAGAGCCATTTCTATTCAAATATTGTGTGGATCAAATAATACAGAAGTGCATCCCTGAGCAAAAGCAACAGGGGATCCTCAGTCATTGCCACGAAAGCACATGTGGAGGCCGCTTTGCTTCTCAGAAGACAGCTATAAAGGTATTGCAATCGGGTTTCTGCTAGCCATCATCAAAGATGCCCACACCATGTGCAAGAGCTGTGACAAATGCCAGAGGCTTGGGAAATTAACATGCAGGAACATGATGCCTTTGAACCCCATTTTAATAGTTGATATTTTTTATGTTTGGGGCATTGACTTCATGGGACCTTTTTCTATGTCCTTTGGCTACTCCTTCATCTTAGTGGGAGTAGATTATGTTTCCAAATGGGTTTAAGCAATCCCATGCAAACACAATGGTCATAGAGTTGTTCTCAAATTTCTCAAAGAGAACATTTTCTCTCGATTTGGAGTACCTAAGGCCATAATCAGTGATGGGGGTACTCATTTTTGTAACAAGCCATTCGAAACTCTCTTATCCAAGTACGGGGTGAAGCATAAGGTAGCTACACCTTACCACCCTAAGACTTTTGGGCAAGTTGAGTTAGCTAATTGGGAGATAAAAAACATACCGATGAAGGTGGTGAATACGAGCAGAAGAGATTGGTATGTTAAGCTTCAAGATTCACTATAGGCTTACAGAACAACTTACAAGACTATTCTTGGAATGTCTTTTTATCGCCTAGACTATGGCAAAGCGTGCCATCTCCCCGTTGAAGTTGAATACAAAGGTTGGTAATTCGTTCCCAATTGGTGTCTCAGCTGATTCATGTCCAGCTGGTGTCCCTTGATTTTGGTCCTCAGGGAGTAATCAACAAAAGTTATAACCTATTACACCATGTACTAGGATAGCCTTAGCTAGCATAGCATAGTGGCTATAGGGTCGTTCATTGGGATGGGTTTTCACTTCACAATTGATATTAATTCAAGAGCTGAATTGGTGCCTTTTCATTTCAAGGTTAGCTTTAAAAGAAAACATAAAGATGTTTGAATGAAAAAGGTTTGGTTTTAAACTAACCAAAAATAGTAACTGATTTTACTTACAAAGAAAAGTGTTTCTTGGAGTTTAGATCACTAGGCTCAGGTTCCTTGTACAAAAAGGGAGTTTCGGTCACTTGTTTCTTTTCCTCGCATTAGAGAATTAACATATAGTTAATTCTCTAACCGGTGTGGTACAGATGCTTCCCTTTAATGGGTTCAAACACTAAATCCCTCTCACTGATGCAACTTGCAATGCCTCGTGCCTCTCACCTAGCATTTGCCATTCAAGGTGATCTTTAACCTTGGATTTCCCTTCACAAGCTCGCAAGAGATAACTAATGGATGTCTCCTTAGAGTCCAAAAGCTTACCAAGTGTTGGCTATTCTAGAAAATCCTACCTTCAAGCCATCTCCCAAAGGCTCGCAAGAGATAAACTAGTGCATCTCCATGGACGAAGATCACTTGCCTTACCAAGTGTTGGCCCAGGTGATTTAAAGGCATTTTAAGTTAACTAAAAAGATAAAAACCATTAACGGGTCACACTTTCTCTTCATTAAAAACTAAAACAACAAAACTTCCAATTTATGCATGTGGAAACTTACCTGGCTTTTTTCACTCCAAGAGACGAAGAGCCTAGCCTCTCATCCTCTGAGGAAAAATCCTCAAAGTTTGATTGGCTAGAAAAAAAAAAGAATGAGAAAGCAAAAATATAAAAAATAGAGCAAGTGCTCTATTCATCGATTTCATATATGATGATTCGTAAAGGAAATTACAAACTATATACAAGAGGTTATTCACTCCTTGTTCTTACTTAAAGACTAAGGAATCCTATGATAGGTGGATTACAAGGAGAGTTTGGGGATTTAGACATCAAATATCTAAAGAAAAATATCTCAAAATGTCGGTCGGAAATATCGGGAAGCTTCAGGAGAAATTCCGCTGCACTGTGCAAAATCCGGGTATTCTGAATTGTCGGCCGCGGATGCTCTCTGGGTACGCGCTATTAGAGGATCCGGATATGTCTGACCGGGGAATTTGAAATGCCTTCCTCTCCCATCCGGCGTCAGGCATCGGATGTGAAATATCCGATCAGAGGATCCGGACATGTCTGACCGGATAGAATTCCAGATGTGAGATATCCGCGCGTCGCAAGGGGGACCGTCTGCGTGTACAAGGTGTAGGGACCCCTCCCCCTGATGACATGGAGCACGCATTGCTATCTGGCGCAACTCCATCTGGATTCCCTCAAGGGACACGCGCCACAATGCTATCCGGACTCCCTCAGGGAGAAGCACACGACACTCGTGAACATCACACTTCGGACGATAGCATATCTTATCCGGATATGTTGTCCGGATGGAAGACATTGACTGAAGTGAGCAAGCCTTGCTACTTCATTCCGAAAGCCTACCACAGCTCACGTTCCGCCGCCCTCCAATGGTGTGTCCGGACTCCTTGTCCGGGCATCCTTGCCATGGATTCCAAAGAACTCTCCTCAATCTCTGATTGCTTTGGTGATCAAAAAGCTATCAAAACACCAAAACTTAACACAATTTGATTAGAATTGATTGTAAGGGTCCTTAATATGTTAATTGGGTTAAAAGGTGATAACTACTACTCAAAAGTATTTAAAAGAGTTAATTACAAGCTATCAAATAACACTTTTGAAGTAGTAATCAGTTAGTGGGCAATCAAGGAGCTTAACATGGATTTGAGCAGAGTCGACATGAAGAGGATTCTAGACCTTAATGAGATGGAGGAACTGAGAAATGACGCCTATAATAATTCAAACATTGCAAAACAAAGATTGAAAAGGTGGCATAATAGTTAGTCTCCCGTAAAGAATTCCGAAAAGGACAAAGAGTCTTGCTGTATGACTCTAAGCTCCACATCTTCCCGGGAAAGTTGAAGTTAAGATGTATAGGTCCGTTTACTATCCAACAAGTGTATTCAAACGGAGTATTGGAACTACTCAATTCCAACAGCACCGGGAGTTTCAAAGTCAATGACCATTGTCTCAAGCCATTTGTGGAGCCTTTTTCTCGAAACAAGGAGGAAATCAACCTCCTTGAGCCACATCAAGCTTAAAAAGACAAGTGGTTAGATGGACTTAGTCTGTCAGAAGACACTAAGTCCATATTTTTTGTTTTAATGTTAATTTAAATTTTATTGATTTAGTACTTATTTTAATTGTGATTTCTTACTTTAATTTTATTTTGTTGTGATTTAATTTAATTTTTTATGATCAATTGCAGGAGTATTCCAACACAGATGGGGAAAACCTTTAAAAATTTTATGACGGAAGAAAAACAGAGCATTTCACATGCCCTGCGAAAATTTCACAGGGCTTGTGAAAATCCCAAATACCATTTCGCAAACCCAACTTTACCTTGCGAATTGGACAGCCTGTGCGAAAATTTTCGAACACCTAACTTTGCCTTGCAAAAACCTTGCGAAATTTGAGAGGGTGTGCAAACCCAATTCACAACCTTGCAAATCCCAACAATCGTGCGAAAAACCAACGGTCATCCAAAAATTTATTTAAAACCCTTCAAACCCTAAACCCATTTCGCACGCCCCATCTGCTCCTTGCGAAAGCCTCCATCACCTTGCGACGTCCAAGCTTCTATTGGTTTTTTCTCCATTGGACGCCCCGTGGCCACCATTTGAAGAGGCGATTCACACCTCTCGCCCCATTTCAAACATGGCGTACATTAAAGCAAGCCATACCGATCCTTCATTGTCTCGCGAGCAGAGGCCAAGAGCCTCCTCTGTACAGGATTCGACATCTCAAGCCCCTCAGGCCCCGACCGTTCCAACTTCTGAGGGTGGAGTGCCTTCTAGCCCTCCTCAGTGTAGATATGCGACACGGAGACCACCGACTTCTCCACCCCCTGAGCCATCAGTACATCGCATTCCACCTAAGAGAGCCAGGACTTCAGGCCTTGGAGAGTCATCTAGACATGCACAGCTTGATCTTCAGGCCCTAGCCGATTCTCAACGTCCATCCGGAATGTCACCAGAAGCCATCATCAAACGACATATGGTCACCGTGCCCCCCATTGAGGGAAATTCAGATTGTTGAGCTAGACCATTTCATTCCGAGCTATATTTTGACATTGAGGTTATGTGATAGCAGCCAGAGCTTCAGGATTCATTTGGACTGCTCTAGAGGTACCATCTCGAGCACCTGATGACTCCCAGGGAGTTCTTTTACCCTAGAGTGGCACTAAACTTCTATCAGTCTATGACTACTCAAGGCGCTAGGAGTCCTACCACCATTCACTTCAGCATTAATGGGCGCCAGGGTATCCTTGAGGCTAGACACATTGTAAAGGCTCTACATATTCCATACGAGCCAGTGGATCCAACACATTTCCAAGAGTGGGCCCCTATATCTCAGTAGGCCATGGTCTACATCTTATCCAGGGGGACCTCTTCAGATTCATTCCTTCTATGTAAGGAGCTTTCACCTGGGATGCTCCTAGTAGAGGTGTTGTTGAGGTCCAACCTTTTTCCTCTTCAGCATCTAGTGCAGAGGCGATGAGCTATCTTGGATGCTTTATTCAGGATATCAAAAGGCTTCTATTTCAAGCCACATCACTTGATTATGGCCTCTATCCTCCACTCTGAGGAGAAGGTTCATAGGAAGAAGCTACAAAGAGCCGATACTATTCCGCTACTGTTTCCGCGGTTGCTCTGTCACATATTGGAGCATATGGGCTATCTTACTGAGCCCCACCTTGAGTGCTGCCACCATTGTCGAAAGCGATTCACTCTCGAAAAATGGACACAGTTGGTAGACTATTCGGCACCTCTAGGAGCCCCACCCAGGCCAGCACCCCCAATGCCACCACAAGCTGAGCATGCATAGTAGGATAAGCTTCCTACGGAGTTTGTACCACCTACCCCTACACCACCTATGCCTGAGGCCACTTCTACTACTCCTCCTACCACTCTAGTTGTTCCACCGGATGCACCTTCTACATCTGAGGCCTCTATCACCATTTCTACCACAGAGTTTTGTGCCATGACTCCATGTCACTCAGGAGGTACCACTTTCTCCCTTTATTTTCAATCGCTCTTGCTACATTGAAGGCAATGTTGATCTTGGTTGGGGGGAGAGTAAGGAAGGAAATAATGCTAGGTTATTTTGTTAATTTAGTACTTTTTGCTTAATTTTAAAATTTTTGCTTAATATTAAAAAGTTTTTACTCTACTCTCCATGAGTATTAAGGAAAAATTCTCAAAATGAAATGGGAGAAATTGAATTCTTACTTTTTTATTTTAATCTTAGAGTCGTATTATGTTTATTGAGGTTGATGAATTATTGAAACTCCTATTGAATTCAACTTTATTTCTTCCACTTTAATCTTACCACACACTGTGCACATTAGGTTCCGTTTATAAGATGAAAAACTATCTCACCCCCTAAACTTAGGAAAATTTTGACTTGGTACCTTTGACCTCATTTTAATAGTGTTGGGACACCTTATAAAGGCTAATGAGCCTTCAAAAAATAAAATAAAATAAAATAAAAAGAATAAAGTGTTACACTTTCCTTGAAACCCGAGCAAGGTCCAAGAGGTATATGGCGAAAGTCTTTAAAACTTAGTGCCCTTAGCCTTTATTGGTTGGAAGTCACCAACCTCAATGCTCGTTACAAGGGTGAATAGGTGGAATTTAACATATTATAGGTGCTTGGGTATTAAATTTCATTCTCAAAAGTCTAGGGTAAAATCCGAGGAGTTAGTGGTTGAAAGATCCTTAAAGCTTGATGCCCTAAACCTTGATTGGTTGGGAGTCATCGATGGATCCCCGTTACATGGACACTTTAGAAAACAATACCTTTAGCATTGCATACCTACAATGAAAAAAATTGTGAAATAAAAGAGGTGCATTCTTAGCCTATTGGAGGTTGGTCAGTTTGCTAAAGGTTGAGAAAGAGATAGGTTGAGGGGAGAGATTAGTTCAGCATACTATATTCGAAAACTAATAAGCTTAACACTTAGATTTTTGTGGAAGTGTAATGATTGAGCCTATGAGAGTGGAAATCCTTTTAATACTTAAATTTGCATAATGCCTACTCTTTATTAATTGTGATTAGGCAAGATATTTGATATACTCTTGTTGAAGGTTGGGTTTTGCTTCTTTAATGTTCCATGAGAGAGTATGCTCTACATCATGCCACTTATGATTTTTTGGAGTGACCAACATGATTTTGTAAATTATTTTACTATTTATTTTTCTTTATCTCTCCTTTATTGCTAAGGGACTAGCAATATGTCGGTTGGGAGGAGTGATTACTACTCAAAAAATGCTCTTTTATAGCTTGTTATAAACTATTTTAAACACTTTTGAGTAGTATTTATTACCTTTTAACTCAATTGGCATATTAAAGACCCTTACAAATGTTTCTAATCAGTTTTTGGCAAGTTTTAGTGTTTTTGATAGCTTTTGATTATAAAAACAAGCCAAGAATGAGGGAGAACTTTGTGTAGTCCATGGCAAAGCAAGTTAAAGCTCAATTACATGAAGAATCCAAGTTTGGGAGAGCTTCATAGCCCTTTTCCAAATCAATCAAATATGCAAGGATGAGAATCAGAGAAGAAATCTAACATCCAACAAATTTGCATTGCTTTGTGAAATTTTCGCAAGCCTTGTGAAATTCCAAAAGGAATACAAACTGCGGGATAGAGAGCAAGACTTTGGAAAATGAATTTCGCAAGCCTTGCGAAACTGAGGAAAATAAATTTTGCAACCCCTTACGAAATTTTGCAAGCCTTTCGAAACCAAGGCTGAGGAAAATCAATTTCACACCCTATGCGAAATTTTGCAAACATTGCGAAATCTTCCTGTGTAATCTTAAGATATTTTTGCACCAACTCCGTTAGATTTTTATCTCAAGATATTTTGTGTAATTACCTATTTTCTCCTTGTAATCAGCTAAAGATATTTTTAGATATTTAACATATCTAAGTGAGTGGTTAAAAATATCTCTCTATATGTCTTAAAATATATCTTTTGTAATATCTCGGAAGGACTTCTTGAGAACACTGGTAAAAAAAATCCCTCAGAAGGAATTCCAGGATCACTTGTAAATTTTTTTAGTAAGAAATATACAGAGCTTTACTCTACCTTATCTACTCATTTTGTTTTTATTTTCTTTCTAGCTAAACAACCTCTGAGGATGTTTTTTTAGAGGATGAGTGGCTAAGCTTTTTGTTTCTTGGACAGAAGGAAGCTAGTTAAGAGATCCAGATACAAAAATGGGAGTTTTCCTTGTTTTAAATGAGGAGAAGTTGCGACCTGTTAATGGATTTTATTTTTATGTTTAACTTAAAATCCCTTAAAATCACCTGGGCTAACACTTGGTAAGCTTTTTGGACTCCCTGAAGATCCATTAGTTATCTCTTGCGAGCATTTAGGAGGTGGTTTAAAGGTAGGATTAGCTAGAATAGCCGAAACTTGGTAAGCTTTTCGGACTCCCTGGATGAGATCCATTAGTTATCTCTTGTGAGCTTTTGAAGGGTAATCCAAGGTTAAGGATCACCTTGAATGGCCAATACTAGGTGAGAGGTACGAGCCATTGAAAGATTATTCACAGTGAGAGGACTTGAGTGTTTGAAACCATTAATGGGAAGAAACTGTAACACACCGGTTTGGGAGATAACCATTCTTTATGTTAAATCCCCAATGTGAGGAAAAAATCCGAAATCTCCCATTTTGTATAAGGAACCTGAACCTAGTGACCTAAAGCTCCAAGAAACCTTTTCTTTGTAATTAATCTCAGTTACTATTTTTTATTAACTTAAAACCAATCCCTTTTCAACCAAAAATTATGTTTTCTTTTAAAGCTAACTCATAAAAGAAAAAACACCAATCCAGTACTTTAAATAATATCATGTGTGATATGAAAACCCATCCCTGTGGATGATCCTAGAACCACTATACTATGCTAGCTATGCTACCCTAGTATATGGTGAATTATGTTTATAAATTTTGTTGATAACTCCCGTGTGAGGACTGAATCAAAGGTATACCAATTGGGGACGAATCAATAGCATCACATAGAGTTGTTCATGTCACCCATATCCATGAACTGTTCATAGCATCTAGAGCCCCTAACTCACGACATAGAGTCGTTCATGTCAACCATATCCTTAAGCAATTCATAACATCTAGAGAGTTAAGCTCACGACCCAGAGTTGTTCATTCCATCTAAAGCCCTAAGTTGTTCTTAACATCCAGAGCCCAGAGCTCGCGATCTTGAGTCGTTCATGTCATCCACAAACTTAAGCTTTTTATAGAGCTTGTGACTTAGATTCGTTCATGTTTCCACAACCCTAAGCTATTCATAGCATCTAGAGGCCTGAGCTCATGGGATCATGAATCGTTCATATAATCAACAACTTTGACTTGTTCATAGCATCTAGAGACTTGAGCTCATAACACAGTGTCATTTATTTCATCCACATTCCTAAACTGTTCATAACATCTAGAGCCTTGAACTCATGACTCGGAGTCATTCAAGTGATCCACAGTCTTGAGGTGTTCCTAACACCTAGAGCCCTAGGCTCATGACCTTGAGACATTCATGTCATCCATAGTCAAGAGCTATTTATAGTATCTAAAGCCCTAAGATCACGACCTTGAGTCGTTCAAGTCATCTACAACCCTAAGTTGTTTATAACATTTAGAGCTTTCTCTTCACGACCAAGAATCGTTCATATCACTCCCCTAAGTTGTTCATAGCATCTCAAGGCCTGAACTCATGGGGTCCGAATTCGTTCATATCATCCATAACTTTGAGCTATTCGTAGCATCTCGAGCCTTGAGCTCACAACATAGAGTCATTCGTGTCATTCACATCCCTGAATTGTTCATAAAATTTGGAGCTCTTAACTCACGACCTAGAGTCATTCATGTCAACCATAGCCCTGAGCTATTCATAACCTTTAGAGTGTTGAGCTCACAACCTAGAGTTGTTCATGTCATCCAAAACCCTGAGCTGTTCTTAACATCCAGAGCCCAAAGCTCATGACTTGGAGTCGTTTCCCACAACCCTAAGCTATTCATATCATCTACAGGCATGAGCTTGCGGGATCCCATGTTGTTGATATCGTCTGAAACTTTGAGCTATTTATAGCATCTAAAGCCTTGAGATGTTCATAGCATCCAGAGCCCTAAGCTCAAGACCTTCAGTCGTTCATGTCATCCACAACCCTTAGTTGTTCATAATATTTAGAGCCTTGGGCTCATGACCAAGAATCATTCATATAATCCATAACCATGACCTATTCATAGCACCTAGAGGCTTGAGCTTATAGGATCTCAATTCATTCATATCATCCATAACCCCGGGTAGTTCATAGGATCCAAAACCATGAGCTCATGGCATGCATATTAACCACAATCTTGAGTTGTTCATAGCATCTAAAGCCCTAAGCTCATGACCTAGAGTCATTCCTATCATCCATAGTCCTAAGTTGTTCATAACATCTAGAGCCCTGAGCTCACATCCTTAAGTCGTTAATGTCATCCACAACCCTGTGTCATTCATAACATTTGGCGTCATATGCTCAACAAAAAATAGTTCATATCATCCTCAGCCTTGAGCTATTCAAAGCATTAAGAGACCATACCTCACGGGATCCCAATTCATTCATATCATCCACAATTCTAAGTTGCTCATAGCATCTAGAGCCCTGAGTTGAAAACATAGAGTCATTCATGTTAATCACAACCCTAAGTTGTTAATAGCATGAAGAGCCCTAAGATGATGACCTTGAGTCATTCATGTCATTCAAAACCTTGACCAGTTCATAACATTTAGAGCCTTGGTATCGTGACCAAGAATCATGCATATCATCCACAACCCTATGCTATTCATAGCTCCTAGAGACTTAAGCTCATATGATTCTGAGTCATTCATATTGTCCACAAAATTAAGCTATTCATAGATTTTAAAGCCATAAGCTCAAGACACGAAGCAACACATATCATCCACGGGCTTGAGATGTTGATAGCATATAGAGCCCTGAGCTCAAGATTCCGAGTTGTTCACATCGACCATAAACATGAGCTGTTTATAGCATTTAGTGCCTTGAGCTCACGACCTTGAGTCGTTCATGTCATCTACAGTCTTGAGTTGTTCATAACATTTAGAGCCTTGGGCTAATGACCAAGAATCATTCATGTCATCCAAAACCCTGACGTGTTCATAGCATCCAAAGCCCTTAGCTCATGACCTGGAGTAGCTCATGTCATCCACAAGCCTAAGTTGTTTATAGCATCTAGAGCTATAAGCTCATGGATTAGAGTTGTTCTTGTCATTCACAACCCTAAGTTGTTCATAGCATCTAAAGCACTGAGCTCATAACCCATAGTCGTTCATGTCAACCACTGCCCTAAGATGTTCATAACATTTAGAGCCTTAAGCTCACGACCTAAAGTTGTTCATGTCATCAACAACCCTGAGCTATTCATAACATCTAGAGCATTAGGCTCACGACCAAGAATTATTCATATCATCCACAGTCCTGAGCTATTCATAGAACCTATAACATAGAACTCAAGACTTAGAGTCATCATGTTAACCATAACCCTTAGTTGTTCATAGCATCTAGAGCACTCAGCTCACAGGATCTCGAGTCATTCATATCATACACAAAGCTTAGTTATTCATGACATGGAGTGCCTTGAGCTCTCAACTCGAAGTAGCTCATGTAGTCTAGTGCCTTGATTTATTCATAGCATGTCGAGCCCTAAGATCACAACTCGAAGTTGTTCATGTCAACCACAACTCTTAGTTTTTCATAGTATCTAGAACGCTGAGCTCACGAACCAAAGTCGTTGATGTCATCTATAGCTCTGAGCTCATGATGCATAATCGTTCATATCATTTACAATCCTGAGATTTTCATAGCATGTAGAAGCTTGAGTTCATGACCCAAAGTTGTTTATGACAACCATAAGCTTGAGTTGTTCATGGTTTGTAAAGCCTTGAGCTCACGACCTAATATCATTCATGTTCTCCACAACCCTGAGTTGTATATAGTATCTAGAACCCTAAGTTCATGACCCAGAGTAGTTCATGTCAACCAAAGCCCTAAGTTGCTCATAGCATCCAAAGCCTTAAGCTCACAACATAGAGTTGTTCATGTCATCTACAGCCTTTAGTTGTTCATAGCATTTAGAGCCATGGATACATGACCAAGAATATTTCATATCATCCACATAACTGAGTTGTTCATAGCATCTAAAGGCTTAAGCTCACATGATCCAAAATCTTTTATATCAACCATAACCTTGAGCTATTTCAAGCATCTAAGGTCTTGAGCTAACAACTCAGAGAAACTCATGTCATCTATAGTCTTGAGCTCTTCATAATATCTAGAGCCCTAGGCTCATAACCTAAATTATTCATGTCAACCATAGCCCTGAGCTTGAGCTCATGACCCAAATTCATTCACGTCATCCATAACTCTGATATATTCATATCATTTAGAGTCATTGGCATAAGACCAAGAATCATTATTGTCATTCTCAACCCTGAGTTGTTCATAGCATCTAGAGGTTTGAGGTCATAGGATCCCGAGTCATTGATACCATCCACAACGTTGAGTTGTTTATAACATCCGTAGCCCTGAGTTCATGACTTAAAGTCACTGATGTCAATCACAACCTTCAACTTTTCATAGTATCCAAATCCCTAAGCTCACGGCGTAGAGTCATTCATGTCATCCAAAGCCCTAAGCTCATGAAATAGAACCGGTCATATCATCCATAGTCCTAAAATATTCTTAGCATCTACAGGTTTGAGCTCATGGGATCCCAAGTCGTTCATATCATCAACATTAATGAGTTGTTCACAGCATCAATAGTCCTAAGCTAACAACCTGGAGTAGTCATCCACAATCCTGAGCTGTTAATAGCATTTAGAGCCTTGAGCTCACAACCCGGAGTCATTCATGTCAACCACAACCTTGAGTTGTTCATAGTACCTAAAAACCTAAGCTCATGACCTAGAGTCATTCATGTCATCCACAACCCTGAGTTGTCCATAGCATCTAGAACCCTAAGCTCATGACTTGGAGTTCTTCACATCAACAATAACCCTGAGTTATTCATAGAATTCAGAGCCTTAAGCTCATGACCTAGATTCAATGATGTCATCCTCAACCCTGAGTTGTTCATAACATTTAAAGTCATGGGCACATGATTGTTCATAGCATCTAGAGCCCTAAGCTCACGACCCAAAGCCATTCATGTCATTCACAACCATGAGTTGTTCATTGCATTTAGGATCATAGGCTCATGATAAAAATCATTCATGTCATCCTTAGCTCTATGTTGTTCATAGCATCTAGAGGCCACAACTCATAGGATCCTGAGTTGTTCATGTCATCCATAACTTCAAGTTGTTCATAGCATCAACAACCTTGAGCTCATGACTTGAAGTTGTTCAAGTCAACCATAGCCTTGAGATGTTCATAGTATCTAGAGCCTTGAGCTCATAACCCGAAGTTATTCATGTCAACCACTGCCTTAAGTTGTTCATAGAATATAGAGCCTTGAGCTCACAACCAGAAGTTGTTCATATCATCTACGACCATGAGTTGTTCATGACATTTGAAGCCATGGCCACACAACTAAGAATCGTTCATATAATCAACACCCTTAAGATTTCCATAGCATATAGAGGCATGAGTTCACGGGATCCATAGTTGTTCATATCATCCACATCCTTGGGTTGTTCATAGCATCCAAAGTCCTAGGCTCATGATTGAGATTCGTTTATGTCATGCACAACCCTAAGTTATTCTTAACATTTAAAGTCATAGGCTCACAACCAAGAATCATTCATATCATCCTCAACCTTGAGTTGTTCATAGCATCTAGAGGTCTAAGATCACGGGATCTCGAGTTGTTCATATCATCCATAACTCTGATTTATTCATAGCATCTAAAGCTTGGAGCACTTAACTCGAAGTCCTTCATGTCAACTACAACCCTGAGTTTTTCATAGTATCTAGAGCCCTAACCTTATGACTTAGAGTCATTCATATCATCCACAACCCTGAGTTATACATAACATTTAAACTCAGAGGCTCATGACCAAGAATCGTTCATATCATCCTTATCCCTAAGTTGTTCATAGCATTTAGAGGCCTTAGATCACAATATCCTGAGTTGTTCATGTCATCCACAACTCTAAGCTATTCATAACATCTAAAGCTCTAAGCTCATGACCCGGAGTCATTCATGTCAACCACAACCTGAGTTGTTCATAGTATCTAGAGACTTGAGCTGATGACCCAGAGTTATGCGGGTCAACCACTATTGTTAGGTGTTCATAGCATCTACAGTCCTGAGCTCATGACTTAAAGTCATTTATGTCCACCACAACTTAGAGCTTTTCATATCATCAAAAGCACTTAGCTCACAACTCAAAGTTGTTCATGTCAACCACAACCCCGAGTCATTCATAATATTTAAAGCTCTAAGCTAACGACTCGAAGTCATTCATGTCATCCATAGTCCTGAGCTCATGACATAGAATCATTCATATCATCTAACCCTAAGTTATTCATAGTATGTAGAGGCCTAAACTCATAGATCCTAAGTCATTCATATCATCCACAATGTTAAGTTATGCATAGCATCTAGAGCTCTTAGCTCATGACCCGCAGTCGTCCAGGTCAACCATAGCTCTCAGCTACTCATAGTATCTAAAGCCCAGAGCTCACGACCCATAGTTGTTCATGTCATCTATAACCCAGAGCTGTTCATAGCATTTAGAGCCCTAAGCTCATGACCGGGAGTCGTTCATGTAAACAACTACCCTAAGTTGTTCATAGCATCTAGAGTCTTAAGCTCATGACTCGAAACCATTCATGTCATCCACAACCTTAAGTTATTCATTGCATCTAGAGTCTTGAACTCACAACTTGAAGTTGTTCATCTTAACCATAGCTCTAAGCTGCTCATAGTATCTAAAACCCTGAGCTCATGACCCAGAGTTGTTCATGGCATCCATAGCCCTGAGTTGTTCATAGCATTTAGAGCCCTAAGTTCACAACCGGGAGTCATTCATGTAAAGCACAACCCTGAGCAGTTTATACCATCTAAAGCCCTAAGCTCACGACCCAGAATCATTCATGTCAACCATAACCTTGAGTTATTCATTTCATTTAGAGTCCTGATCTCACAACTCGGAGTTGTTCATATCAGCCATTACCCTGAGCTATTCATAGCATCTAGAGCTCGGTGCTTAGGACTTAGAGTTGTTCATGTCATCCACAACCCAGAGTTGTTCATAACATTTAAACTCGGAGGCTCACGAACAAGAATTGTTCATATCATCCTTAACCCTAAGTTGTTCATAACATCTAGAGGCCTTGGCTTATAGGATCCTGAGTCATTCATATCATCCACAACTCCAAGTTATTCATAACATTTAGAGCTCTGAGCTCATGACCCGTAGTCGTTCAAGTAAACCTTAATCTTGAGTTGTTCATAACATCTAGAGCCTTAAACTTAGGACCCAAAGTCGTTCATGTCAACCACTAGCTTGAGCTATTCATAACATCTAGATCTTTTAGCTCACGACCGAGAGTCATTCATGTCCAATATAACTTGGAGCTTTTCATAGTATCTAAATCCATGTGCTCATGACCCGAATTCATTGATGTCAACAACAACCATAAGTTGTTCATAGCACTTAGAGCCCTAAGCTCGCAACCTAGAGTCATTCATGTCATCCACAACTCAGAGCTTTTCATGGCATCTAGAGCCCTAAGCTGACGATCTAGAGTAATTCATGTCAAGTAGAGTCCTGAGTTGTTGATAGCATTTAGACTCATAAGCTCACGCCCAAGAATCATTCATATCAATCTTAACCTTTAGTTGTTCATAGCATCTAGAGGCTCATAAGTTCTTGAGTCGTTAATATCATCCGCAACTCGAGTCATTAATAAAACACAAAGTTCTTCATGTCAACCACAACCCTGAGTTGTTCATACCATCTAGAGCTTTGAGCTCACAACCCGGAGTCATTCATGTCCTCCACACTTGGGAGCTTTTTATAACATTTAGAGTTCTAAGCTCATGAATCGGAATCATTCATGTCAATGACAACCCTGAGCTATGCATAACATATAGTGGTTTAAGCTAATGAGTTTGAGTTATTCATGTCATCCACATCCCTGAGCTGTTCATAGCATTTAGAATCATAGGCTCATGATCATGAATTATTTGCATCATCCTCAGCCTTAAGCTGTTCATAGCATCTAGAGGCTTGGGCTCATGGGATTCCTAGTCGTTCATATCATCCATAACTTTGATTTGTTCGTAGCATCTAGAGCCTTAAGCTCACAACCCAAATTTGTTTTTGTCGACCACAACCCTGAGTTGTGCATAATATCAGGAGCCCTGACCTTACGACCTGGATTCATTAATGTTAACCATAGCCTTAAGCTATTCATAGTATTTAGAGCCTTGAGCTCACAACACGGAGTCATTTATGTCCTTCATAGCTTGGAGCTTTTCATTGTATCTAGAGCCTTGAGCTCACGACCTAGAGTCGTTCATGTGAACCACAACCCTATGTTTTTCATGGCATCTAGAGCCTTGAGTCCATGACCCAGAGTCATTCATGTCATCCAAGCCCTTAGCTCGTGATGTGGAATCATTCATCTAAACCACAACCTTGAGCTATGCATAACATCTAGAGGTTTTAGCTCAAGGGATCTCGAGTTGTTCATATCATCCATAATGTTGAGTTATTGATAAAATCCATGGCCTTGAACTCACAAGCTAGAGTAGAACATATCTGCCATAACCCTATTGTATTCATAGCATCGAGAGCCTTGAGCTCATGACTCAAAGTCATTCATGTCAACCACAACTCTAAGTTGTTCATAGCATCTAAAACCCTGAGCCCGGGATCCAGAGTATTTCAAGTCATCCATAAATTTGAGCTTTTGATAGCATCTAGAGCCCTGACCTCATGACTTGGAGTCTTTAATTTCATCTACAACCCTAAGTTGTTTATAGCATTTGGACTCATAATCTCATGACCAAGAATCATTGATATGATCCTCAACCCTGAACTATTCATAACATCTGGAGGCCTGAGAGGATGAGATATTAAGTCATTCATATCATCCATAACTATAAGCTATTCATAGCATCTAGAGGCTTGAGCTCACAACCCAAAGTTGTTTATGTTAAGCACAATCGTGACCTCATGACTCGGAGTCCTTCATGTTATCCACTGCCATAAACTTTTCATAGCATCTAGTGTCTTGAGCTCACAACATAGAGTTGTTTATGTCCACTATAGACTTGAGTTATTCATAGGATCTAAAGGCCTTAGCAAATGACTCAAAGTCGTTCATGTCATCCATGGCCCTCAATTGTTCATAGCATCTAAATCCCTAAGCTCACGAGCTGTAGTCGTTCATGTCATTCATAGCCCTGTGTTGTTCATAGCATCTAGACCCTTGAGCTCATGACCTGGAGTCGGTCATGTCCACCATTGCCCTGAGTTGTTCATAGCATCTAAAGCCCTAAGCTCATGACCTAGAGTTGTTCATTTCATCCACGACCTGGAGTTGTTCATGTAATCCACAGTCCCAAACTATTCATAGCATTTAGAGCCATGGGCTCATGACCACAAATCGTTCTTATCATCCACACCCCCTAGTTGTTTATAGCATCTAAAGGCCTTAAGTCGATCATGTAAACCACACCCCTGTGCTCACAACTCAGAGTCATTCATGTCATCTATAGCCCTAGCATTTTCATAACATATAAAGCCTTAAGCTCACGACCTGAAGACATTCATGTCAACCATAGCACTAAGTTGTTCATACATCTATAGTTGTAAACTCATGACCCAAATTCGTTCATGTCAACCATAACCTTGAGTTGTTCATAGCATTTAGAGCTTTGAGTTCACAACTCGGAGTTGTTAATGTCATCTACAGCCCTGAGCTATTCATCATATTTAGAACCATGGGATCATGACTAAGAATTGTTCATACCAACTACATCCCTGACCTATTCATAGCATCCAGAGGCCTAAGCACATGGCATCCCAAGTTGTTTTGAACATCCACAATCCTGACCTATTTACAACATCTAGAGCACTAAGCTAACGATTGAGAGTAACTCATGTCATTCGCAGCCCCAAGCTATTCATAGCATCAAGAGCCCTAAGCTCATGCCCTAGAATTGTTCCTTTCAACCACACCCCTAGGTTGTTTGTAGCATCTAGATTCCTCAGCTCACGAACCATAGTCATTCATGTCAACCATAGCCTAAAGATGTTTATAGCATCTAAAGCCCTAAGTTCACAACTCGAATTCATTGATCTCATCCCCAACCCTGAGTTGTTCATAGCATCTAGAGCCCTCAGCTCATGACACAGAGTCCTCCATGTCAACCACAACCCTGAGCTGTTCATAGCATATAGAGCCCTCAGTTCACGACCTAGAGTCATTATGTCATCCACAACCTTGAGTTTTTCATAGCATTTAGAGCCACGAGGTCACGACCCAGAGTCATTCATGTCATTAATAGCCCTGAGCTATTCTTAGGTTCTAGAGCCATGAGTTCACCACCGGGAGTCATTTATGTCAACGATAGCGCTGAGTTGTACATAGGATCTAGAGGCTTGGGCTCATGGGATTCCTAGTCGTTCATATCATCCATAACATTGATTTGTTCATAGCATTTAGAGTCGTAAGCTCAGAACCCAAATTTGTTTTTGTCAACCACAACCCTGAGTTGTGCATAATATCAGGAGCCCTAACCTTACGACCTGGATTCATTAATGTTAACCGTAACCTTAAGCTATTCATAGTATCTATAGCCTTAAGCTCACAACCCGTAGTCATTTATGTCCTTCATAGCTTGGAGCTTTTCATTGCATATAGAGCCTTGAGCTCACGACCTATATTCGTTCATGTCAACCACAACCCTATGTTTTTCATGGCATTTAGAGCCTTGAGTCCATGACCCAGAGTCATTCATGTCATCCAAGCCCTTAGCTCGTGATACAAAATCATTCATCTAATCCACAACCTTGAGCTATGCATAACATCTAGAGGTTTTAGCTCAAGGGATCTCAAGTTGTTCATATCATCCATAATGTTGAGTTATTGATAAAATCCATAGCCCTGAACTCAAAAGCCAGAGTAGCATATATCTGCCATAACCCTATTGTATTCACAATATCGAGAGCCTTAAGCTCATGACTCGGAGTCATTCATGTCATCCATAAATTTGAGCTTTTAATGGCATCTAGAACCTTGAACTCATGACTCAGAGTCTTTAATTTCATCTACAACCCTAAGTTTTTTATAGCATTCGGACTCATAATCTCACGACCAAGAATCATTGATATGATCCTCAACCCTAAACTATTCATAGCATCTGAAGGCCTAAGAGGATGAGATATTGAGTCATTCATATCATCCACAACTGTGAGCTATTCATAGCATCTAGAGGCTTGAGCTCACAACCCAAAGTTGTTTATGTTAAGCACAATCCTGAGCTCATGACTCGGAGTCCTTCATGTTATTCACTGCCATCAACTTTTCATAACATCTAGTGTCTTGAGCTCACAACATAGATTTGTTTATGTCCACTATAAACTTGAGCTATTCATAGGATCTAGAGCCCTTAGCAAATGACTCAAATTCGTTCATGTCATCCATGGCCCTCAATTGTTCATAGCATCTAAATCCCTAAGCTCACGAGCTGAAGTCGTTCATGTCATTCATAGCCCTATGTTGTTCATAGCATCTAGACCCTTGAGCTCACGACCTGGAGTCGGTCATGTCCACCATTGCCCTGAGTTGTTCATAGCATCTAAAGCGCTAAGCTCATGACCTAGAGTTGTTCATTTCATCCACGACCTGGATTTGTTCATGTAATCCACAGTTCTAAACTATTCATAGCATTTAGAGTCATAGGCTCATGACCACAAATCATTCTTATCATCCACACCCCCTAGTTGTTCGTAGCATCTAAAGGCCTCAAGTCGATCATGTAAACCACACCCCTATGCTCACAACTCAGAGTCACTCATGTCATCTATAGCCCTAGCATTTTCATAACATATAAACCCTTAAGCTCATGACCTGAAGACATTCATGTCAACCATAGCACTAAGTTGTTCATACATCTATAGTTGTGAACTCATGACCCAAAGTCGTTCATGTCAACCATAACCTTGAGTTGTTCATAGCATCTAGAGCTTTGAGTTCACAACCTGGAGTTGTCAATGTCATCTACAGCCCTGAGCTATTCATCATATTTAGAACCATGGGATCATGACTAAGAATTGTTCATACCAACTACATCCCTGACCTGTTCATAGCATCTAGAGGCCTAAGCACATGGCATCCCGAGTTGTTTAGAACATCCATAATCCTAACTTATTTACAACATCTAGAGCACTAAGCTAATGATTAAAAGTAACTAATGTCATTCGCAGCCCTAAGCTATTCATAGCATCAAGATCCCTAAGCTCATGACCTAGAATTGTTCCTTTTAACCACACCCTTAGTTTGTTTGTAGCACCTAGATTCCTCAGCTCACGAAACATAGTCATTCATGTGAACCATAGCCTAGAGATGTTTATAGCATCTAAAGCCCTAAGCTCACAACTTGTAGTCATTCATCTCATCCCTAACCCTGAGTTGTTCATAGCATCTAGAGCCCTCAACTCATGACATAGAGTCATCCATGTCAACCACAACCCTGAGCTTTTCATAGCATATAGAGCCCTCATTTCACGACCTAGAGTCATTATGTCATCCACAACCTTGAGTTTTTCATAGCATTTAGAGCCATGAGGTCATGACCCAGAGTCATTCATGTCATCAATAGCCCTGAGCTATTCTTAGGTTCTAGAGCCATGAGCTTACAACCGGGAGTCGTTTATGTCAACGATAGCCCTGAGCTATACATAAGATCTAGAGCCTTGAGCTCATGACCTGGAGTCATTGTTGCCATCCACATTCCTGAGCATTTCATAGCATCTACAGCCTTGAGCTCATGAACTGGATTTTGTGATGTCAACCACAACCCCAAGTTATTCATATGATTTAGAACCTTGAGCTCATGACCCGGAGTCATTCATGTCATCGACGACCTTTTTTTTTTATTCCTAGAATCTTGCACCATCAGCTCATAACCCGTAGTCGTTCATGTCATCTAAAGCCTTGAGTTATTCATATCATCTAGAGACCTAAGCTCACTACATGAAGTCGTTGATTTCATTCATAACCCTAAGCTATTCATAGAATCTAAAACCCTGAGCTCATGACCCAAAGTTGTTCATGTAAACAACAGCCCTGTGTTATTCATAACAACTAGAGCCTTGAGTTGTACATAGGATTCAAAGCCTTGAGCTATTCATAGCATTTATAGTTATGGCCTTAAGACCAAGAATCATTCATATCATCCACAACCCTGAGTTGTTCATAGCATCCAAAGCCTTAAGCTAATGATGTAGAGTATCTCATGTCATCCATAACCCAGAGTTGTTCCTCTCAACCATAGCTCTAAGTTGTTCATAGCATCTAGAGCCTTGAGCTCAAGGCCTAGAGTCATTCATTTGAACTATAGCCCTAAGTTGCTTATAGCATTGAAGGCCCTGAGCTTAAGATCTAGAAATGTTCATGTCATCAACAACCTTGATCATTTCATAGCATTTAGAGCTCATAGCTCATGACCCAAAGTCATTCATGTCAACCATAGTCTTGAGCTGCTCAAAACATCTAGAGCCTTAACCTCATGACCCAGAGTTGTTCATATCATCCACAATCTTGAGCTTTTCATAGCATCTAGAACATTGAGCTCACAACTTGGACTCTTTCATGTCCTCTACAACTTGGAGCTATTCAAAGAAATTAGAGCCCTGAGCACATGACCCAAAGTTGTTCATGTCATGTAGAGCCTTGAGCTATTCATAACATCTAGAACCCTAAGCTCACCACCCGAAGTCATTCTTATCATCCATAGCACTGAGTTGTTTATAGCATCTAGATCCCTGAGTTCACATCCTAGAGTCGTTCATGTCAACCACAATCCTAAGTTGTTCATAATATCTAAAGCTTTGAGCTTATGAGTTTGAGTCGTTCATGTCATCCATAACTCCTGAGTGGTTCACAACATCTAGAGCTTGGAGCTGACAACTTAGAGTCATTTATGTCAACCACAACCTTAAGCTATTGATAGCATTTAGAGCCTTGAGCACACGAGTTCTTGACTCGTTCATATCATAAAAAAACCCTAAACTATTCATAGCTTTCAGAGCCTTAAGCTCACGAACTTGAGTCATTCATGTCAACCCCAACCCCAACCTATTCATAGTATACACAACCCTGATCTCATGGCCCAGATTTGTTCAGGTCATCCACATCCTCGAGCTTATGACGCAAAATCATTCATACCATCTAGAGGCCTTAGCTCACAGAATCCCAAGTTGTTCATAGCATTTACAACATTGATCTACTCATAGCATCGAGAGCCCAGAGCTTATGACCTGGAGTCATTCATATCAACTACAACCATAAGATTTTCATAGTTTAGAGGCTCGAGCTCACGACTTAGAGTAGTTCATGTCAACCATAACCTTCAGTTGTTCATAGCATTTAAGGGCATGGGCTCACAGCCAAGAATCATTCACAACATCCACAACCCTGAGTTGTTCATAGCATCTAAATTACTGAGCGCATGGGATCTCGAGTCGTTCGTATCATCCACAACCCTAGGTCGTTCACTGCATCCACATCATTGAGCTCACGACCTAGTGTAGCTCTTGTCATCCACAATCTTGATTTGTTCATAGCATTTAGAGCCTCCCAGAGTTGTTCATGTCATCTATAGCCTTAAGTTGTTCATAACATCTAGAGTCCTAAGCTCACAACATAGATTCATTCTTATCAACCACAACCTTGAGATGTTCATAGCATTTATAGTCCTGAGCTCATGACCTGATGTTGTTCATGTCATCTACAACCTTTAACAATTCATAGCATTTATACCATAGGCTCATGTCATAGAATTGTTCATATCATCCTCAGGCCAAAGTTTTTCATAGCATCTAGAGACTTAAGCTCACAATCTAGAGTCATTCATTTCAGCCATGTCCTGAGCTATTCATAAGATTTAGAATCCTGAGCTCATGACCCAGAGTTGTTTATGTCAACTATAGCCCTAACCTTTTCATAGCACATAGAGCCATAGGCTCATGACTTAGAATCTCTCATATCATCCTTAGCCCAAAGTTGTTCATACCATCTAGAGGCCTCTACTCATGACCTAGAGTCATTCATGTCAACCATAGTTTTGAGTTGATCTATCATCTTGAGCCCTAAGCTTACCACCTAGAGTCACTCATGTCAACCAAAACCCTAAGCTTTTCATAGCATTTTTAGCTAGAGGCTCATAACCAAGAATAGTTCATATCATCCTCATCCCTTAGCTGTTCATAGCATCTAGAGGCTTGAGCTCACGACCCGTAATAGTTCATGTAAGTCATAACCTTGAGTTGTTCACAGCATCTAGAGCTTTGAGCTCAAGACCTAGAGTCATTCATGTCAACCACAACCCTAAGTTGTTCATAGCATTTATAAAACTATTCTCACGACCCAGAGTCGATCATGTTTACCATAGCGTTGAGCTATTCATAGCATTTAAATACATAGGCTCATAACTAAGAATCGTTGATATCATCCTCAACCCTGAGTTTTTCATACCATGTAAAGGCCTGAGCTAACGAGATCTCAAGTCATTCTTAGTATCCATAACCCTGATCTAGTCAAAGTATCTAGAGCCTTGAGTTGACAACTCAAACTTGTTCATGTCATCCACAACCCTAAGTTGTTCATAACATTTAGAACCTTAAGCTCACGACCTGGAGTTGTTCATGTCAACCACAACCCTGAGTTATTCATAGCATCTAGAGCTTTGAGCTCATGATCTAGAGTCATTCATGTCATTCACAGCCCTAAGCTATTCATAACCTTTAGGGCCATGGTCTCACGACCAAGAATAATTCATGTCATCCACAACTTAGAGCTAGTCATAGCATCTAGAGGCCTGAGCTCACGGGATCTCGAGTCATTCTTGTCATCCACAACCTTCAACTGATCATAACATCCAAAGCGTTGAGCTCGCAACAAGGAATAACTCATGTCATCCATAACCCTGAGCTATTCACAGCATATAGAGCCCTAAGGTAATGACTCAGAGTCATTCATGTCATTAATAGCCATAAGCTATTTATAGCATCCAGAGCCCTCAGCTCACGACTTGTAGTTGTTCATGTTAACTATAGCTCTGAGTTGTTGATAGCATCATGAGCCCTAAGCTCGTGATCCAATGTCGTTCATGTCATCCATAACCCTAATATGTTAATAGGATTTATAACCTTGAGCACACAACCCAATGTCGTTCATGTTATCCATAACCCTTAGTTTTTCATACCATATTGAGTTTAGAGCTCACGACCTAAAGTTGTTCATTGATACGTTCCCAATTGGTGTCTCAGCTGATTTATGTCCTCTCAATGGTCCCTGACAGTGGTACCATTTGATTCGTGTCTAGCTGGTGTCCCTTGATTGTGGTCCTTATAAGGGAGTAATCAACAAAATTTATAACCTATTACACCATGTACTATGATAGCCTTAGCTAGCATAACATAGTGACTCTAGGGTCGTTCACTGGGATGGGTTTTCATTTCACAATTGATATTAATTCAAAGATGCATGGTGCTTTTTCATTTCAAGGTTAGCTTTAAAAGAAAACATAATCTTTGGTGGAAAAAGGATTGGTTTTAAGCTAACAAAAAAATAGTAACTGATTTTAATTACAAAGAAAAGTGTTTCTTGGAGTTTAGATCACTAGGCTCAGGTTCCTCATACAAAAAAAAGGAGTTCCAGTCACTTGTTTCTTTTCCTCGCATTAGAGAATTAACATATAGTTAATTCTCTAACCGGTATGGTACAAATGCTTCCCTTTAATGGGTTCAAACACTAATTCCCTCTCACTGATGCATCTTGCAATGGCTCATGCCTCTCACCTAGCATTTACCATTCAAGGTGATCTTTAACCTTAGATTACCCGTCAAAAGCTCGCAAGAGATAACTAATGGATGTCTCCTTAGAGTCCAAAAGCTTACCAAGTGTTGGCTATTCTAGAAAATCCTACCTTCAAACCACCTCCCAAAGGCTCGCAAGAGATAAACTAGTGCATCTCAATGGACGGAGATCACTTGCCTTACCAAGTGTTGACCCAGGTGATTAAAAGGCATTTTAAGTTAACTAAAAAGATAAAAACCATTAACGGGTCACACTTTCTCTTCATTAAAAACTAAAACAACAAAACTTCCAATTTATGCATGAGGAAACTTACCCGGCTTTCTTCACTCCAAGAGACGAAGAGCCTAGCCTCTCATCCTCTGAGGAAAAATCCTCAGAGTTTGATTGGCTAGAAAGAAAAATAACGAGAAAACAAAAATATGAAGGAAAAAACAGAGCAAGTGCTCTGTAAAATATATATTTCTTCCTTTCGCCGATTACATGATTGATTTGTAAAGAAAATTACAAAACTATATATAAGGGGTTATTCACCCTTTGTTCTTTACTTAAAGACTAAGGAATCCTATGATAGGTGGGTTACAAGGAGAGTTTGGGGATTTAGATATCAAATATCTAAAGCAAAAAATCTCAAAATGTCAGTCGCAAATATCGGGAAGCTTCAGGAGAAATTCCGTTGCAACTGTGCAAAATGGCTGTGAAATTTCGCAGCAAAAGGACACCATTTTCGTAGCCCAAGGCTGATTGATTACTACTCAAAAAGTGCTTTATCATAGCTTGTAATTAACTACTTTAAACACTTTTGAGTAGTAGTTATCACCTTTTAACCCAATTAACATATTAAGGACCCTTGCAATTAATTCTAATCAAATTGTGTTAAGTTTTGGTGTTTTGATAGCTTTTTGATCACCAAAGCAATTCGAGATTGAGGAGAGTTCTTTGGAATCCATGGCAGAGCAATGAAAAGCTCAGAAACATGAAGAACCGAAGCTTTGAAGTCCTTTGCCATAAGCAAATCCGGAATGCAAGGAGTATGGGATCCTTCAGTCTTCCTTGCAAAAGATGTCCGGACAGGGCGTCAGGACACACCATCGGAGGGCGGCGGAACTGGGTTGTAGCAAGGTTTGCTCATGTTAGTCAATAATTCAGACAACATATCTGGATAGGATATGCTATCGTCCGGGGTGTGATGATCGCGAGTGCCGTGTGCTTCTCCCTGAGGGAGTCTGGATAGCAATGTGGCGCGTGTCCTCTTGGGGAATCCGGATGGAGTTGCGCCGGATAGCATGGCGGCGTGTGTCCTCTTGAGGAATCTGGATGGAGTTGCGCCGGATAGCATGGCGGTGCGTGTCCTCTTAAGGAATCCGGATGGAGTTGCGCCAGATAGCAATGCGCGCTCCATGTCATCAGGGGGAGGGGTCCCTACACCTTGTACACGCAGACGATCCCCCTTGTGACGCGCGGATATCTCACTCTCGGAATTATGTCCGGTCAGACATATCCGGATCCTCTAATAGCGCTTACCCGGAGAGCATCCGCAGCCGACAATTCAGATTACCCGGATTTTGCATAGTGCCGCGGTGTTCTCCTGAAGCTTCCCAATATTTCCAACCGACTTTTTGAGATATTTTGCTTTAGATATTTGATGTCTAAATCCCCAAACTCTCCTTGTAATCCACCTATCATAGGATTCCTTAGTCTTTAAGTAAGAACAAAGGGTGAATAACCCCTTATATATAGTTGTAATTTTCTTTACAAAATATGGCATCTCTCGGGAGCTTGTTCTTGGAGACAACCTTTTGTATAAGGAAGAAATATAAAATACAGAGCACTTGCTCTGTTTTTCATATATATTTTTGTTTTCTCATTAGTTTTCTTTCTAGCCAATCAAAATCTGAGGATTTTTCCTCAGAGGATGAGAGGCTAG